>NC_143558.1:82181875-82505312 GCF_054136105.1 Typopeltis vanoorti
TCCATTGTTGGATTAAGTGCAACACAGGTGTGATATGAGGTTGTTTTGAATTGCTTGGCAAACTTGAAATCACAGTTATTAACTTTATTTACACTTGATGCTTTTTTTATGTATTTTTCAAGAGGTAAATGAACTTAATTTCAGAGGTAAGTAGCTATACTTTGTGTATAACTTATTTATAAAGTACATTATACTTGACAAATTGTATGTATTGTCTTAATCCTTACCCAAGTGTGAGCAAACAAAGGTTGTGTGTGAAGTAACTTCACGAGATTTTTTGCACATAAAATCCTACAACTTTCTATGATGAAGAGTATTTTACTAATGTGATACACCATTTTTCTACTTGTATATGGAAAATATGAATTCTGTATTGATTCAACCACAGTATCTTCCTGGGTCTGGCTTACACTGATGAGACCTCATATCAGTTGAAACTGGTCTGTAGTGATCCTTCCCATAACGTAGCAATATACACATCCATAAGGAAGTGTTCTTTTGCATTATAGGATAACAAAGCAATTGATGTGAAGCCAACAGCCCCTATATACAAGTAGACTTGTTGTGAAGATACTTTGCATGCACACTTTCTGTGTTTACAATTAATTAAGGATTAAAACAAGAATATAGCACACAGTGCTTTCTTTACAGAAGGAATCATGTAAAGTGTCAAGTTTTGGATGAATTGTGTAAGTTCGGATAGTTCAGGTGGAATGTAGTTAAGGTTAGCATTGCAGCACTGGTTTAGATGCTTGCAAGTAGTGGTGCTCATAAGTGAAAGCAGAGATGAAAAAAGTGTCTTGATTGTATTTTTTGTGCAAGATTTTTTCTGATCAGCAGTGTTACTGTATTTTTTTCTTCATGATAAATTTCATTGTTGGTAATGTTCATCATCATCCAATTCCTGGCAGGTACCCTTAAGGGGTGTACAGGATATGATAGTACTACATGAAAAAAATTACATCATCTAGCTTCCTATCTACAATTTTCCTCCACATCAGTCTGTTACTTGTCAAGACTCCAACATTATCAGCTCTTATATTTCTATCGTCTAAGGTACTTTGTACCATATCAATCCACCTATATTTTGGTCTTCCTCCGGGTCGTTTTCCTGCCAACCTGGCAGAAAACACTTGTTTTGCTAATCTTTCTTTGCCCATTCTGTTCAAGTGACCATACCACCTGAGATTAGCTCTGCTAATGCATTCGAGGATGCTGACAATGTCTAGTTCTTTCCTAATATCCTCGTTTTTAATATGATATTGCCATTGATGCCATCTGTTCACGCCTCTAATCTTTCTCAGGACGCTCATATCTGCAGTCTCTAATCTTTGGTCAAGTGTTTTACTTCTGACCCAGCTCTCGGATCCATAAGTTAAAACTGGTTTGAACACTGTCTTGTATACAGCTAATTTAGTGTTCCGACTAATTTCTCTCTTCTTCCATATGAATTTATTCAGTTGACTTCCCACCATACCAGCTTGGTTGATTCTGTTATCTATTTCTATATTTAATTTACCATCTTCATTAAAATCATGTCTAAGTAGCTGAAATGTTTTACTTGTTCCACAGGTTCTCCATTCACAACACAGTTGACATTTTCAATGATTCTGCCTATTTTCATTGTCTTTGTCTTTTTATTACTGACCTTCATATCATATCTGTTACAACAGTTATTCAATTTAGTAAGAGAATCTTGCAGACTTGTAGCAGATTTATTTAGAAGTATAACATCATCTGCATAAAGCAAAGAGCTGACATTAACATCTCCAATTTTGATATCATGTTTAATAACACTTTCTTTCATAATGTGATCCATATAGATAATGAATAACAGAGGGGATAATGTACTTCCTTCAATTCAAGTCTTCAAATAAAGACTAAGTATTGCTTGATATAATGCCCCATTGACACCATATAACTGTAGCGTATTGAATAGTTTCTCTCTTGGCACCTTGTCATATGCCTTTTCCAAATCGACAAAACTTAAATACAGATCTTTGTTATATTCCCATGCTTTCTCGACTATTTGTCGTATCAGATCAGGATCAGATCCTTGAAGATCTGATCCTGACAGCCTCTATTTGGCCTGAATCCAGCTTGTTCTTCTCCAAGCTTTTCTTCCACATTTTCTTCTCAACCGTTTCTCAAGTATACTTACATAGATCTTGCCAGGAACACTCAGTAGGGAAATACCTCTGTAATTCTCACGATCAGTTTTATTTCCCTTTTTATATAGTACTATGAGAGCTCTACTCCAATCATCGGGAATGCGTCCCTCTGCCCAGGCTTTCTGAATTATGCAGTGCAGCCACTGTAAGAGTCTTATACCACCATACTTCAGCATTTCTGGTCGAATATCATCTACTCCTGCTGCCTTTCCACATTTCAAGCCTTTGATGGCTTTTTCTACTTCAGTTATGGATATGTATTCCTGACTGTATGCCATTTGAGTGTTTTTTTACCACTGTGCTATCACTGCGTGTTTCATTTAGCAATTTTCCGAAGTAATTACTCCATACTTCAAGGATATCTTTTTTTCCTTCCATTTTCATGTCACCTTTATCATCTCTAACTCCTTTTACAGCACTCTTTCCTCCATTTCTAACCTTCTTCAACAACCTCCAGATTATCTTACCAGTTTCTTGATATTTATTTTCTATGTTCTTGCCAAAGTCCTCCCATGACTTTTGTTTAGCTAGTTTGACACAGTGTTTAGCATTCTTTCATTTGTCTCTGTATTCTCTAAGCGCACAAGCTGACTTATTTGCCAGGAACTTTTGTTATGCTTTCGTCTTTTCCTTCACTGCCTCTTTAACTTCCTGTGTCCACCATGGAGTTCTAATTTTTCTATCCTTGCAGACAACTTCACCACATGCCTCTCTAGCTGAATCGATCAGGGCTTTTTTCAAGGCTTGCCACTGAATCTCCGAGGTTTGATTCCTGTTCTCAAACTCTTTAATTTTCTTCAATAATCTTTGTGTATTTTAGTCTACAGTTCACATCTGAGAGCTGCTCAACTTTTATTTGATTTAAAACTTTCTTACATGTTATTCTTTTCAATATGAAATTCAATTTTATCCCTGAAAACTAAATAGTGATCTCTTCCAATTTCAAATCCTCTGTACACTCTGGTGTCCTGAACCAGGGAGAAAACATCACTATCAACAATAACATAGTCAACGAGACTTTTCTTATTCCTTTCCTCTTCTCTCCATGTGAATTTGTGCACATTTTTATGTTGGAACATGGTGTTAGTAATAACCAGTCCATTTCCTCAGCAGAAATCCAACAGATATTTGCCATTATTATTAGCTTTGCTCTTTTCTCCAATTTTCCCAAAATATTTTTGTATGTCTCACAATCATTTCCTACTCTACTATTTAGATCCCCAACAAGGACCAACTTTTCCTTTTTCATTGTGTCAGTTGCTTTTTCTAAAGCCTCACAATATTCCTCCACTTCTACCTTAGTAGAACTTTCTGTGGGACCATATGCACAAATAAGTCTCATTGTCCAGTTCCCCATTCTCATATTTGCCCACATTACTCTACTTGGGACTGACTGCTATTCAAGAAGATTAGCCTCGTATTTTGTGTTGAATACTATGGCTACTTCTTCTTTTCCTTGATTGTCATTGCCTGAATATAACATTTTGTATTTATTGCTCAGAAAGATCTCACCAGTTTTTATCTTTTTTGTTTCAGTCACCCCTATTATGTCGATCTGGTACTTATCTAATTCCTCAGCTAGCTCCATTTCTTTGCCATTCAGGCTTTTTATGTTGATAGTACCAATCTTTAACTCTGGTAATGTTGAGTTGGGGTGTGTTTTCAGATTTGTTGGTAATGTTAGAAATTTAATTACAGAGCAGGGACATGCAACACAGGAAGTGACAGACTCATTAACATGTATCTCACATGGAGCTTCCGACACCTGTCCATACATGGCCTCAGCTGTGCCCATCCCACCAGAACACTACCATACCCCGACTCCATCCAGGTACAATCTAGTGCAGTTCATGTCAACTGGATTATTTATTTGCAGACCAATTTGAGAAGTCTAGCATTTCTTATGCAGAACCACTTGACTACATTGAACTTAATCACCAAATTTACTGTACCAAGTATTGCTACTTTAAAAATATACCTTTTTTTTTTTTTTTTACAATGAATGCCATCATATGCCTATACAAAGGCCAAAGTGGTTTTTTGTTTGATATCCAGTTTCTTTTCCTTACCTAGAAGTAAAGGTTGACGACCCTTTTTGTCATGATGGTTGGAGAGTGGAAGTGAAGTGGTGTTCCACTTGACCAAGTAGGCCAGCTATTCAGCTGATTAGAATCCCAACATGTATGGTTGTTTTGTGAATATCTTGAATAGTATGCAGAGGGTTACTGTGATAATGTTTTAAACCCCGACTCGATTCTCATTTTCAGGAATATCACTTGAATGAATACCTTCTTAGGTATTAGTTGGCGTACTCTTATACAAAGCATGCTGTGCATAGTTTGCAGTGACAGTAAAGTGTTTTTTAATATTTCTTCATCAGAAATGAAGAAAGAGTAAAACATGGGTGACACATTTCCCAAAAGGATAGCCATCTGTAAAATATACCGATGCAATAGCAAAGTGCCTTAGTGCTATTAGAGCTGTTCAGAGACCATTAAGGCATACTTTGCATTTGAATGTCACCAGCAAGGTGTGCTGTGCTGCTAGTTAAGAAATTCTTATTCTTGATTTGGTCATATCTGTTAGTCAGAAATGTGTGAAAAATTATTCTTCACCGGTGATAGAGATTAATTTGTTGGATAATTCTAATAACCCTCCTTTTGCCCCAAGTTGTCATTCCACCAATAATCCTTCAACGTATACTGCAGATGGAACTTGAACAACAGTTTGACTGGCTCAGCAAAAGTTTCATGTTTTATGAAGTTCAGTTTTGATGTGTTGCCAGCATAATTTGTAAGCAGTACTTCCCAATATGAACCCTTTACTTGGAAGACCTGGGTTCAAATCCTGTATGTTATCAGGTGTCTTCAAAATAAAATGGTGAGTTAGCTGGTCTGATATGAAGTGGAGAGTTATTTTCCTCCAGAAACTCAGGGGTTTTTTGATCCTCAAAATAGACAAACTGGCTGGAAGGACACATGCAGTGTACTACAGACATAGGACACTCCATGAATAAGGATTAACCAACCTATTCCATCAAGTACATCTTTGAACACATGGATGTAAGCATAAATCAGGAAGGAAGTTCCCAACATACCACAGCTGTCCAGTGATACTAAAGTGATAGATCAAGCCTAATTTTATGTTATTTTTTGGAGGGGGGGGGGTAGTGAATATGTAGTAATGTTGTATAGGAACCTCCATTGAGTCCAAACTCACCGTGAGAGGCCTAATGTGTCATAGATATTTTGTAGATAATGTATATACAAAATATCTATCATACCTCTTCTTAGGCTCATCAATAAAGCACTCACAACAGATTGACAAATTGACAACCCATTCACCACTCCCAAGCAAAAAATCATTAATCATACTCTTACTCAATTTCCAGAGATGACCTCTTGTTTATCTCTTCTGACCAAGTGCTGAAATTTCCTCTGCATCAGTCCTATAAAAATCCTTTTAGTAACTTAAATGTTTCTATCATATCCCTGCTTTCCTACCTATCAACCAACTTTTGCAACTCGCAAACTCTCAGTTATCATAGAGTGCATTCCACTGACCACTTACCATCTTTGTCATTCACCTCTGGATCCCCTCCACCACTTTCTCATTCCCAAGAAACCAGTTGACCAGACTTGAGCATTAAGCCAGGTGTGAATGTATCAAGGTTAAAAAAAAAAAAAAAAAAGGAATCATAACTTCCTTATCTCTGCTTGTTAGTGTAGTCTTCAGTAATCCAATTATCCTCTGATATACCTTGGCCACCTTAGCAGTATTCCCTCTTAACTTCAACTGTCTATCTACCACCATCCCCAAACACTTGGCTTCATCAATTTCCTAGAGTACACCTTCATCTGTGTGATACATAGCTTGTAACCTTTTCATTCCAGAATGCATAACTTAACACACTTCCACTTTTCATCATCATCATTTTCTGTATCATTTATGTACAAATTAAACAACAGTGGTCCCAGCACATAGCCTTGTGGCACACTGTTAGCCACTTGATTTCTCCTGGATTCTGCTCTTCCATATACTATTATGGCCTTCATGTCCAAATCACAAATTTTATATCCATCCCAGTTAGTTCCAATTTGTTCAAGAGTTCCATATGGTATTGTTTATTTTTTTATTCATTTCAATAAAGAGATCTTTATATATCGAGTGTTTAGTATTTATACAAGGGTTCAATTCTGATTGGTGCAATGACTTTTATCTATTTCTTTTAGAATCTGGAAAATTATTGACTCAAGACCAAATAGAAAAACATATATATACATTTAATGAAACTAAAATAAATCTACACTTTAGAGATTTTCTTATCCAAAAATATTAAAAATTATTCATTCTATTATTGGATTGTTTGACATATACTTAATCACATCTACCAGACTACGCATCTTTTTTTTCCACAACAAAAATGTGCATCAGAGTCGGTATCTTTCTTAGGCCCTTTCCAAAAATATAAAATTTTCTTCTTTTCCATGGGATCCTTTTTTTTTTTAATCTCCCTTACCTTACGTAGCATACAATATTATTCCTCCTGTCTCACTGAAGTATAAATATTCTTACCTCCTGCAGTTCTATTTGATGCAAAATTTACTAATGTTTGTACCAGAGAAAGAAGTTTCTTCTACTACTTCATAAACAACATAACTAAGTTGGGCTCTTCATGTTAAGCCACTTTACAGTTTCAAATTTCAGCAATTGTTTTTTTCGTAGTAATCTGGTGTACTTAAGACAGAAGATGAAACTTTCCATTCAAAGTTTCCTCGAACATTCAATTAGAGCATCAGCTGCAATATCTTCTTTTACTTGTTGACGGTCTCAACTGCTCCAATTTAATGACTCGGTTCTACGATTCCTTTTCCGAATCTTCTATTAATATTCTCCCGACTGTCATGTAAAACTTAAAAACTTCCTAAGAACAAAATTCTACGTAACTACTTGCTTGCTATTTACATGAAGTACACATGCTCGCTGAGGAGTTTAATGGATGATTGACGGCTGACAGAGAGAGCACTCTGATACTGAATGCTCTCTCTGTCAGCCGTCAATCATCCATTAAACTCCTCAGCGAGTATGCATACTTCATGTAAATAGCAAGCAAGTAGTTACGTATAATGGCTGTCATATTGTCTCCGTTAGTGAATGTCTTCAGAAACAACAACAAATATCTCAACACTTAACAATTTTATATTACAATAAAGAAGATTAAAAATTATTACAAACTATCAAAATCTAGCGAGTATATCAATTTCAAATGCTTTATATTTCATTTTTGTAATAATATATCAATACAGGCCACATCACAAGTGCTGATGTACATGTTATAAATCCAAAATTAATGCATTAAAATAGAGAAACAATTGTAATAAGATTCATAATTGTAAATTATGATTATTTTTATAGTATCCTGTGAAATGTCTTTGCAAAATTATCTCATAGTCATTTCCTTCATCCAACTCTGTTATCAAAGTTATTAAGTTACTAAGCCATGATCTACCCTATCCAAAACCATGCTGTTCCCCATAGATTATCACATCCTTATCTACCCATTCCTGAATTCTTAGCCGAACTTTTCCAGTACCTTTACCTCTACTTCTGAGATGCTGATTGGTCTGTAACTTGCTACTGCAGTTGTGGAGCCTTCTTTATACAATGAAATTATTTTGCCCATAGGCACTTGGTAAAGTTTTCTTTCCATGGTTACTCTTCCTCTTACTTATGACATAGCAAAAGAACTCTGAGATTTCCTTTGCCATGCTTTTTTTCAGCTTGATGATATTGCTCATTTATCTTACTCCTACTTGATTTTTATCCTCATGACCTTGGAAATAGTTTGATATTGCTTCCTTTTGAACATCTCCCATGCACTGCTAATATCATTCCCTTACACATTCTTATGCCATAGCACTATTTCAAGCTATCTCATAAGCCCTATCATAATCACCTGTCGAGTAATTCCACATGTATTTCTTTTTAACTGACGATTCTACATGGTTGACAATCTCACAAACACAAGACCACTTGATCACTCTTTCCCCATTTGGGTGCAGTGTGGATTGCTTATGGACAGATCTGATTCTGTGATAGAAAGACAGATCCACTACTCTCAATCCTCATGTCCCCTCCAAGTAATTATCCTGTTTCAAGTAATTATCTCTTAGTGGGTGAATAAATTCCATCAGCTCATTAAAGTTATCCTTCTGGCTCTGTGATCTTTTGCCTCCTTACAGTCTATGTCCTCTTCACAAAGTCCCCCATAATAATTATTTGACTGCATTTAGTATGCTAATTTTGTATGAAGTGTTTGCACTTCATTACAAAATAATTACAAAGACAAATTATATTGTTTAATTCTCTGCCTAAGTGTAAGCAAACGAAGTTTGCATATGAAGTATCTTCATGACTGGGGTATTTGTATACAGAGGCTATTGACTTTTACATCAGTTACCTCAGTATCCCATAATTCAAAAACATTATTGGGAGGGGGTCATTATCATACCAATTCCAACCTTTGAGATCTCATCAATGAGAGCCAGCCCTAGGAAGATATCAAAGTTGAATTAATGAAGAAATCATCATATATTTTTCATATAGTAGGAGTAAGAAACAAAAAATAAGTATCACTTTATACTGCGGATCAGAGATAGAGGTAGAAAGTCTTTACAATAGTTACAAAGCAAATTCTTCACAAGAATTAGTCTTGTTTAATTCATTACCAAAGTGTAGCAAACATGCACAAACTTCGTCTGCTCACACTTGTGTAAAGGATTATACAAGAATATAATTTCTTGTCAAATTAGATTTAAATTATAATCAAGGCATTTTAAATGAATAGAGGGAGAAGAAATGATGAATGATTGCTGGTGATGAAGAAATGCACCAAATAGAAAAGATGAGCACAAAAAGAGTAATCGTAATAGGAGACTTTAATTATCCAAATATTGATTGGGTAGCAGTAGAATCTCATGAGAAGAATGAAAATGCATTTATTGAGTTGTTGCAGGACAACTTCCTCAAGCAGCATGTAACAGAACGAACTCAAGGTCAAAGAGTTTTTCATCATGTTGGAGGCTTAATGGATTTTTTACAACACTCAAAAAGAATTAAAATAGAATTTAATACTTACTATATTTCGTCCTATTCACTAGGACATCTACGAGGATTACAAAAACAATTAATGTAGCATATACACAAATAACAAACAATACTAAGCCCAACCACGTGGGTGACACTAAAGTCCTATCCAGGTAGAGTGCCCTCTAAGGGCAGTAGTAGGTGGCCTGGAATGTAAGGTGGGAACTCTGGTGATGAGTGTTTCCCAAATCTTCGGAAGCTTAATGCATCCGTATTTATTGAGATTTGGTTGGTTTTTGAGACCTGCTGCTGCTTCTAAGAAAAGTCTCTCTTTCTTGAATTTGCTGTGGTGGAGCATGGTGGTTTTCTTCCATGATACCCTGTGGGTGGTGTCCAAAACATGATCAGCCAAGCCTGAATGGCCATAGTTGTGTTTGAAGATGTAAGACTTGTGTTCCTCTAGACGGATGGATGCTGATCTGCCTGTCTGTCCAAAGTACGCCAGCTTACAGGAACAGGGAACTTTGTAAACTCCAGGCAGAGAGAGAGGAGGGAGCTGATCTTTCGTAGAACGGATAAGGGTAGCAAGTTTGCGGTGGGGCTTATATGCTGTGTGTAGGTTGCACTGTTTTAGTATCTTGGCTATTTTTTCGGATGTGCCACGGATGTAGGGTATGGTGATGGCATTTTTAAATTATTCTTTTTGAGTGTTGTAAAAAATCCATTAAGCCTCCAACATGATGTCCTCACAGCACTTAAGCCTCTACACACATACACGGAAGGTCAAAGAGTGTTAGATTTGATTATAGTGTCAGAGGGTGTTTCAGTTAGACTTAACTATTCTGCCTCCAGTTGGTGACATTGATCATGTGGTGCTCATTTGGGAAGTGACTAATTTATGAATGTTTAACTCAGAAAAGGTTACATGCTGAACTAAGCAGGAAATTATGACCAACTGAAGAGTTTACTAACTTCAGTGGAATGGGATCAGTTGCTGGATGGAAAGAATATCGACAATGGGAAGCATTTAAACAATACCTAAATGACGTGATATCAGAATGTGTCCTGAGAGTTCAAAGAATAAATAGGGTAGGAGTCAAATGGATGTGTAATCTTATTAAGCAAGAGATTCGTAAGAAAGGACGATGTGGAAGGAATACCTTTTGCATAAGGGTGACATCCATTATGAAAGTTATAAGCAGTAGGCTGAAATAGTCACAACTGTTGTACAGAAAGCAAGGTCTGAGTATGAAAAGAAACTGGCTCAAACGTGCTAAAGACAACCCACAAGAATTTTATTGATATGCTGCAAATAAAAGAAAGAATAACTCTTTTAAATCCAGATGACATGAGGATTACAGATGCAGGAGAGGTTGTTCGGTTAATGAGTGCCCATTTTGTTAAAAGCTATCAACCTGGTATATGCAACATTGAGCTCACTGCTGCCTCTTCACTGGATGAAGAAACGCAGGTGTTTGATTACGAGATATTTAGAGCTGTTGCACAAATTGAATAAGAATTCAGTAGTAGTAGGGACTGATGGGATATCAGCACGTGCTAAACGAGTTCATCTGAACTGGCTATTCCTTTGACCAGGCTGTTTAATATGAGTCTCAGAACAGGGAAGATTCTGCAGAAATGGATGGTAATTCCATTGTACAAGGGTGGTGCAAAGGCTGACGTATCCAACTATCAACCAATTAGTATCTCAAGTGGTGGTAAAGATTTTGGAAAAATTGGTCAGGGCTCACATTTAGAAATGGGTTGACAGTGAATCTCTACTTTGCAATGAGCAAAATGGGTTTACTGAGGGAAAGTCATGTTTTAGCAACTTGCTTACATTCATTAACAATGTCCATTGAACCAGACAAAGGGAATGGATACACCGTGATGATTTTGCTAAGGCTTTTGACAGAATACAGCATGGTAGACTGTTGCATAAATTGAAGAAAATAGGTTTGGATTATACAATATCATCATCATCCTAACATTAATTACGGGTATAGACCATATTGGTCTGTTCGGTCTCATTATCCATCCAATAACCTTTTTTGAGGTCTACCCTGCCTTCTCTTTCTAGTTTGCTTATATTTTAGTATTTGTTTAGGATGTTGGGTGTAGGCCATTCAGTTTACATGTCCTGTCCATTTTTGTTTATAATTGTTTAGTTTTTCTTCTATTGATTTTGTTTTTAGTTCTTTTAAAATGTCTTCATTCCTTTTTTGATCTAATAATGTGTATTTTGCAGTTCTTCTCATAAATCTCATTTCACTTGTTTTTATTCTTTGTTTATTGTCCAAATTTCTGCCATATAATGATGTGGTCACTGCTAAAGTATTGTATATTTTCAAGCACTTTTCTTTTTGTGCTATATTTGAGTTGAGTGTTCTATTTATCAAGCCTATAATCTGTAAAAATTTTGAAGTTTTTAATTTTATGTCTTTTTCTACTTCATATGATATTTCACAACCAAGATAATTGAAAGTATTTATCTGTTCTATTATTTTATTATTAATAACTATTTTGCTTCTAACTGGAGTTTGTCCACAAAATGCCATTGTTTTAGTTTTATCTATGGAAATTTTCATTCCAAACTGTTCTACTATAATGTTTAAATTATATATTGCTCTTTGTAAATTGCTTTTCTTCCTTATCTGATATTATTACCTGATCATTTGCAAATAATAGTGTATTTATTTTGTTATTCCGGGAAATTTCTATACCTTGATTGTTTAAGGTTTTCCACTGTATTAATATTTCATTAATGTAAATATTGAAAAAGTGTTGGAGACAGAGGACATCCCTGTCTTTTCCTTGGATTATAGATTGTTTTTGTTATTATTGTTCCGGGCAACTCCAAGGAGTCGACAGACTCATCGAGGGAGGCCCTAATATCATGTCAAGAATAACTATTTGGCATTCACACAGTATCTATCATACCTTGCCTTGAACTCATTCACGGTCGTACCACCCACAACAGACTCTGGAAGCTTATTCCACTCATTCACTACTCTCCAAGTAAAAAACCTAGCTCTAACACCCTTGTCAACTACGCTCTTGCCCAGCTTCCATTCATGGCCCCTAGTCCTCCCACCACCAGTCATATTTTCAAAAATATCTTCTGGATCAATCTTATAGAAACCCTTCAGTAATTTGAATGTTTCAATCATATCACCCCTCCTTCGCCTATCGACCAATTTCTGTAACCCACAAATCTTGAACCTATTCTCATAAGGTTCATTCCACAGACCTATCATCTTGGTCACTCGTCTCTGGATCCTCTCCACTTCCTCCCCATCACGAACAAACCCTGGTGCCCATAACTGGACACAGTAGTCCAGATGGGGTCTTATCAAGGCTCGATACAGAGGAACAACAACTTGTTTGTCTCTGCATGTTAAACTATTTTTCAGAAGCCAAGTGATTTGGTGAGCTGTTTTAGTCACTTTTGCAATGTGCCCCCTAAACTTCAATTCCCTATCCACCAACACTCCCAAATCCCTGGCTCCATCAATCTCCTGGGTTCCACCAATGCGATATACTGCTGCTATTCTTTTCACCCCAAAGTGCATAACCTTACACTTTGGCACATTAAATTGACATCCATTTTTCCTAGCCCAGTCCTCCAAACTATCCAAATCATCCTGTAAACTTTTGACATCCTATGCACTCATAATTGCTCTACCCAACTGCATCATCAGCAAACAAGTGAACACTTCCTCTCAGATCCTTTCCTATATCATTGATGAACAAATTGAAAAGCAGTGGTCTAAGAACAGAGCCCTGTGGCACTCCACTAGTCACAAGCCGTCTTTTAGACTCCACTCCTGAATAAACCACTCTCTGGTATCTCTCCTTCAACCACCCTCCTATCCATCTCACCAACCCTATATCTATCCCCATCTGCTCCAGTTTACTGATTAGGGTTCTATGTGATATCCTATCAAAAGCCTTGGTGCGGTCCAGTAGTATTACTGTAAACCTATTACCCCTATCCAGTTCAGCCGTCACTGTGTTATAAAACGTGAGCAAGTTACTGAGGCATGATCTACCCTTCACAAAACCATGTTGTCCCCCATACAATATCCCATTTTCATCTATTCAATCCTGTATTCTTTTCTTGACTAATTTCTCTAAGACCTTGACAATGATTCCTGATATATGCTAATCGGTCGGTAATTTACAACAGCAGTCTTGGAACCACCTTTATGCAATGGAACTATTTTCCCCTCTTTCCACCCCCTCGGGACTAACCCAGACCCGAGACTCAAATTAAACAAAATGGTCAAGGGTACTGACAATTCTTTAGCTGCTTCTCGTACAACACGAGCTGGTATACCATCCAATTCCACAGATATATTGACATTGAGGTTATGCAATAGACTACTCACCTCCACTTCATTCACCACAATTCCCGTATAATCATTTTGGTGTCGAGGCTAGCTGGTGAACGGACGTGTTATCGGAGAGCTCCTGAGAGATTTGTGTTTTTTGTTGGTGTTTTGGATTCAATTTAATGGACTTAAGTGTTTAATTTTGGTATATTATTGGAGCTTCATTAGCGTGGTTAGTGTAGTAAAGTGTTTTATAACATAATCTATGTCGGGAAGTCGCCGCTGGATGAAATCGTAATGTGTAGTGTTCGTGCAAGCTCCAGATAAGATAAGTATCATTTTCAGTTATCGATACAAATTACTTAATATTGTGTAGTTTTGTTTTGTTTGCCTTGCGTATTTTAGTGCGTCTATTTTTGGTGTGTTATAACGTATAATTTGACAAAACACGTTACAGATAACTATGGCACCTGTGCAAAGGAAAATGGCAGCCAGTAATGAAGGTTCGCCATCGTTATCAAAGAACGGTAGCATAAAAGAAATGAGTCAGTGTACTAGCTGTGAAATGTACGCTTTGCGGAGTGCGGTCGGAGTGTGGTTAGATGATAATAAAGGATTGAATGTGTGTAGAAAATGTAGGGAGAATGCGGAATTGAAGTGTATTTCGGATCGTGAGTGTGATATTTTTGTCAACCTTCAGAATGAAGGAAATAGGGATATGACAAGAAACGGCAAGGTTGTACATGAAAATTGTGAGAGTGTGAATGTAGAAAGTGTGAATGATAGTATAAATGGTTTCTCAGAGAACAAAAGAGATGAGATAGATGCATTGAGTGAGATCGCGTTGTTGAATAGTTCGATACAAAGAGCAAAACAGCAGCTAGAGTGCATGAACAAAAGTAGACTGAATGAACCAACCAATAATAAAAGGTATGACAGGAAAAATAGACGTATGAATGTGAACATGAACAAAATGAAGGATAGAGTGCTGTATGGAGACTCTTTAGTATGAGGTGTGTTAGTCGAGGATTTTGCAAAATTGTACCAACTTGGTGCGACCATAAAGGATGTAACTGAGTCTATTAGAGAGCAAAAGGAAAGGGTGAAAGAAATGATTGTTGTGGCAGGTACAAATGATTTGAAAGGAGACAAAATGGAAATGATGGAAGACCTGAATGAATTGTTTGAGGTAGCAAAAGAAAAGAGTGAGAGAGTTAGAATGATTAGTCTTTTGCCACGGTATGACAGTGAAATGTTTAAAAGGAGGGCTATAATTGCAAATGACTTTATGCGTGGGTTATGTATGACAAGTGGTGTGGAATTTGTGGATGTGTGGAGTGAGTTTGATGGGCGAAAGGATCTATATAAGATGGATGGCTTGCATTTGAATGGTTACGGTGTAAGAAGACTTGAGAAAGTGTTGCTGAATGTAGTGGATGTGCAAATTCAGGGAAATTAGATTTGTTGGGGGGGGGGGTAGAGATACAGTCCTTATGGAGGCATTTGAATGTAAGAATGAATATAATATGCCAGAGCAAATAAGGACAACAAATCTGAGTGGGATAGTTAATATAAGGCATCAAGGTAGGGTTGGTGCTAATGGGGGTCTTAAATTCATGTACACTAATACTAGGAGTATTAGGAACAAGAAGGAAGAGTTTTTGGCCATGATTAAGCCATCCATCTTATATAGATCCTTTCGCCCATCGAACTCACTCCACACGTCCACAAATTCCACACCACTCATCATACATAACCCACGCATAAAGTCATTCGCAATTATGGCCCTCCTTTTAAACATTTCACTGTCATACCGTGGCAAAAGACTAATCATTCTAACTCTCTCACTCTTTTCTTGTTCTACCTCAAACAATTCATTCAGGTCTTCTATCATTTCCATTTTGTCTCCTTTCAAATCATTCGTACCTGCCACAACAATCATTTCTTTCACCCTTTCCTTTTGCTCTCTAATAGACTCAGTTACATCCCACCAGGTTGGTACGATTTTGTCAAATCCTCTACTATCACACCTCATAACTAACAAGTCTCCATTCAGTACTCTATCCTTCATTTTGTTCATGTTCACTCTCATACGTCTTTTTTTCCTGTCATACTTTTTATTATTGGCTGGTTCATTCAGTCGACTTTTGCTCATACGCTCTACTGCTGTTTTGCCCTTTGTATCGCACCATTCAACAACGCGATCTCACTCATTGCGTCTATCTCATCTTTTTTATTCTCAGTAAAACCATTAATACTATCATTCACACTTTCTACATTCACACTCACAATTCTCTGGTACAACCCCGTCGTTTCTTGTCATATCCCTATTTTCTTCATTCTGAAGTTTGACAAAAATATCACACTCACAATCCGAAATACTCTTCAATTTCTCATTCTCCCTACATTTTCTACACACATTCACTCCTTTATTATCATCTAACCACACTCCGACCGCACTCCGCAAAGCGTACATTTTGCAGCTAGTACACTGAATCATCTCTTTTATACTACCGTTCTTTGATAAAGATGGCGAACCATCATCATTACTGGCCGCCATTTTCCTTCTTACTGGAACCATACTTGCAACGTATTTTATCAAATTATAAATTATAACACACCAAAAACACACAAAAAGATGCACTAAGAGACGCAAGGCAAACAAAACTACGCAATATTAAATAAATGTATCAACGATAACTGAAAATAATACTTATCTTATTCAGAGCTTTCACAAACACTACACACTACGAATCCCTCTAGTGGCGACAGCCCCAATAAAAATATGTTATAAAGACACACAAAATACTCATATAACCTCGAACCCAAGTCTATCAATTTTTCTTTTCAGACATTTTTCTTTATTTTTATTTCATTATCTTTGTATATATTCAATATTGTAGTAAAATATCAGGTAAATTTATTCTTTGTAATATATCAAACAGTATATATCTTTTTACTTTGTCAAATGCTTTTTCGTAATCTATAAACAAAAGATGAGTTTCCAAGTCAAATTCTCTTCTTTTTTCTATAAGTAGTTTTAACAGAAAGCTGCATCCATTGTAGAGCATCCTTTTCTAAATCCATTTTGACATTCTAATAATATTTTTTCATTGTATATTTTTAGTTTTTCATTAAGTATTCTGCTATATATTTTGTAGCATTTATTCAATAAACTAATACCTATGTAGTTAGCAGGTTTTGTTTTATCCCCTTTTTTAAATATAGGTATTACTATGCTTGTTCCATTCTATTGGTATTTGTTCATTTGTATACATTTTATTTAAAAATGTTAGTAATCTTTGTTGAAATTTTTTTCCAGCCAATTTATACAGTTTGGAGTTTATCCCATCTTCTGCTGATTTGCCATTTTTTATTTTATTTACGTTGTCCTTTAACTACCTTACCGGCCGTTATTGATCAAATACGCATCCTCATACGCTTCGTATCCATCATATTTTAATTTAATATCAATGGTATTACAATTTTAATATGCACTTCGCATCCATGATAACCTTGCCGTCTATAGACATCTTGGCCAGTAGCGTAGTTAATTCTTTCATTGTTATCATATCATTTAAGGTATTTTGTAAGCTTCTGGTGTAATTATTTTTGATGCCAGTATTATCTGTCCAGAGATCTGTAAAGTAATCCA
This sequence comes from Typopeltis vanoorti, assembly GCF_054136105.1. Classification (NCBI taxonomy): domain Eukaryota; kingdom Metazoa; phylum Arthropoda; class Arachnida; order Uropygi; family Thelyphonidae; genus Typopeltis; species Typopeltis vanoorti. The sequence goes on from NC_143558.1 coordinate 82,199,122, forward strand.
AGAATTCTACATCTATTTCACAATTTATATTTGCAGTTTCTTTTATATCTGCATTCATGTGTTTTAGTATTTTGAATGCACTGGGTCTTATTTTGTAGAAAGTCTATTATTGATTTGTCATTTTCTAGATATGATACAAATTTTTCCCAGCTTTCACTGTGTTTCTTTCTGGTTTCTTTTTTGGCTATTGCTCGTCTTTTTATATATTCAATTTCATCTTCTTGTTTTTTGCTACTTAACCATCTTTTAAAGGCCAGCTTTTTATTTTCCATTATTGTTTTTATTTCATTGTTCCATATATGTAATTTTTGATTTTTTGTGTGTTCCTAGACTTTCATATGCTGCTGATGTGATAATTTCTTTTATATTATTCCATTCTTTCTCAATGTCTTCATTTTCTTGTATTTTTTCTAAGTAGTTATTAATCCTCTGTTGGTATAAATTTCTTATACTTGAATCATTTAGTAGTCTTACTTTCTAATTAGATTTTGTTTCTCTCATTTGTTTATTTTTTTTGTATTTTTTGTAGTCAGTTTGGTGGAAATCTTAGTTTTGCCTGTACTAAATAGTGATCTGTGTCAATTTCTAGCCCTCTTCTAACTTTAGCATCCAGAAAGTCTATTATTGATTTTTGTCCTGTTGCACACCACGTATATTTATGTATATTTTTATCTTTAAAATGTATTCATTATTTTTTAATTATTATATATTGTATAATCAATGAGTCGCTTTCAATTTTTGTTTATTGTTGGTTATTGAAATTTTTCTATATTATTGTTAATTTTTTTCATTCCTATTCTGGCATTAAGATCTCCAGCTGTAATTATATGGTCTGTTTTATTTAATTTTTCATATATTCCTTGTAATTCTTTGTAAAAGTAATCATTTTCTTCTTTTCCTTCTTCAGGGGCATACACTCCGACTGTTAAATTTTCTTTATTTAATTTCAATCGCACTTCTAACATTCTTTCATTCCAGTATGTATAATGAGTTATTTATTGCTTTAATTGATTTATGGATCCAAATCATTACACCAGCTTTTGCATGTATTTATTTGTCCACTCCACTATATATGCAATTATACAATATTAGCATGGATAAGACCATGACTGACTGGCAGATATCAAAAAGTGTTATACAGGGGATCTGCGTCTGCAAGGTTTAAGGTAACAAGTAGTGTACCACAAAGATCCATTGCTTGGTCCACTTATTCAATCTGTACATTAATGATATTGGGAAGGATTTGACAAGCGACATACAGCTATTTGCTGATGATGCAAAGACAGGTAGAGTAATTAGGAATGCTGCTGATATGCAGTACTTGCAGAATGATTTAAATAGGCTGGAATTACGGGCATGGGAAAATGGGTGTCAGTAAATGTAAAGTCATTCACTTAAGCTTGATTGATATCCAATGTCATGTCATATCGTATTGTATTATATTATTATATTGGTGGGATTATGCTAGAAGAAACTGATGAGGCTAGGGATCTTGGAGTGTTAGTAGATAGCAAGTTGAAGTTCAGGGGTCATGTAGCAAAGATTGCAAATACAACTCAAAAGATGATTGCAATGCTGAAATGAATGTTCACATGTAAAGATAAGGATGTCATTTTGCCTCTTTACAAGGCCTTAATAAGATCTCACTTGGATCTTGTTTCTATTGTGATTCTGATATATTGGAGAGAGTACAAAGGAGAGTGTTAAAAAATGATATCAGAATTGTGGAATACGGATTATGAAGACAGATTAAGAATTTGTAGACTACAGACACTAGCAAATAGGAGAAAGAGTGGTGATATGATTGAGACTTGCAAACTTCTGAAAAGGTCATACAGGATTTAATTGATGGAATTTTTCAATTTATGGTGAGTGCGGAAAGGACAAGAGGGCATTTTTGGAAGCTGAGAATGAATGCTGCTAAAAAGGGGTGAGGGCTAGACTTTTCTCTCAGAGGGTGGTGCATAACTGGAATGGGTTGCTATTGGATGTTGTGAGTGCAAGCACTGTGAACGAATTCAAGAATAAATATGATAGCTTGTGTGTATAGTATGTAGCCTCCCTTGATGAGTCTCTGACTCCCTGGAGGTCTCTCTTAATAATAATAATAATAATAATTTGTTGATGTCTTTCATATTATCCTTTGCATTCTCTGGCCTTATCTCATGCTATGTTGCTTCAAATGAATTGCCATCCACATCATATTTTCCTGCTCTCCTACTCTTTTTGGCTGTACTTCATATGCTATTATCATCAGCACCCCCCCCCCCTTCCATTGACTTGTTTTCTCCATCCTCACCATAAATATTACATTCTTCAACATGTTTTATCTCTGTAACTACTTCATTTGCAGGGACGAATGCTGGTCTAGAAATTGACGCTTGCTCTTGTTATCATTCAAGGAGTGAGAGGTGTGATTGAAGTCTGACCATTTAAAACTAGATATTTAGAAATTTATGTACATTTAATCATACAAAACAACATTTATTTTACAAACAATATTCTGTCTTTTTCAATTTAGCTACTTGAATAGAAATTCTACCCCACGGTTCTTCTTTATGAACTGGTCAATAACATTGTCATAAAAAGTTGGTTGTAACTTAATTTTCCCAAGCAACGCGCACACTTGTAAAGACTGGTTGAAGCTCACTGGCTAGAGCTACTTTGACTGTGTATGGCCTGTGTTTAAGACAACGTGAAGGGAGCAGAAATGGCTATGCGTGCGCATGAAATCACAGTGCTGCAGCGAGGACCTGGAGGCTCCCACAACTGAGCAAGCCAATGTAGCTTTCACTAGACAAGCAAGCATCGGCCTTCGATACACAACACAAAGCTCAGTTATTGCCGTACAAGCTTAAGATGTCTTCTGTCTACAAAAATAAAAGCCTAAATGGAATGCTTATAAATGCATGCATTTATTAACAAATAAATATTACTTCTTTCTCAAGTAATGAGCTTGCGCAGCATGCATGGAGAATTCGCCCCTGTTCGTTTGCCATCAGCTAAGTCTCATATACACCTATAATATTAGACTGGGTTTCACTAACCAATACCGAAAATTTCCTTATATTTCTAGTATTAGCATACATAAACTATAGTTTCCACTGCCTTTTACACCTTGTATTGACTATCCTGTTTGATTTTGTTGAGACTAGATTGCGATTTGGTCATTCTCAGACGCATTTGCCTCATTGGTGTCTACACACACACACACACACACACACACACACACCTGCATCAATCCTAATAGCTTCAGTTTTCGTGACATTGTGCTTCTCTCCACACTCACTAAAGAAGCCTTTCTCGAGACATCTAACTCCATTTCAATTTTCAAATGCAGTCCATCAGCATATTTTAGTCCTTCCATCCATGAAATTCAACCTATAAGTCTACAGAAATCTACTCACTCCAGGCATGTTATCAGAGATAAGTGGAAGTGAATTTTCAGTCTGGTTCTAAGTGCATTCATATGTTTCCTTGGCATAATTTGCTTTTTTTTTTTTAACATCTCATTCACTGTCAGATTATTTAATCAAGGGCGGTCGCACTGAATTTATTAAAGAAGTTTTATTTCCTACCAGAAGATACATCTTAATTAATTACAAATGAATTAACTTATTAAATTAATTTAGGCAGTACCAAAATGATATGTCAGTTATTGCTGATGTTATTAAACAAGAATTAAAGATATCAGACCCCAATAAAGTGAATCTTTTTCTAGATGCTTTCACAGATATTTCAAATGAACAGTAACTTGTTCTTTATATGAAATACATCAATAAAAATCGTAAACTGAAAGAGGCATTTATTACTCTAATTCAGCTGCAGGATACTTTTGATTCACTAGGGAGTGAAATAAGTTATTCTTGCCATGGAAGAACTTGTAATTGGTGAGTAGGCATCAGAACAGATGAAGCAGATATACTCATACATTCTTCTTCTCCCATAGTCCTAAATGAACTGTTGGGTCATTCATGGCTGGTAGGTGATACTCTTTGCTAGCATCCTCCAGTCGTCTCGGTCTCTTGTTCTTGATATCAGTTGAGAAAGGGAGGAATTTGTCCATTTTTTGATGTTATCGGTCCATTTTAATAGAGGTCGGCCCTAACCTTGATCCCGGAACAATTCCTTCTAGTGTTTGCTTTGGAATGCCATTAGCCTTCTCCACATGTCTGAACCATTTCATCTGTCCTCTTCTGATGACTGTCAGAATATTTTCCCTTTTTCTACCATCTGTTGTATCAGTCAGTTTTCGGACATTTTCATTGGTTTCGCGAGCGGTATAAGGAATTCTCAAAAGTCTTCTGTAAGTTTTCATTTCGAAAGACAGGAGTCTCCTCTCATCTTCCTTCAATAAAGTCCAGGCCTCACAACCATACAAGAGGACAGAATTCACCAAGGTGTCAGTTAGTCTTAGTCTGGTTGTGATTGCTATTCTGTTATCTCCCCACAATGGTTTTAACTTCTGTAGGGCCACGGATGCCTTAGCAATTCGGTATTTAATGTCAGTTTTTGAACGACCATCTTGACTCAACGTGCTTCCTAGATAAGTGAATTGTTTATATTCTCAATTTGCTTGTTGCCAATTTGTATCTTTAAGAATTGAATGTCTGATTTTGACATTATCATTGTTTTTGTTTTTTGTAGGTTTATGCATAATCCATAGTTTTTTAATGTTCCAAAAACACGGCTGGTTATCTCTTGTAATTCTTCTTCACTTTCTGCCAGAAGATCGATATCGTCAGCAAAACATAAGTTATTTATTCTTAGTCTGCCAACTACTATTCCAGTGTCATCATATTCATAAAGAGCTTCATCTATGACATATTCCAGAAAACATTTAAAAAGAAGGGGGACAAGATGCATCCCTGTCTCCCCCCCATTCTGCCCGAAACAGTTCACTGCTGTAATTTTTAATTTCAATTCTCATATCAGATGAGGAATAAAGAGATTTAATAATCCTAATGATTTTGTTGTCAGTACCATAATGTTCTAAAATTTTCCATAATGCCTCGTGCCATATTGAGTCAAAAGCTTTTTGAAGGTCTAAAAAGTTGTGACAGATTATTTTGTTATGTTCTATGTATTTTTCACTTAGTATGTGTATTGTAAAAATATGGTCAATTTTACTTCTGGACTTCCAGAAACCTGCTTGTTCATCTGATAGTCTGCTTTCTATTTTCTTTTCGATTCTTGACAATAGTATTTTTAACAGGATTTTGCTTGGATGACTAATAAGGCTTATTGTTCTATAGTTGCTACATTTATTACTGTTTCCCTTTTTAGGAATAGGTACAAGGACAGAAGTCCGCCAATCAGAAGGCCAATTCTCTGTGTTCCATACGTCTCCTAGAATAAATTTAGCGAGGTGTCTATGATGATGTCACCTCCTTCGCATATCAGTTCCACTGTGATCACTTCCCCGTGATTTTCCTCTTTTTGAGGAGCTAACTGCTGCAATAACTTCTTTTAATATCGGGTAATCTCCTTCCTCCGAACCTCCTGGCAAAATTCTGTCCAAAATATCATCAGTCAGCTGAGGGTCTTTTTGAAAAAGTTTGGTTGCATAACATTTCCATCTATCAACTATTTTCTGGTTATCTGTGATAGGAGTTCCATCTTCATCTTCTATGCTCCAATTAATTGCGGTAAAAGGTTTGGTTAACTTATTGATAATTTGAAAAACACTTTTAGAATTATTTTTATTTAAGTCCTGTTCTATATTTTTGCATTCATCCAATATCCATAAGTTTCGAGCATGTTTGATTTCTTTTTTAATAATCTTAAAAGAGATACTGTTATCTCTATTATCACCGCTATTAATACGAGATTTCAAATATCTTCTTTTGTCGCATAGTTCCAAAATATTTTTGGTGATCCATGGTTTATTTATTTTCCTTTTGTATCCAAGGATTTCTTCAACTGTCTCAGTTATCTTTTGTGAGAAGTATTTGGTTTTAGATTCAATATTATTATATTTCTTGAAGCTTGTGTCAAAGATTTTTTTAAATTTGTATTTATATAGTGTATTTATGTGGGGATCTTTTAATTTTTCTATATTATATTTTTTACGAGTTGATTTTGTAGATAATCTTTCCCTCATTTTCATATTCACAGTTGCGACGACCATGTTGTGATCGCTGCCAATGTTGGCTCCAGGAAATGATCTGGTTCTTGCGAGGTTGATGGAGTTTTTAAATCTTGTGCTTACAAGATAAAGTCAATTTGGTTGTGTGTTTTACCATCAGGGGAAGTCCATGTTCTGGAAGGTTTATGGGGAAATAGAGTGTTAGTAATGGTAAGTTCATTTTGTGAGGCAAAATTGATCAATTCAAAACCTCTTTCGTTTGTCTCCCCATAGTCATACGGTCCGACAAATGGGAGATAATCCTTGCCGATGTCTGTTCCAATTTTGGTATTCCAATCACCCTGTACGATCAGAAGGTCTTTTCTATTCGCTCTGGTGATTGTTGCATTAAGTTGATCATAAAACTCCTCTACTTCGGAGTCCTCGTGATCTGTGTTGGGGGCATAGGCCTGTATGATGGTGATATTGAGTGATTTTTCTCTCAGGCGGACTAGAGCAGTTCTGCTATTGATAGGGTTCTGTCATTCCATGACAGAATTTCGTGATGATTTGTGTATCAAAAACCCGACACCTTCTTTTCCGCTGCAGTCACATCCAGAGTAAAAAAGCAAATGTCCTTCATCTGTTGTTAGCTCTCCTGTTTTGGGCCATCGAATTTCACAAAGTCCCATAACAGTCCATTCATATCTTTTTAGTTCGTGCTATAGTAATTTGAGTTGACCTGATTGTAGTAGAGTCCTAATATTCCAAGTTCCGGTCGTTAAATGGTTGCGGAATCTGAATCTGGATCCAGTTTTTCCATTATTTTTGTCAGTGATAGTGGTAGTGCCAGTCGCTAACTTCTCATTGCCACCCCTGGAGCTGCTACCAAATGGCAATGCGGATCTTGTTGAACCGGGCGACGTCCGAACCGGCATGGTGTGCTGTGTTAAATCCTTCGCCATGAATGTCTAATGGGCAGTAAATTAAGACAGATGGTGCCAATCTCCTCTTCTGTCTTTGCCTGCTAGCATTTAGCTGGGCATAGTGGGATGGCCTTCATGCCTTGGGAGGCCCTACCAGGAGTAATGATACTTCTGACGTGCTTCACCCATCCCACTCAGCCCCCCCCCACTATGGTGAGGCAGCTTAGCAGGACTTGGGGGGGGGGATATACTCATACATACTGGGAAAAAATTAAGTACATGGTTAGTAGCATAATGAAAGTGACACATGCTAGATCTTATATCAGCATGTTAGATCTAGATCTTATATCTGCACATCATTTGAATCTGGCTGTTTTAATTTCTATCAAAGATATTTCTTTCCCTTTGTTGCTGAAATTGAAAGTAGTAATAAAAAACTTACATACACCTTACCAGAATTCACAAAAAAAAAAAAAAAAAAAACCTGAAAGAATTGGGAAAATCAATTAGCCATGTTGCAAACAAAAATCCTGAAGTTCCAGTATCTGCATTCAGTAAGGTGGGTGTCTAATAGAGTGAAGCCATGATTACACTTGTTAATACCTGTGATACAGTAGCAAATGCATTTTGAGAAAAAGGCGATGGAAAAGATGGATATGACGTCACTCTGTCTATCAGTGGTGTCATATGTAGGTAGCAGTTTTTTCTCCCAGAAACTTGCAGGCAAATTGGCCATGGGAACACATGCAATTTGCAGACAAAAAAAAAAAAAATGCATTGGTGGTGATGGGTGGTAGATGGCATTGGTACGTGTGTAGTTGGAGGATTAAATAGTTAGGGAAATGGCAAAATGTACATAGTGGAAAAGAGTACCCTCCTGTGATGAGTCCTTGGACTATTTGGAGGTGTAATAATAACATATTCAAATTAAGTGCACAACTAGCAATTATAGACCGATTGTTGTCTTTCTCCATCTGAGTTGTGGGTTCTACTATTGTATAGCACTTTAGAGAACAAACATCAATTCCACAGCAAGATTTGAACCCACGACTCAGATGGAGAAAGACAACAATCAGTCTATAATTGCTAGTTATGCACTTAATTTGAATATGTTACTATTACACCTCCAAGAACTCAATACATTTTCATTGCGTGTGAGACTGCTGATTGGTATCTGTTTGACGTGAAAATATGTTTGGTCTACAGAGCTGCTTTGAGATTTGTCAGATTTTCTAACTCTTCTCCCTTCCTCTCCATTTTGAAAGCACAGTGGTTGTGCAGGTCAGCTGTCACATTTCCAAGCATAATAGATAGTAAATGGGTGGGTACACATCAGGAAGCTTCCCCAGCACAGAGTAAATAATCCTGTATTACTTATGTCACATCATTCCTGAAGAGAATCAGAATATATCAGTATATAAGGAGACACTATCTAGGCCATGTAGGGAGACAGGAAATTGGCTACTCCCTGTTCATGAAACATGTTGATATCTTTCACTTTCTAATATCAATTATACAAGACAGAAAACACTATTTAAAAAAAAGTTATGCTGGAGAGCAAAAAAAAGTTTCCCATTAGATGAACAAAAAGAAAACACATTCTTGGTCTTCACACAAGCATGAATATGTACATTGTTATTTATTTTTTTGCGACTCCCACATACAGAAGATTGTCAGTGTATCAGGTGTTAATACTGTGGGTGGGCTAAGGATTTTTTATTTTAATTTTTTACATAATTTGGGAATGCTGTTTTAGAGACTAAGCATGGAACTTATTAAAGCCACTTTAAGTCTCCAGTAAGCAGGACAGTAGTCTCATACCAGGCAATAAAATTCATCTCCCACCTAAAGACAATTTTAAACATCCATGCACATGGTAGATTTGAACTCACAGCCTGGTTGGAGAGCAGGTATATAACCACTTGGCCAACCAGACCAGTCTTATAGCACTACAACTTGCAGTGCTGTTGAATTTGTCATAATCACAGCTTGTGGTTTTGTGAGAAATTTGCCTAGTTCTAATTCACCCAACTATCCAAACTACAATTTACATAATTTTATTAATGAGAATGCCAAACCTAAACCCTTCTCTTACTGATCTTCTCTGGTGCAAAATGTACTTGTTATTTTTTCGCAATTGTGTGCTGTCCTTGTTACCCTCCAAATCATGTAAGCCACTCTGACCTTTTCATTTGTCTGTAAACTTGATTTTCTGCAATCCAAGCAAACAGTGAGGTAATCTTACTTGGAGAACTTCAACATTTACAACTGGAAAAGATGTAAAGATATTTGCTGCTAACAGTGATCTTGCATAAATTGCTCATCTGCCCACCAGAATACCATGTAATCTTCTCCAACCTACTGACACCCATCAACTCTTCCTAACCAGTTCTTCCAAATGTACTTTCATCTTTCCTCTAATCTTGTTCTCATTTCTACTGAAAATCCTTCACACAGCCATTCATTCACTGGCACTATAATAATACCAAATAGGATAACCTTCCAGATTTGTTTCTCCTTTCTACATTTTTATCACTGTTTTCACTCTCTCTCTATCCAAATACTTAACAAGAAATCTGAAGTAGTTGTTGCTGACATAATGGCCTTTGCCTCTTAATTACACAAATCCTATGACTGCCTCCAAAACTCAGTTTTCCAACAAATGTACCAAAGTATTCCAATATTTTTAAATCCCACTTGACCAATTACATAAAACTTGCCTTCTGCTCAAATCACATTCAACTTTAATGGTCTCAATGCAAGTCTATTTGGCTGCAACTTCTACCATTTCGAACTGCATCCTTTGTATAGATAACTGAAGCAAATTGCGTTTTTTCCTTTATATATAGAATGTGGGACTTGAAAGATATTGGAATCCTGAAAATAGCTTGGATACCAACAAGTTTCCTGGGTCCAGGTATCTTTCAGTTTTGCGCAGGATATTTTTATACACTCAATGGACAAAACATTACAGATAGGGGGTGATAGGAAGTTGACGCTGGCATCCCCTGCACAGAGTGAAATGTACCCAAGCTGAACAGATGGTAAATAGGCAGATATTGGGGTTTCCCAACAGTGTATCACAATTGATGAACATGGGTAAACGTGGCGACCTTAGTGACTTTGATTGTGGACATGTTATCAATGCAAGACATGGGCATTCTATTGCCCAAGTGATAAGAACCCTAGGGTTCTTGACTCGCAACCGTATCTAGGGTCTGCTGCGAGTATACCATCAATGGACATACCAGCGAGTAAGTGGTGGCCAACCACACGGCACTGATGGGGTCAGCTTGTACAGACCAACCACAGGCAAAGTCAGCACAAATCATATCCAGTTTTAGTGTTGGATATCAAAGAAGCAGTGTTAGCAATTGAACTGTACGGTGTACCTTGCATACCATGGGCTATGAGGAGCTGCACCCTAATCATGTACGACTGTTCACAGCTTATCGGACATTGTGCCTCACTTGGTGTCGGGATCATCAAAACTTAAGCTCTGCAGAGCGGACTAGAGTTATGTGGTGTGATGAATCCCATTGTCAGTTGTATCCAGCTGACAGGAGGGTGCAGGTGTGCCGTCAGCAGCATGAGGCCATGTGCCAGGTAGGCTCTGTGATGATTTGGGGCACTTCATGTGACACATTAGGTCCCTTAATGTGTCTGGAGGTCTTATGCTGTGAGATACCAGAGTGCTGGCTGATCACCTACACACACACTTTCATAGTCCTTGCACATCTTGCAGCTGATGATCTGTTTCAGGACAGTGCATCACCCTGCCAGGCCGTAACTACCCAGTCATGGCTCGAGTAACAATCATCTGAGTTTGGGACTATTCAGTAAGGTTCCCACATTTGAATCCGACCAGATCTCTTGGGTTGTACATCCTCTGGGATACCGTAGAGCTAGATATCAGATCCATGTATTTGGGACCGACGTCTAAGGTGCCACTGTGTGCAATGCTACAACAGGCATGGCTGGAATTATCTCTGGCATCTTGTGGAGCCATTTCCTCGGAGAGTACAGGCTGTTATTTGCACTAGAGGAGGACAGACATGCAATTAGGTAGGTATCTGATGTTTTGTCCATTGTGTATATATCCTGTATATCATATATACACACACATATATATATATGTAATTCCCAAACATGAAAGGTAGAAGGACCTATATAAATAAATGCCATGACTTCCAAATTAACACCATCTTAGATGGTCTGTACAAGTTATATGGGGTAGACACTAGCTATATCTGTTGTCTACCCTAACTTTATGGAAATTAGCCTATATTCAGTTCATTCCCCCCCCCCCCCCCAAAAAAAATCAAACTCGTTTCACTCTTCCTGCTTTTCTCCTGAAAACAATGAAGATTATCTTCAATGGTCAACATATTCACTGCCTACCATCCAACCTTACATTTAGATACAAGTCATGGAAAGATTTGGAGGGATTAGTAATTGCTCTTCACATTTCCAAGCCATTGAATTGTTAGTTGTCCTCTTTTTTTCTTGATCTCTGTCAAAGTTTGGATATTCAATGGCTGTAGAGGGACTCATAGTTCCTCCTATACATTAAGGATACATCTCTCGCTAAACTCAAATCCTATCTGCTTTGCTGCTGCTAGTACACCCCATTTCACTTATTTTGACAAATCTCAAAGCTGAAGATGAATATCTTCAGCTTTGAGATTTGTCTAAGCTAGAGGTTTGCCAAATGTTAAGTTGAATTCTAACAAAACAGTCCTGTCTTTGAAGAAATATCTTGCTTTGCTTCCCTCCTGTTACTACGTTTGGTGATATTAAGATTAGTAAAAATCAGGTTTCTCTTCTGCTAACGTATACCTATAGCCATTTTTGGTATAAACATAAATATTTATAATTAGTAGTACTATTTTCAATATGCTCATCTTTGGAGCAACATTTCATAAGAAATTGGTTTTTATTAAAGATTCTTGCCTTATTCCAGAGAACTCTATGTAGTAACTGCTCAGAACTGTTTATTAGAAAAGTTTGAGATTGCTAAAAAATCTTCCAGATTGTTCATAATAAGATAAACCACAAGAATAAGGAATATGGTGAACATCTGGAAAAATGCGACAATGTTTAGAGGTTTTAAACTTTACTCTAAGGAGAGGAGTATGAAAGATATCTTCTTGAGCAGAAGAAACGGATTCTGTAACTGCTCAGAACTTTATTAGAAAAGTTTTGGATTTGCCACCTCCAAAAGTGTAAACGGTGTTCTAAGATTGAGCGAATATGGAATTTAAATATGGTGCTGGACAGAAGTAGCCATGCTTGTCTATAGATGTGATGCATCCTTATCTAGAAATGCTAGAAGTGTAAATCAGCCTATGGAGATGAAGGGAAAGTGAAGTAAAATCTCTGGTGAAGATAAAGAAGCAATGTCTTAATAGTACTCAAGTTCATCAAGATGCCTCACATTCATACTAAGGAATCAGGGGTGCGCCTGTGTGCAAAACTAGTTGGCGCCCCTATCCCTCCCTCCAATAAAAAAAAACGCTTAAAAAAAAAAAAAAACGTTTTTTTTTAAATATTTCCTCCTCTTTGGCGCCTTTACTATCCTGGTGACGGTGTGCGTCGCACATATGGCCGGCGCGCCCATGTAAAGAATATCAGGTTCACAAAGCAAAGATAATTTGAAAATATTATAGGGTATGGTAAAGGGAGAATGCAATACACTGCGATCGGTAAAACCATGGATAAGAATTGAGGGCAGACGAATGTAGCTGAAAGCAAATGACAAACTATTCACTCTATGACATGGTAAGCAGAGAGGAAATCAATCCAACTCGAAAAGCAGAAGCTTCACCAAACTCAGCAAATGCATTAGAAATATTGAGTGGCTACACAAGCTTGCCCAGTACCCTGACGGCTGTGTCCAAAAGTGGGTAAGCTTGGATAAAAGATGTGCTATCCTGAGAGACTGGCAGAATCCATATTGGATTCCATCACTTATCAATTTAAAAACTGAAAATCAATTTCCTCACGCCCCATAGGAGAGCCTGTGTAGCTCAGTCGGTATAGACGGAGCCCTGTAGGCGGAAAGACCTGGGTTCGATTCCAATCCGTGACGAACCTTTATCTGGTCTCCTTCGATAAAGGTGAGTTAGCTGGGGATATGGAGTTTTTTCACCCGTATTTTATCCATATTGACGGCGACGTGGTTATTGCTAACACACATTGTCTGAAAAATAATGCTAGTTCGATGGCCAACTTTTCTGAGTTTGCAGCATTAAAAATCAGAAGTCCTGAGAGATAAAGCCCTACTTGTGTCAGAGATAGATTAACTTGGAAATGAAATTTGAAAAAAAAAAAACTAGGAAATTCCTCTCATCAGTGAATGGAATCTACCATAATTTAAAAGAGAGAAAAACGACATCAAACTAGATTTCCTCAAAAATTACTTTCAACGACCAAAGTTCACTATTTTGACTGAAAAATTGTTAATGCAAATAGGAACAAAAATAGGTATTTAAGACACCCTTTTCCCCTGTTACGATATTTTAATGTACATGTATCTTTTTTTTTAATATTATTTACGCCTAAATCCATGAAAATCACCTTTGAAGCGGGGTTTTATTATTATCATTGATTTTACTGTGAATATGCAATCGATTATTTTGTCCTTGCTCCATAATAAATCCACTAAATCAGTGATTCTCAACCCATGGGACGCTCCCTTTTTTTTGGGGGGGGGGGGGGAAGGATGGAGAAGAAAGTGAAAATCAAAGGAAAAACTACTTTATTGAAACAAAAGCATTTAATGAAACTACTTATTGCCACAAAAACAATATAAAAATAAAATCCACTGTATTGAATAAACTAGTTACGCTTACGGCAATATATCAGTATTGCTAAATATACTAAGCAACTAATTAAAACTAAACAACAACAATGAATCTTAAAAATTAATGACTTCCTTGGGCCTGTGTTTCGGAGCAAAGCTTTTCATATGATGGTGATACATTGGAAGACACTCTTAGTTCTCTTTCTATATTTAACAGATCTATACAGTCATCCCTCGACTTATGCCAGGGTTCCGTTCCATCAGGCAGGACGTAAGTCGATACATTAAATCAACAGTTATAGGAGTTAGGGACTTAACAGTAATAAGTATACTGTGACTTTAATTTTTATACCTTGTTATAAAACGACTGTGCGTTACTGCCACTATAAAACAGGAGAATAATCACCCAAATTTTCCTCCACAATCACATCTTCATTACCTTCCCTATGTAAAGGACTAGGCTCTTCTGGTGTAACCTTTGTTTGTTTTGTTTTTTGATAAAAAATGTCCGATGTGCTTTGCTTGTTCCTTTTCTTTTTTTGTGAATTGGTTAACTACCTCTCCTTGTTTCTCTTTTTCCTCTTCTACAACACGTTATTCCTCCAGTTCGACCAATTCTTCGTTGGTCAACTCTTCAGGGGGCACTTTCTATGAACTGAACTACATCGTCATCATTCACTTCGAGATTCAGGTTGTTTGTTAGGCCCACTATTTATTCACTCAATTTACAAAGGTCTTAATTTTTTTCAAAACTTCCAAAATCGTGCGCAAACCTTTTTAATGTCTTTTTCCATATGAGTGGCATATGGAAAACGAAGTGATCTCTCATACATTGAGAGATCACTTCGTCCTAAACTACAGCAATATTTTTAATAGCATGGTAAATATTGAATGCTTTCCAGATTGCATAAGAGTCTGGATGTTTCCTTCATTAGCAGAAATGGCTTGTGAAAAAGTTCTCCATTGATAATAAACCTTAAACACTACTAGAACTCCCTGATCTATCAATTGGATCAATGAAGTAGTGTTTGGAGAATGAAGATCACCGATATAAGACGGATGACTTGGAGCATTATCTAGAATTAATAAAATTTTAAATTCTACATTTTCTTTCATACAATAGCTTTCCATTTCGCATAACAGTTAATTAAGGCATCCGCGAACAATTTTTGAATCTATAATAAATTTTAGTTTAATCCTTTATCTAAGTGTAAGCAACATTTGTGCCTGAAGTATCTTCAGGATTGAGGCAACTCGTAAAGGTAGACCAAGTTCTCATCACTCCTTGTCTCAGTATCTTCCATAATGCAAAGCACATCTCCTTGCAGACATGTATAATGCTATGCATTACAAACCCCCCCAAATTTTTTTTGAGTCATCCACGACTTTTATATCTCCGCTAATGAACTGGAAGAGTATACTTCCTAATGTTTTTGAAGGTTCGTGGATTCTCACTGTGCTATATCACAAATGGTTTCAGTTTATATCCAGCCACATTACCCCTAATAGAATCATAACACGGTCTTTAAACTTTGATTTTAGCTTTTTGTCGATGAATTGTCCGCTCGGGCATTTTTTTCCGAAACAAGGAGGTCTCATCCATATTAAATATTTGCTGTGTCAAATAATTTTCCTCTAATAATTTTATCCAATTTCTTCACAAATTCCTTGCAGCCTTCTCATCGGCACTTGCAGATTCACCATATATTTTCACATCATGCAGCGCTAAACTCTGCTTGAATCTCATGAACCAACCAGAAGAAGCGTTGAATTCGTAGTCTTAATCGGACCCTGTTCAACTTAATCGGGCCTTGCAACTTCGTTTCAAGATAAGCTGCTCGCTTTTTTTTTTTTTTCTGATTCTTCACAAGGTTTTTTAATTGGGAGTATAGGTGCCATGTTGCACAAAATATCACGAAATATTTAACGATAAATACACAAATAACATATTATTCAAACACAAAATCAACAGAGGCCAAGTGCCGAGGGAGGTTGCTGCTGAATGCGCTGTTTCCACTGCATTGTTGCTAAATAAAAACCTTTTTACTTTACGTTCGCTTGCGTCTTTTTCGAAAGTATAGTCGAAAATGTTATTTATTCCATTATGGGATTACGGACGTATCTTCGAAAGGACGTGGTCGACGGATGACTATTTTGTTTTAAGGGAGGCACTGCAGAAAACCCCGATTTCACAAAGATAAGATGTTAGAAATGGAAAAAGTGCATGAAACGCTCTCGACTTTAGTGCAGAAAATTCAAACAGCGATTTAGATGCAACTTGACTTTTGATTTCGCAGCTTGAGGTGGAGTCTATAAATTGTTCCTCTTCAATTGTGAGAAACCTTCAGGGGTGATTTGAAATGGGTTTCTAACCCACTCATACATTGCCATTATGTTGTTGTCGGTTATAAAATAATTTCTAAAATTCTTCATCAACATTGTTAAATGATTTTCAATAGTTGCAAATAAACTTTTGATGTGTTCCTCTTTTGCCTTGTAGGTTTTGATAAATTCATCGACATTTGCAAACATTTCTATTTTTTGTTGCGTTACCTTTTTGGTCCATAACTATTTTTTTGCAATGGGAAACTTAAGTGATCTGCACTATGACTTGTTGGAACATCCACCCTATTCCCCATATTTGACTCCCTCTGACTTCTATCTCTTCCCAAAACTAAAAATCTTCCTTGCTGGTCAGCGTTTTTCTTCGAATCAAGAGGCGATTGCAGCTGTACAGGGGTATTTTGTAGATCTTACTGAGAACCACTACAGGGACGGGATAATGGCTGGAGCATCGTTGGAATAAATGTATTAATCTTAAGGGAGATTATTTTGAAAAATAAAAATAATTTTGAAATTATAAATTCGTTGTTTCATTGTTGGGCCGAGAACTTTTAAGACCATCCCTCGTAGCTCAATTTCATCAAAAATAAGTGGTCTCTAAACTTCTCTGCTTCTTCGTGATTTTCCTCTTCCAAGAAGATTGCTATTTCGTCTCTTAATTCGCAAACATTTTATAAACATTTCCCCTGTGATAACCATCTTGTCTCGCAGTAAAATAGTAATGCTGAATGTTCTGCTCCAGCCATGTCTTTGCAAAGTTCAGAAAACAGTATTGATTTTAAGGGTCTCATTTTCAGTGGCGCACCCATTAATGCAATGTATTTGGACACATTGCATGAATCATGCAATGTGTCCAAATACATTGCATGATTTTCCCTCATTTTACGATACGATATATTTATCCCTTGAGAGGGATAAAAATCCCTCAAAAAAAAGCTTGTAAACTTTTCAACCTTCTAGAAATAACTCGAGCACCGTCAGTACAAATTCCAACATAATTTTTCTATTGTGTGTAAAAAAAAGTAAAACGAAAAGAAAAAAAAAACACTAGAAAACTTTCCAAAAACCTTTTCCTAATTAAAATTCATTTTTTAAAATTTATGTTGTGTCATGTCTTCTATTTCTATGCTACTTATGAATTAGCGATCATTGCAGATGCTCAGTCATTGGTCATATGAGTAGTGTGTATTCTCAAATCGCCTACTCAAACCCCCCCCCCCCCAACCCAGATTAAATCCTGAGTGCGCTACTGATTATATAATTCAACCACGGTTATAACTGTTGTTAACACAATGTTTAGACCAGGACTCATTTCCTTTGCAGCAAGAGCTTCTCTATGAATCATGCAATGTGTTCAAGTACATTGCATGATTTTTCTCTCATTTTACGATACGATATTTTTAAATCCTTCAGAGCTTGTATACTTTTAAACCTTCCAGAAAAAACTCGAGCACCATCAATACAAATTCCAACACAATTTTTCCACTGTATGTTTGCCTTGCATATTAAATCGTCCAATATTTTGAACAATTTAGGTGCTGTGGCTCTTCTTTCTATTGGTTTACAAAACAATAACTCTTCACCTGCTGATAATCGATCGCAAAATCGAACATAAGCAATTAAATGACAATCCTCATCAAACTGAATTTAGAATAATTGGTCACAAGGCTTTGACAAAAGTTGTTGCTGGATATCTTCACATATATCGCCGAGCAATACTAAAATTTGATAGAGGTATGCATTGTAGTTGTTTAGTAAAACTTTCTCCAAGCCTAGTTTACACAATATCAATCGCAGCTGGCAAAATTAGGTCTTCTCCGAGAGTGTGGGGCTTTCTGCAACCAGCTATTTTATATGCAACTTTGTCAGAAGCTTGTAAACATTTTTCATTTACAAAGCTTTTTTAATGCTAGAGTTTTGATTTTCAAAACATTTTAGTTTGTCAGCAAAGACCTCTCGAGGTTTCTTAACATATTCCTTGTGAAGTGTTTCCAAATGTTTTAAGTTTATTCGGTTTCATTCTATCAGCCGCCAAAATTTTCGAACAAATAACACACAGTAGTCTTTCTTCATCATTTAATAAAACCGAAAATCTTTGTAAAAGTCTTAGTCGAAAATCTACGAAAGTCTTTGTAAAACCGAAATCTAAATATTCTGCTGCGTACTTTCCTGATTTTACTTTCGGATTGATATTCTCTGAACCTGAATTTGTTGACGTCGACTCTCCATAGTCGTCAGATGCCCGCTTACGTCCAATTAAAAATGTATCCATTTTTCTACACTAGAAAAAATTGTTTTTATACCGTGTATCACCGTCGTTACAAATACACCATCAAATACAAATAAGATTAAATCATGAGCTATCATATACAAGAGAGATAAACCAAGGGGTCCAACAGGGATGTCCCCTCTCAGCAACTCTTTTTAATATATACTTAAATGAAATAATAATAAAATGGAGTAAAAATTTACATCAAGGAATTAAACTTTCACCTACAATTAACTTAAACACTCTCCTCTTTGCAGACGACCAAATAATAATTACAAATTCTGAAGATAACTTACAGAAAGCTATTTTAAATCTAAATGAGATATCCAAAGATTATGGTATGATAATATCAACGGAAAAATCAAAAACTATGGCCTTTAAAGGACAAGATCCAGCAAGAACTAAAATAGTATTAGATAAAAGATCTTAGAACAGGGGAATTCATTTAACTACCTAGGATGTATGATCACTTATGAAAATGAAAAAGATATAAACGTAAAAATTGCAAAATATTTAAAAATAACAGGAGTAATTAACTCTATATTTAAACCAAACCTAGTTCAAAAACAAACCAGGCTAAAAGTATACAATACATTAGCCCTACCGGTCTTAATGTATGGAAGCGAAATCTGGACAATAAAACAAAAAGACAAACAAAAATTAACAACAGCAGAAATGAAGTTTATGAGAAAAACTGCAAAGTATACCCAATTTGATCACAAAAGAAACGAAGATATTATGAAAGAATTAAACCAAGAACCAGTAATTGAAAAAATTAAAAAATATAAACATAGATGGATGGAACACGTTCAAAGAATGAAAACAGAAAGATTACCAAAACAAGCCTTAAAGTACAAGCCATTAGAAAAAAGAAAACCAGGACGTCCTCTTAAACGATGACTTCTAAGGCTGGAACAGGCCATACTAGGCCTAAATCATTGATACGTATGATGATGATGATCACCGTCGTTCCGAAAAGGAGTAAAATAACGCCGAACATCGCCTTCTCGCTGTTGCAGTGTTACTGCCGGCTTGCCATTTCAAGCCTTATTTATACTCGCAGAAACATTTCCAGAACATTCGAAGCTTCTCGTGATGAAATCGCGACTGTTTCCGATAGGCCAGGAGCGAATTCTGGTCTTGAAATTCACGTTTGCTCTTGTTATCATTCAGGGAGTGAGAGGTGTGATTGAAGTCTGATTAGCGCAATAATGAATTACTGACCATTTAAAACTATATATTTAGAAATGTATGTATATTTAATCATACAAATAGAACATTTATTTTGCAAATGATATTCTATCTTTTTCAATTTAGCTACTTGAATACCCCGGTTCTTCTTTATGAACTGGTCAATAACATCGTCATAAAAATTTGGTTGTAACTTAATTTTCCCAAGCAACATGCACATTTGTAAAGGCTGGCTAAAGTTCGCTGCTAGAGCTACTTTGACTGCGTATGGCCTGTTCAAGACGAAGTGAAGGGAGCGGAAATGGCTATGCGCGCGCATGAAATCACACTGCTTAAGCGAGGACCTGGAAGCTCCTACAACCGAGCAAGCCAAGGTAGCTTTGACTAGACGAGTAAGCATCGGCCTTCGATACACAACGCAAAGCTCAGTTATTGCCGCACAAGCTTAAGATGTCTTCTGCCTACAAAAATAAAAGCCTAAATGGAATGCTTATAAATGCATGCATTTATTAACAATTAAATATTACTTCTTTCTCACTTAATGAGCTTGCGCAGCAAGCATGGAGAATTCGCCCCTGCGAAAGGCTGATATGATTTAATGGCCTGTGCAGTGATGCCAGATCTATACAATTTTTGAAAGATTTGATGACGTATTTAAATTTGCGTGAATATTTAAAAATTTTAATTGCTTTTTTTTTTTTTTTCGTTTTGCTAACTTATGGCTTTTGTCAGTGCCTCAACACAAGAATTGCAAGTGGGGAAGGTGGGGGAGACACCACAAAACATATTAAAAAATGGGGTACACATGAAAGAAGATCGAGAAACCGACTAAAGAGAGAACTTTCTACAGAAGTGATGGAATCAGTCAGAGTTAAGATAAATTCAACATTTATTTTTATTTATTTATTATTATTATTTTTTCATTATGAAAGTATTCGAAAAACCAAAAATAATCCTCGCGTTTTAAATTTATTTCCCCTACATGGAGCAGATGAGGCCGTCGTAGTCCTGCATATCTTTCTGGAGACTGAAGGGGAAGTTCAATCTCCATCCAATGGCATCCGGTGAAGAGAGCAGAAGTACCGCTATCGCGTGGCCCCTAAACCATCGTAAAGAAATGAAAACCCAACATTTTGATAATAGAAATAATTCCATGTATGACTTGAATTATCAAAATATAATAATCGGACATTGAAAAACATATCAAAATCATTAAGTCTCGGGATAGCTATCTGTAGTTGACGTTTCCAAAAATTGTTGGGGATAAGCGCCTCCGTAGCGCAATTGGAAGAACGACGGTACGTTGTGCCCTTCGATTAGAAAAGGCCTAAGTTCGATTCTCGTCATGACGGGAGGAATCTTTATATGGACATTTTCAATTGAAGGTGAGTTAGCCGATTTCATACGGAGGTAGCAGGGTTTTTCCCCTCCCGGAAACTCGGGTTTTTCATCCCGTATACAGACAAATTAGCATTTTAGAACACATGCAATTTACAGATAAAAATACTAGCTGTGGTGGTTGTGGGCAGTAGATGGCGTTGATGTAGGTGATTGGTAGTAGAGGGTGTGCGGTAGTCGAGACGGAGTGTTGTATAGGAGGTGTCCTCCTGCGATGAGTCTTCGGCACCTTCATCACTCCTAGTGGAAATGGGACAAATTGGAAGTAAAATCGGAAGGATACTAGCTCTCCACCTCCATCAGAGGAAACAGCGCCTGAGTCACTTGGAACAGATCTCCTACCGCAGGAAAAAAGAGTGCTCTCCTACTTCAATGCAAAGAGCGAACTCAGTGTTACAAGTTTAACTGGAAAAAAAAAAAAAAAAACTATCAGGAAAATTACAAGACGCCGAATTTTATGTAACACGTGAAAGTTTTGTATGTGATTATAACTGCTACTTGTAATATAATAGAAGAAATTCTGTAGATGATTGCATATGAATGTTATTTCGCTGTACAGATGTATATGATTTATCTTGTAGTTCGCTAAATATATAATACGTGTGTTATATGTTTATATATATGGTATGTAAATATACTTTACTGTTTATTCCTTAAAGAAAAAAAAGTGTTAAACCCAACTGAGAGAAGAAAAAAAAAACTAACAAAGCTGAAATATACCTTAATTGATGTAATAGAAAGTAATGTGTATGTAACTACCAGTTATGAGATTTCCTGTTTATAAGTAAAGGAAGTCGAGGCATTTTAAGAGAACAGTAATGTAACAACTACGTTATGACACGATGATATAATATAACATGAATGAAACTTCTATTGAAATAATGGTATAGCAATTGTATATATAATTCATTATGATGTAAATAATTGCGAAAGTTGATAATAAAGTTGTTCATATAAAAAAAAATACAAAAAAAATAGGAAGAAAGACGGTACGTTGCGTCTTTCAATTGGAAAAGGCCTAAGTTCGAGTCTCGTCATGACGGGAGGAATCTTTATATGGACTTTTTCAATCGAAGGTGAGTTAGCCGATCTCATACGGAGGTAGCAGAGTTTTGTCTCCCGGAAATTCGGGTTTTTCATCCCGCATACAGACAAATCGGCCCTTCAGAACACACGCAATTTACAGTCAAAAAATACTAGCTGTGGTGGTGATGGGCAGTAGATGGCGCTGATGTAGATGATTAGATGAGATTCGGCGTGGAGATGGAGAGTTGTACAATAGGTGTCCTCCCGCGATGACTCTTAGAACTCTTTGGAGGTGTCACGAAAATAACTCGGGAACCGGCTCAAAAAAATGTCCTGTTGTCAGCGGCTAGAAGCGAGCATATAAACTTCTGGAAGAAAGCGTTATATCTGATAAAGTAGTAATGTACTAAAATAAATTTCTTTTTAATCGCATGTGAATCTTTTCATACCACGCTTAGGTGACGCTTTTTATAGATTTTTCAAATCTGACATCAACAGTCACAGGAGGGGGGGGGGGAAGAATGGCAGTTGCCTGGCACAAGATCGGATAAGTAACATTTACAGATTTCTTGGTGACCTTCAACACAAGCGAACCTTTGCTCACTCCATGTTGCAAGCGAGATTTCGAAAATTCACATTTAAGCTTTTTATTTCGGATAGTTAGATCGATAATTGTCCGCGCGGTTAGCCTAGTGGCTTTGCGCTTCGCAACCATATGCCTGGGGAAGGAGTGTCCTAGGCTCGATTCCCGTCCACGACGTGAGGAGCTTAAGGATCTTCCTCAGCCATAGCCAAGTTAGCCGGTCTTGGGCGTGGGCCGCAGGGTTTTTTCCGCCCGTTTATCTGAGGTTTTTCATCCCGCAAGCAGGCAAACCGGCCCCGTGAACACACAGGTTACAGTCATAAATACTTACGGCAAGGAAGGCAACGGGAAACCACCTTGCTCATAATCATCTCTCCCTTGAATGGTAGCATATAGCTACCCTCCCGCGGCCGTATGGCAGATGGGAACCAGAAGAATATCGATAATGGAAGCAAATATCATGACTTACTCTTAAATGAAGGTTCTGCATGACAATGTTGATTGTTACCTTGTAAGATAGGTGCGTCTGCTCTAAATCGTACTAAACCATTGTGTACCATCCATTGTGGGCCAAAATATTGCCGGACGGTGATACTAATTGCAAATGATATGGGCTGGGGATAATAGAATTTATCCACCTATAAAGTTGTGTATTCAGAAAAAAAAAAAAAAAAATACACTAAAGCGAGTATAATGTATAAATTAAAAAAATATGTACAAAAAACAAATAGATAGCTACTCTGAATAAATGACCTTAAAAGTAATATAGTGAATGAATTAGAACCCAGTGCAAAGATTAAAATAATAATTAAATTAAGAGGATATTAGATCCCACATTGTTTTAAAACAGAATAAGAAACTCAGATTGGAATCAGAGTTAATATTAAAATAAAAGAGAGAAAATTAATATCCCCTTAGTTTAATTAATGTTTATATCGCCGAAATGAAGCCTGTTGGCTCTTTATATTTAAGTAAAATAATACTATTTCAAAATGTTACAAAAAAAAAAAATCCGCTACATTTCTGGCATACCTTACCTCTCCAGTCCTCGCATTAACAAGAAAATAATCAATGTACTCAGTATCTTTTTAATTGTGCAAGTATTATCAATTCTTTTTTTTGTGGCAATAATATGCGAGCAATGAATTTAGGAATAGTGAAACTCACGCAGTGAACTACAACATTAATATTATCAGATTGTTCTTGTCATTTGTCACACCTGTAGTAGCTCTTTTTGAGCAAACGTATGCGTAAGCATACGTTTGCTCAAATGCGTGTTATAATATTACTCGAAATCAGTATCTCGCGGTTTAAATATTCATTTTGACTATATAAAATTCACATCAACTGGACGCCACTGTGAATTTCAACTTGATTCGGCAAACAGAAATAGAGAAAATAAAAGGAGAAGGGAAGCAGTCAATTTTCAGCCTAGTTCGCCTTCGAGTACAGATTATATAGATAACTACACTCATATTTGATAGTGACACCCTAGACCAGGCATGGGCAACCTCTCTAGTTCGGGGGCTAAATTATCATTCTGTCTCCGAGTCAAGGGCCGAACCAAATTATTAAATAGAATAAATTAATATTAAATGAATTAAAACAAGTTGCTACTTCATATTTCATTTATTTATAATATAATGTTTTGGTATAAAGCTCTACATAAATTTTATAATATATTGAACGACATAACAATTTAATGTGAAGATTGGTCTTGTACTTCAACTACAAGACTATCAATATTGACGTTAATATTACTTAAGGATAATCGCATAGAATTTTCAAGGTTTTGATCCGTTATTCTTGTCCGAATTTTTGATTTATTGTACTTCATCCTCGAAAAAACTATTCACACATATATGTATGCCGAAAAGACAAATGATTTTTCTTGAAAAGGCGCGTAAATTTGTATATTTTTCTTTCATCAAATGAAATTGACAAAAATACGTCAAAGCAATGTTGTTAAATTGCGATTTTAACACTAAATCCGCCTGAAGCTCAATAAGTTCCATCTGTAAGTTTTCTGGCACACTATTTACATCATCATCATCCATCGGACGAGCAAATATAGCGGATGTGGAGTGTTTTTGAAGTCGGCAAACCTTGTATCAAATTGTTCTATTAGTGCCTTCAGTTCATCTCCATAACAATTATAAGGGATATTTTTATGAGTTGCTAGAGTAGGAAAATGATAACAATTTTTAGCTCTTATCTGAGTTTCTAACAATCTTAGTTTATTACAAAAAGCTTGGCATGTCCATGCATTTCATGAACCAATTGTCCTCGTTTTTGCAATTTAAGATTCAGTTCATTTAGGTATCCGGTGGCATCTACAAGGAATTCTAAATCACACACCCACTCATCATCTTTTACTTGGTTAATTGTGTTTCCTTTTATGTCCATAAAATCTGCAATGTCTTGTCTCAGATCATAAATTAATATTTTACCTTTACTCAACTACCTCACTTCACAATAATAAGACATATCTTCATAATCCGAAAATAGGTCTGCCAAATACTCCTTAAATTGGCAGTGATTAAGTGCACTTGACTTAATAAAGTTAATACTAGCTACTACAACTTCCATAACATTTGTGAATTTAATCGATTTTCCACACAGATTTTGTTGGTGGATAATGCAGTGAAAATTTGTTACATTTTCCAGATGAATCTGTAGTTCTATTGCTCTTTCATGAACTATTCCAATAAATCCCTTCTGTGCACCAACCATTGTAGGGGCTCCATCAGTGCATATGCCAGATAGTGAACTCCATTTAAGCCCAAATCTCTCGAAGACTGTGTTGACTGTTTCAAATATATCTTCACCGGTAGTTGTTTCTTTTAATGCCAATAATTTTTCTGTGATGTTGAAATCCGCATCAACTCCTCGAATAAATATTGCTAGATGTGCTGTCATCCAAAGCAATTTAAAATGCTTCCAATCCAGCAATCTTCTCTTTTAAACTTTTTTTTTTTTTTATATCATCAGCCATAATTACTGCTGGGAATCCAAGTTCTTCAACTTCTGTATTTCATCATTTTGTAGTTGTCCATCAATTTTTGGGTGATCTACATGTCTCGAAGTAAACTACATGTTTCGGATTCGTTGCACAGCAAACCTTTATTCAGAATATTCAGAATAAAATTATAATCCTCCGTCCAGTTGTCTTGAAATTGACGATTCTCTGCATCTACTTTTTCTTTTTTTTTGCAATAACCCCTGACATTGTCCCAAATTTATAAGCGATATTCAGAACTGTCAAACAAAACCGTCTTCTACACTGCAGGCACTGAACAGAATACATCAATGCAGGCACTGAACAAAGCACAACACCAACGCAAGTACCGAACTGACACGTTGTAACACATTCACACACGCCGCTAGTCAAAGTGAGAAAGAGACCTTGGTTGGAGAAAACATAATGTGTTTTGTGCGTCATATGATGTCAGCTTAATGTGAGTTAGTAGAACCCATCGTGTTTTCTCCCACCATGAATCAGACAAACTTCACTGAAATAGATCAGGACCGAATCAAAAGAAGTAGAGAGCCGGATCCGGCCCACGGGTGCCCATATGTGTCCTTAGACGCTTGCGTTCTTTTCTTTGTGTTGAAATCATCACATATTATATTATAAGCGACAGTGTATCTGATTTCTTATATATTTGTCAGTTAGTGTTTGTGGTTAACTGAATTTGCCTCGAAGATAGAGTATTGTATGATTATTATTCACTAAAAGATGTGCAGGTATTTCGGAATCTACAGAGACTAACGCTCATAACAATTAGCTTTTTGTCTCAAAGTGGAAAGAAAAGTATAAAACAGACAGTCAGTATTATTAGTAAATGGGATGTGGATTTGGAAAGAGGAATGATATTCATTTCGCGGTATCAAGTTTTTTGATGGCTGGTCCATTCGTACATAATTTTATAAAGCTCACCATTTCTAAAATTCATGCAATTCATTTACTAGTCTCAGATCAAATACCTGAATACATTAATTTTCGCAAACGTCAAGGTATTCTAAATACATCACGAGTAGTTTGAAAGTTTAAAATTATCGATTGGCAAAATGTAGAAATGAGGCATTAAAGAACATCTTACATGTGAGGTAGCTCTGAAGGAAGTGTATTAAGGAGGGATGTAGATATAAGAAACAGATGGAGAATGTACTTTGAAGGGCTTTTGAACAAGGAAAATGTAAGACTAACAGAGAAGATGGGCAGCTTTATGATGAGATGGTGCAGAACATCAGTAGAGTGGAAGTGAAGGCCATAAAGAAGATGAAGAATGAAAAATCTGTGGGCCCTGACAGGATCCCAGTGGAGGCATGGAAGGCACTGGTGTAAGAGGGAATTGACCTGCTGTGGGACCTGTTCATAAAACTTTGCCAATAAGAAAATATGTTCCAGGAGTGGAGGGAAAGTGCTCTTATCCCTATCTACAAGGGTAAAGGAGATGCATAAGACTGTAAGAATTACATAAGAATAAAGTTGATGTCCCATACAATGAAAATCTAGAAAGGGTTCCTGATAAAAGATTGAGGCAGGAGGTGGAGATTGCAAAGGAGAAGTTGGCTTCATGCCTGGTCGATCAACGACTGATGCTATCTTTGTGTTACAGCAGATGGAAAAGTTTCGAGAGAAATAACAGGAGCTATATCTGGCATTTATTGATCTGGAGAAAGCGTACGGCAGAGTGGCAAGGCAAGAAGTCTGGTGCCTAAGGGAAAAGAAGGTACCCGATAAATATGTCAGGTTGGTGCAAGAGATGTACAGAAATGTGAAGACAAGAGTTCGAACCTGCCTGGGAGAGACAGAAAGTTTTCAAGTGACAGTTGGCTTGCATCAAGGGTCAGAATTAAGTCCGTTCCTTTTTAATATTGTGATGGAGGTGGTGACAGAAGAGGTGAGAGAAGACGTGCCTTGGACTATGTTGTATGCAGATGACATTGTGTTGTGTGCAAAATCAAGAGAAGTGGCAGCTAAACTGGAAAGTTGGAGGAAAGTACTGGAAGAGAGAGGTATGAGACTGAGCAGAAGTAAGAGAGAGAGTATATGTGTTGCAAAGTGGATGGCAGCCAAGACACATATCTGGAGCTGGATGGAAGTGTCATCAGGAAGGTTAGGGACCTCACATATTTGGGTTCAACAGTGAGAGGATGGAGAGGCTGAGAAGGAAGTGGGATGCAGGATACAAGCTGGATGGAGAAACTGGAGAGACAGATGGCTGGAGTGTTATGTGATAGGAGGGTACCGATCATTCTAAAAGGCAAAATATACAGGACAGTACTGAGACCAGCTATGACGTATGCTATGGAAACTATGGCCCTGTGGTAAAATAACATCAGCAGTATCTGACGTCCATCTGTGGACTGAAAATCACTATAGAACCATTAAGAAAAAGGGCTTCAATAGGACAATGCCATAGATGTCAGAAGTTTGGTCACGCCCGGAAAATGTGCAAGGCTGAATGTAAATGATTAAAATGTGGGATCAGCCACCCAACAAATGCATGCTCTGAGCCAAAATCCACCCCGGCTAAATGTGCCAACTCTGGCGGTCCTCACACTGCCAACTACAGGGGATGTGCGCACAATCCAAGAAATAGAAAACTAGAAGAAGGAACATACTCTTCCTCTCTTAGCATACCTATATCAGAGACTACTTCACAGCTTCCTATAGTTTAACATAAACGATCAGAAGCCCATCTGCTGAAATCAGAAACAACAGTCCAGGACATATGCAGATGTAACTCACCATAAACAGACATCCCTATAACAGCCAACATCACATCCAAGTCTGACAGCTATCATTACCTCTTCCTTGGCAAATATGCTGTTGGATTTTAGTAGATCCAACCCCTCACCATGCTCTACAAATAGATTTCTAAAGGACACACAAGTTATTATCTCAGGGCTCACTCATGAGCAGAAATAAAATAAAACCAGATTCTTTACAGATCGTAGCATGGAATGCTAATGGATTGAGGGATAGAATCTTGGAGCTCAGGGAGTTCGCCCAAAGGCTCAGCCAGATATACTCTTGATAAATGAAACCCATCTCCGACCATCAGATAATCCCAAAATAAATCGATACCAGATGTACAGAACTGACAGATTATCCTACAGAGGCAGCGGCACTGCTATTTACATTAAAAATTACACCAATCATCACTCTATATATATTCCATCCACCATTAATCTGAGATTACAGGCATAGAAATTCCCATGTGCACAGTGGGCAAACTAAGGATTTTTGCAGCATATAATCCTCCGCAAAAACATTACTGTTTTCAGATCTGAATGCTGTACTGATCAACAGCTTGTCATCATGGCTGGCGACTTAAACACCAAGCATCCTATCTGGAATAGCCGTTCCACAAATAAAAATGGTCACATCCTCGCTAACTACTCTGGAATCAACAATGTGGTTGTGGCAGGTCCCACAGTGCCTACCCATCACAACACATACGATCGGGCTGATGTACTAGACATAACTATCCTGCAGAATGTAAGACTCCAGTACAGTGTAGTGACTCTAAATGATCTTTCATCTGACCACAATCCCATTCTATTAAAGCTGGGAAACCAGGATGACCTAGCTCCTCCCTCCCACTCATACATACCTTGGGACAAGCTATCCAAAGTATTCCCAAAATATATCGGTCCTGTACCATTGATTAAATCCACAGTGGATATTGAAACAGCTATAAAGGATCTAACTAAACAAATCAACACCGCCGTTGCAGCTGTAACTATATCCAGAACTACCTCCAGATCTAACCACTTGCCAGAAGATATTATTAACTTCATCAGAGAAAAGAACAGAGCAAGAAAAAGATATCACAACACGTGAGCACCTCAAGATAAAAGAATCTTGAACAGATTCAACTCTGCAGTTAGAGATGCCCTCACAGCACACAGAAATCAAATTTGGGAAGAAAAATTGAATTCTATCTTTACTGACAATCACTCCATATGGAATCTTATCAAAAACATCAAGAATAAAAACAAACCTCTTCCTCCTCTCCAAACAGATACTGGCCTTATTCATACCGATGCAGACAAAGTCGAGGCAATAGTAACATCTCTAGAAAAGCAATGCAAACCCTCATATGACCATCTCGACTTCAATCACATATACAAGGTTCATAGACATGTCAGATCTTCGCTCAATCTTTCTGTCACGTGCTCTAGTCAAATTGCACCCACACCACCTGCAGAATTATACAACCTAATCAAGAAGCTTAAAAACAAAAAGGCTCCTGGACCTGATGGAATCACAAACAGGGTGATAAAACTACTACCCCACACAGCTATCGTGTATCTGACTAACATTATAAACTCCATCTTACACTAGAAATATTTTCCTTCCCACTGGAAACTAGCAGATGTAATCCCAGTCCATAGACCAGGAAAAGACCCGCGATCACCTCAAAACTACAGACCAATTAGCCTCATCTCCAACCTAGGCAAAATTGCTGAGAAAGTAATTCTCACCAGACTCCAAGAACTAGTGCACAAATTAAACATTCTTCCGGAAGAGCAATTTGGATTCCGACAATTTCACAGTACTACACAACAAGTATACAGATTGGTAGAATATGTTACCCTGGGATTTAACTGGCATCAATGCACTGGGGCTGTTTTCATTGACATAGCCAGTGCATTCGACAAAGTCTGGCACTACGGCTTGCTATATAAAATGATAACATCTGGAATACCATTGGAAGTGGTTCACCTGATCAGATCATATCTGTATGATAGGCGCATGCAAGTTAAATGGCACACTCTCCACACAAAAACGCACCTTAGCTGGTGTCCCACAAGGATCACTACTGGCACCAACTCTTTTCTCCATTTATATGTGTGATATTCCACACAACCCACTATCTTCTATCAAGGCTTTGTATGTGGATGATACAGTGATACTAACCAGATCTTTAAAACCTCACCTAGCAATCAAAAGACTGCAAGAAAATCTACTGATAATTGAACAATATTTCACCAAATGGCAATTCAAAATAAATCCTCAGAAAAGCGTAGCCGTACTGTTCACTGGAAGATCAATGCTTCCTACTGGACACGTTCTCCTGTTTAACACAGAAATCCCTTGGCATATTGTTGGACAGAAAATTGATTTTCAGCTCCCATATCAAGTCTCAATGTTTAAAGACATCAAAAATCATTGCACAGCTCTATCCTCTAATAAACAGAAGCAGCAAATTGAGCATCAGAATCAAACTACTTCTTTTTATAAATTGATAATTCATCCTATACTTATCTATACTTCTCAGGCTTGGAGTCATACTGCTAATACTAATATCCTCAAACTGCAACGTGTGCAGAATAAATGTCTCAGAATAATCCTGAACACACCATGGTTCATACGCACTGTGCAACTTCACCAGGACACAGAAGTCCCCAATATTTATACCTTCATGCAGACTATAGCAACTAAGTTCTTTTCAATAGCATCTGTGCATCCTAATAATTTAATTCAACTAGCTGCAAATTACGACGAAACAGATGACACCAAGTACAAAAGACCAAAAGCTCTTCTAAACTGCAACCTCAATGATTAATCCTCAGGTCCACTCAGGGCAAACAACAGGCTCATTAATATTTTCTCTCTCAGTTTTTCCTCATCAGACAGTGGGGAATATGAAAAGCATCTGCTTTACCCTTTAAGCCAATAAAGTTGAAAGGTTCCAATATGGGCTTGTCAAGGTCATGCCCTTTAGGCTCTTAGTCATCACGTTTTCTTTGTTTGCCATAGCTTACACATACTATTCCTTT
Source organism: Typopeltis vanoorti (assembly GCF_054136105.1). Classification (NCBI taxonomy): domain Eukaryota; kingdom Metazoa; phylum Arthropoda; class Arachnida; order Uropygi; family Thelyphonidae; genus Typopeltis; species Typopeltis vanoorti. The sequence goes on from NC_143558.1 coordinate 82,230,529, forward strand.
ATTTCGATTTATACACATTATTTTCCTTCATCAAAATTACACATATTAAATATTTCACAATCTTTCAATGAGTAAATGGATATACACTTAATAATTAGATACACACTCAATACACAATTATATGATATAATTGTATATTGAGTGTAAAGTGTATATTACACTTTACTTTATCCCCCTTCCTTATTTCTTTCCAATACAATATTGACCAGCAGTACAGGTATTTTCTCTGATTTAAAACTCCTTTCATTGTTAGATCACGAATGAGTGTCTGTCTAGTAAAGGCAGGCCTCATTCATGATCTAACACTATGTTACATTGACAATATTTTCATTTTTTGATCAGGAACAATTAATCACTTAATTCATTTTAAAGATTATCTGAACAGCTAGCATCCCACTACAAAATTCATTCTTGAGTTAGATCATAAAACATCAACTTTCCTTAATATCCTTGTCAAAGTAAACGAAGAAAAAAAGATTGACCTTTACAGTATACAGAAACCTATTTAAAATATTAAAACAAAGCACGATTAAAAGATAGAGTACACAACATGTCCAGTATGTTAATTAACAAGAATGAAAAACTGTGCTCCATGAGGTATACTTTTGTCCCCAATGGTTATGAACCCAAGAGGATCAACAAAATTCCTAATACACTGATAGCTCCTTTACCCAAACAAGATTTTAGGAATGCAATTACGCTACCTTACATCAAGAATGTTACAGGTAAAGTAGTTCTCAATGATTACAACATTAGAGCGGTTTTTTTACCATTGCATAAAATCTCCAGGTTCTTACATCCACCAAAACTGACACATCACCCCATGAAAAACCCAGAAGTTTTTGAGATTCATCGCTTTTGTGGCATTTCCTGTGTAGGCCAGATGGAAAGGTCGAGGGAGATCTGCATGTCTGAACATGTAAAATATGTCAAAAAAAATAAGACATAAATGAGGTTGGGCATCTCGTACAACTAATACAAGCCATCAAGTAGTTTGGCAAGAAACAAAAATGCCTTATATTAATCATAATTGTTTAATAAGAAAGTTCAAGGAAGCATCTGAAATGCTAAGGATCCCTACACAGGGTAACAAAAATCAACTCTTAATCTTACACCAAGTTTGGTCTTCATCCAATTGAAAATATATACAATTTATGCATATTATTATCCTCATAAATAAACTCAGTACAGTACAGCCTTCTTTACTTAAAGCGAACTACTATATCCAATATGGTATAAAAATCAGCAATAAAAAAGACATTCATACATACAAATTTCCCAAGAAACCAATGGTTACAGAGGTTTGACGAGACTGAAGAACTCTCTACAGCAAATGTGTCTGTCCTGAGCCTATAAATCTATACATTTAGGGCCTATCTCTTTTCCCAATGCTTTCTTGATCACTTAACAATAATCTTGTTGACCAAGAAAATATACTGCATTTGACAACATATGCAACCATTATAACCTTTCCTTAACAGGATAGTGCTAAGAGGTGGGTGATCGTCCCTCTAATGCAGGGGTCTTCAATGCATGGCCTGCCAGCCATTTTGAAAAAATAACTACTTAACATTAAAATGCGATTAAATAAAAAATAATTTCAATGAAGCCAGTGGGCCACTAAGCTATATTGTGGTATTTAGAATTGTAAGATGCTTTCCAGATTCACAAGGAACGCTGTGCATTTGATACTTTACATAAAATCCTATAAAAATAAATATTAAATAGACATGCTTCTTCAGCCATCTACCAGCGCCAAGCGGTACTTAAGTATTAGTACTAACGTCGCAGGTAGATGGCTGAAGCAGTTCGTTCGAGTGCACTGTCTAGTGCCTTCTAGATACATCTTGAAGGTTCTCGATACTTCGTTATTTTCCTATAAATACAAGAGAATCTCATTCACAGTCAGTCAGGACCAGTGTGATATTCATGTATAAGCGCACATAGGTTCGTTGTGTCAGCCATAGCCTGTTGTGGTTTTATATTGCCAGACTTTTTTCATTAGTGTGAGACATATTCAGTGGATAATAACTGTTACACGGCCATTTTGAATCATTTTTGGGGTTCACCTTCCATCACTATGGCGTCTATGAGTAAAAACGTAATTCAAGTGATTCTTGTCAGATTTTTAATGAAACGTGGCCTAATTTGTACTTTTTTTTGTGCCAACTGATGATAAACCAGTGTGTCTAATTTGTCAAGTCAGTGTCAGTATCAAAAGAATACAATATAAATTGACACTATGAGACAAAGCATGCGTCCAATTTCGATCACCTTCAAGGGCAGCTTTGTGTGGACAAAGTGAACCGCCTCCAAATTGATTTAAAATGCCAGCAGGGTACGTTTAAAAGGCAGAGAGTGAAGCGTGAGTCAAAGTAAGTTATGTAATAGCTGAAAAAAATTGCTAAAACATCAAAAGCCTTTTTGGATGGCGCGTTTGTGAAAGAGTCTCATCGCTGCTGGGGAAATTCTGTGCCCAAATAATAAGGATGTATTTAAAAAACCGAGTTTGTCTGCGGTAAGTGTAGCATGACATGTTGAAGAACTTGCCAATGACATTGAAGGAACTTTAAAAAAACAGTCATCCAAATTTACGTCATATTCACTTGCTTTAGATGTGAAGGATACAGCACAACTGGCTATCTTTGTCCATGGCATTGATCAACAATAAACTGTAACAGAAGAACTGTTAGCGCTTGTACCTATGAAGGGAACGACGAAAGGCAGATATTCTTGAAGCCGCAAAGAAAATGCTCCAGCATTTCGACCTCAGCTTAACTAACCTTGAGGGTGTGGTAACCGATGGTGTCCCTCCCATGGTGGGAAAGAACAAAGGATTTGTAGCACTGCTACGGAAAGAACCAGAACTAGAAGGAAAAGATTTCGTCCATTACCACTGTTTAATAACAGAAGAATTTGTGCGCAAAAACTATTGGATTTGAGAATGTCATGAAAGTTATTGTGACTGTCGTCAACATTATTAGGGCAGAAGATTGAATCATCAATTCCAAGAGTGCGAAGTGGATCACGGCGATGTGGTTTATTATAGTGATGTGCATTGGTTGAGAAGAGGGAAGGTTCTTAAAAGAGTCTTTGACTTAAGGAGTGAAATACAGCAGTTCATGCAAACTAAGGGAAATCTGATTGCGGAATTCAACGATCCAAAGTGGATGACAGACTTTGCCTTTGTGACCAACATCTTGTTGCATATGAATAACCTAAATATGAGGCTACAATCCAAAGATCAACTGGTGCACACTGCTTGATCATATCAAGGCTTTTGTGGCCAAGCTCAAACTCTGGGAGGCACAACTCGCAAAAAAAGTTTTAACTCATTTTCGGCTTCACGCCGAGTCCAACTACTTGTCTTTTGATGAATACGCTACATAATTAGCCGTGTTGTGAAGTGAGTTCGAAGAGAGATTTAGTGATTTTCGTAACCAACAGTCTTCTTTAGATTTATTTTCAATGCCATTCAGTGTCAATGCTACCAAAATGCCAGGCTCAGTACAAATGAAGTTGCTTGAACTCCAAAACAACTCTTCTTTGAGAGAAAAATTATTCAATGTGCCGTTGCTTACATTTTACAAAGACTACATTTCTGAGGACACACTTCCTAATCTTTGCCGGCATGCTTTGAAGATGTGCGCATTGTTAGTGAGCAGTTCTTCTCCAGAATGAAGCATGTGAAGTCCAAGACAAGAACTCAGATTACGGACCAACATCTGGAGAATACTCTGATCATAGCGACTTCCAACATTGATAAGCTGGTCAAGGAAAAGCATTGCCAAGTTTCCCATTGACATTGTAAAAAATGAATGTTTTCTTCATTAAATTATCTTTTTCCAAGTATTGATTGTATTTACTTATCATGAACTTGATTCCTACCTATGCTCTTAAAGCTGAGTTTGTTTATTTTTATAGAATTTTATGTAAAGTATCAAATGCACAGCGTTCCTTGTGAATCTGGAAGGCATCTTACAATTCTAAATACCGCAGTATAGCTTAGTGGCCTGCAGGTTTCATTGAAATTTTTAATGTGGCCGGCACTGTCTGAAAGGTTGAAGACCCCCAACTGTAATGCATCTCGTCATTATTCAGTATGTCAAAGTATCCTCACTCCCAAGAAATTCCTTGAACTTAATGGATCAAAACATCAAGTCTCCAAATATCATTCATACACAACGTCCATGTTTCTGCTCCATAATATAAAACAAAGAGAACTACACTATCATAAATTTTGAACACTTCAGAAGTCATTAAGTTGCACAGCTACCAAGGTAATGGAAGTGATACACTCCCTCTGCAGCACATCCTTTAAGAAGTATAGAAGACATCTTTTATCATCTGTTTTTCACTACTTTCATTTTCTCAATACTGATAATCAAACATAGTTGACTCTGGGCATCATCAATTGCAGCAATAAAGGAGTTAATATCTCCCATATTATTTGCAAATAAGACCAAATCATCAGCATAATCCACATCAGATACTCAGTTTCTTAAACCACTTTAGACTCAAGTGCTGTTAATTCTCATGTATGATTGGGGGGGGGGGGAGGATGAAGGCATTAAAAGATAAAAATAAGAATATAATGCAATGACAAAATCAAAATGCTATCATGACAAGGTGGATTGAGCATTTTGATAATCTTTTAAATAACATTCAGTCTTGTGACCCAGTTGTTCTTAGACTAATTCTACTTCCCAATTTGATATACATCCCATTACAGCATCTGAAGTTAGAAGATTGATTATAAATTAAAATTTCATAAATTGCCAAGATGTGATTTATAGAGGAAATCATCATAGGAGAGAGTATAGTGGCTGACTGATTGAAATTGCAAACATTCAAAGTAGTCAAGTTCCCAAAGACTTTGCTAGAAGTATAATAGCGCCCATTTTTAAGAAAGGAGATTGTGCACTGTGTGTAAGAAATAGAGAATTAGCTTAGTGGCTATTCCAGGTAAGGTTCTCTGCAGTTTTATACTCAAGAGGATAAAGGGAAACAACTGAGAAAAGTGGGTTCAGAAGGGAAAGAAGTTGCATAGATCAAACATTTTCACTAAGGTAGATCCTTGAGAAATGCTCATAAACCTCTGATGATGTTTTGTTGACTTCAAAAAGGGTTTTGATTCAGTTGATAAGAAAAATTTATGGAAGATTGTAAAAAACATATTCTGCATTCTGCTCTTTCAGAATTAACTGCCTTTGCCTCATTGCTCAAAGTGGTCTCCCCATTTAAAGACAATCTCAAACAATAATGCCAGCCACGCCAGCAAAACTGCAGATCATAATAAAGTGCATAATTTTGAATTCCTGTTTAATTTGTGGGATATTTGAATATATGCAAATATCCTATACATCAGAGAGTCTGCAGCTAAGGAATAACAAAAATAATATCACAATAGTGATCAATGAGAAAGAGGTCTACATCAAGAAAAAAATAAATAAAAATGAGATGTATGAAATGTGGTATATGTGGAAATGTCCACTGAAAAAGAGAGGAAAACTGCAGCAATAAATAAACTCACAAGATAGTGCAACCATAAATTACTTCTGATCAGAGGCATAGCTAGAGGGGGCGGCGCTTTGAACATTTTTGAACTTTTGCAGTTAATTCTAAAATACAGTCTCGAGAACTCAGTTCCAACTATTGTAATATCGCAGCGAATTTTCCTCACAATTGCTGTAAGTGTTGCTAGTTGTGAGAGGAGTTTTTCTAAATAAAATTGATTAAGAATTCCTACATTACTATGAAATAGACTTCAACAATGTCATCGATGATTTTGCTAACAGAAAAGCAAAAATATAACATTTTAGAATGTTGAAATTAAAGTTTTACTTCAAAAATAAAAATAGCGTTTTAATTTATTTCCCTAGACATTGTTTTGACTTTTTGTGGTATTTTTGGTGTGTACTGAGAGGGGCGGCAAAAGCTCTAGCTACATCACTGCTTCTGATCAAAATAGACAGCACCAGTATAAAAACAAAACAGACTAGTTTTGTTTTTATACTGGTAAAGCATACCATTCTCACTTAGTAAAAGTAACTCATGAATTAGTAACAAGCAAATCCAAACTCATAATAGCTATCAGCAAAGAAGTGATGGCACTTCCTTCCAATTATGTGCACAAGCCAGCTGGATGTTGCCTTCGTTTGACAGGTATAATGTTAGTACACTAATGGGAGCATCAGTGACAAAAAAAAGAGGAAAAAAAAAAACACTAGTAAGAAAATGCCTTACTAATACCTATTAGTAGCGTACGTGAATAGGAAATGAAAAGTATTTGATCCAAGAGAAAATAAGTCTGTTTAAGGAAAGTGGAGGATTACACTTCAACCACTACATAGAATAATGACAACACATCACTATGCTACTACTAAAAACATGATAAATACTCTAGAATTATATAGTATATCTGGCAGACCAACATCAATTTTCTATATGAAAGCTGATCTAGACAAGATAATTTAAGATGCTAAATCATCAAAGCTTAATTTCATGGCTGTCACAGAGATCCTGCCTAAAAGAAGATGACTCTTTGTATACTGAGGATTATGAGTCTTTAAACAGGCTCATAACTGCCAATGCTGTAAGCAGCATTAGCAGAATTCATACAGGTGGTTGTTTATTACTTTCAAAGTAGCAAAGGAGATAGGTATTAATGGTTCTCTCTATTATTTCGGAGAGGGCAGATGAGAGGAACTGGGCAATAATTTGATAAGGATCTATTACCCTTGGGAATAGGTTGGACATGGGCTAATTTTCAAGTGTAGGGTAAATGCTAGTGAAATAAGAGAGCATAAAGAGGCAACACAGAATAGGAGTCAACTCTGGAGTGCATCTTCTGGACAAATGAAGGAATGCTGTCAGGGCTGGAGGAAGTTTTGGTATCTAATTTTGATAGGATTTTTCTGATCACTTCGTGGTGAAAGGTCAGAGGTGTTGAGTGTTTGGAGGGAAATTTACCAAAATCATCTATGAGGCATTTGAAGAAATATATGATGCCAGGAGAACGGATTTCTGTGTGGGTGATGATGTAATAGACCCATCTGGGTGAATCAGTAGTGGGAGCAGTGATGGGCAAAAGTTGGGGCAAACTACTTTGGCCAGAGACCAAAATCACAGCTGCCAATGCAAGTTTCCTCCTTTTGGCTCTTTGGAAATTGATTTTTGATGCATTGATGATAACCATTGTAGTATACTTGGTTTTTCATTTGTACAGCCTTGGCACAATTTTTTTTGAGAACCAAGGCTTATTTAAGAAACAGGAATTAATCAAAAATGGAAAATATTTGATAATCTTATGTCTAGACAACATTGGAGATATTAAATATAACGACAATTTTTTTCATTTATTACTCCAACACATGATCGGCTGCAAAGTCTATGGCAAATATATGTGTGTGGGATAAAGGCATTCAGCAGGTAAAGTAATCAAAAACCCAGCAAATGCTTTTTATTCCCTTATAGGGAGTAAGCAAGAATTTTTAACCCTATCTAGCTTTTGCAGACTGCGTGGGCAGTTCAATCTCTACCAGTGGCCAATCAGAGATAGCTGGCCCAAGAATATCACTAATTCTGAGTGGCAACCAATGAAGAAAGTGGCACGTACTGTCACATCTCTTGGTACTTAAACCATAATAGGATATGTTATTGTCTGAAATAGTGTGGGTTCTACAGTCGATTTTTTTAGTTTATGGGGGGGGAGGGGAAAGAAGAGTTGTGGGGGAAAAACCTGCTTGCCCATGTCAGAGATCAACAACTAACTTGGGAACTGGTTAGAAAAGCTCCTCCAGTTGGTGATATAAGACTTGAACTTAAGTCTTTCTTTGGGCAGCCTAGGTCAAAAGATGCATATGCCACTTCCGTTGAGCTACACAGGTTGTAGTAAGTAAAATAACAAAATTAAATTATCACTTCAGGCAGTCTACAATTTATGGATAAGATACAATCTTGTAGACCCATAAGTTGAATAGGCTTTCAAAGCTGATGGTATTTGACAGAAGTTATTTTACTTTATAAGCTAAAAATGTTTATAATGTAAGTAAAAAAAAAAAAAAAAAAAAAAAAAAAGGAAATATAAAATAAATTGTTCATAGTTCATTGCATAAATAAAGAAAATGGCAAATTTAAAACATTTCTAATAGTGCAGTTCAATAATTCAGATTATTTAAAATGTTCTTTAATGCAAGTTCATCCTTAATGATTGTATTCATAGTCAAAGTAGCCAGTTTAAAATTATGTGACAGGGTTGCAATGCCCCGATCACCTTTGTAATTCTTAATAATATTCAATTTCATCTTCAGATCAATCTTATGACATTTACAAGTGCGTGCAACTGTTCATATCTTTTACTTCCACCATTTAACTCTGCAAATCACAGTACAATAATAATAATAATAATAATATATATATATATGTGTGTGTGTGTGTGTGTGTGTCTGTATATGTATATATATATGAAAACACTGTAGCCATCCACTGATTGGAGACTGCAAAAACAAATGAGCCTGCCACTGGTTGGATGGTATGCTGCCAGCATTTTATCTCCAAAACATGTAATTGCACTGGAAGTTTAGGGCCTTGGATTCTCTCTAACTTGTGATTGGTGTAAAGTTTTGCTGGAAACTTTCTTGCATCATTGGGGGATGCTGTATATAGAAAGACAGTTGGAAAAGAGTCAATAAAACGTGCTGGAAACTGCAGAAAATCTATCCATGCTCAATTCTAAGTTACAACAGGTTTAAAAAAATGCTATCACGAATGAATGTTGGCCAACCAAAATTAGGAAGTATATCAGTGTACTATATGTGATATAGTTATACGTATATATAATAAGATCTATTTTCACTTATGTGCTACTAATGCTAACTACTGTAATCTAAGTAAAAGCTTTTTTGTTTCTTTTTTAAATTAAACTGTGTGTGTGAGCAAAGGTCAGTCAGGAAGCCAAACTCTAGAGATAAAACATTAAACTTCTGAAAGCCACTGTTTCGTTTAAATTTTTGTTCATTCGTAGTAAATCTATTATTATGAGAGTAAACTGTTAGTTATAAAATAAATTATTTAATTATCATATTATACAGATGAAAGCAATACATATCACCTTATTTGTTGTCACTGAAATGATCTGTTACTTCTTTTTACAAAGAAAGTACATTTTTCCCCCCTAAAAAATTCATTTAAAAAATGAAAACTGAGTGATCTTTGATGATGTGAGAACAGACAAATTTTTTTGATTTTTCTTGTTTATATTTTCATTCACAGAAGCCTCACTCTTTCTTTTTCTTCCTTTTAAACAGTTTTCTTCCAATTCAGGTGATCCACACTGCTTATTCCATTTCTGTGCAATAAAAAACATACATAATGAAAGGTAAGAATTTATACTACAAAGCTTTAATGTATATCATTGTAATCATTATATTTTATTGCATCTATAACAATATTAGACTAAATGGCCTGTTATGGCCAAGTAATTTAGTTTATATATATATACAGGGTGTTCGGGATAAATTTGACATATTTATAATTAATTATATTTTTCCGTAAGTTACATGTATTAACACACACTTCTCTTCATTTAAAAGTTTGGACCCTTCTTCATTCATATACAAGATGTCAGAAAGGATGGATAGCTGGAACCCACCTGAATCATGGAAGAGAATAACTTGTATCATGATGATTCGTGCCCGCCATCAAAATAAGGATATTACGACTGCTGCCCAATGCTCCCTGAATACAGTAAAAACAATCAGGCATGAACTAGAGACTTGCAACGGTGACTACGAGGATGTAGCAAGAAGAAAGATCCCTAGCAGACGATCTGATTGCGTTCGTACAGCAGAATTCCTCGCAAATCTGCAGGAACAGGTGTTGAAGAACCCTGGCATTGGAATTCGGGCTTTGTTCGTGGAGTTGCTAACTGTAGTCAAGCCCTGGATAACAAGGGTAGCCAATGGTAGGCCGTATGTATGGCAGCAGGATTCGGCCCCTTGCCACACCTCTGGGAAAAGTCAAAAATGGTTGTCTGAAAATTTCTACGACTTCACCAGTCCAAATGTTTGGCCTCCAAACTCCCCAGACCTTAACCCCATGGATTATTTTGTATGGGGCGCAGTTGAAAAAGACACCAATCGCACTTCCAGTAATACAAAAGCCCAGTTAATGGATAAAATTAAAACAGTTTTTGCGGCCCTTCCCAGGGAGACTGTAGCATCAGCTTGTTCGAGGTTCCGAAGCAGAATTGAAGCTGTGATCGATGCTAATGGTGGTTATTTTGAGTAAATCTTGTTGATAGTATTGTAATTAACTCTGCCTGTAATGTTTTTTTTCAATTCATTAAATTTAATAGATACAAAGAAGATTTTCTTTTTCCTTACGAAACTGTCAAATTTATCCCGAACAACCTGTATATTGTATTAGGGTTAGGGACCATGAGATGGCGGCACTTGTTGAGCAGTCTCTCTTCACTGCGTGCAGCTTAATTCGTGATAGCCTTGGGGCGGCTGTCTCTGATTGGGTGCTAGTGGAGATTAAACTGCCCACTCAGTCTCCAAAAGTTAGATAGGGCTGAAAACGGTCTCGCCTACTCCCTATATGAGAATAAAAAAAAGGCGTTAGCTGATTTTTAGCTGATAAACAGAAACTATAAAAATAGGCGTAATTGCTAAATAAATAAATCCTTTAACGACTTTTATTTCACAAAGGGAGTAGGTGATGCCATTTAGCCATAACGAACGTATTCAGGACCTCTATACTTAGCTAACACAGAATAACTGATTAAAGCTAGTTTATCCATCATTCGGGAAGGCGAGTATGGCTGAGAAATACCGCTAATGTTCGCTTACCGAAATACGATATATTATCAGCTGGAATACGTTAAGTTGTACTGTCGAATTTTTTATTTTTATTTTTTTATTTTTTGTAAGTTCACGGGATGAATAATCCGAGTATCCCGAATTATTCATCCGGGATACTCGGATGTGGCAGAGAATAAACTCTTCAGAAGTGGCAGAGAATAAACTCTGCCACTTCTGAAGAGCATGTCATTCTGATTGGAGTAAGGAGAAGAATTATTTTACACCCTTATATATTATTATTATTAAGAGAGACCTCTGGGGAATTAGGGACTCATCAATGGAGGCTACATACCACACACACACACACACCAACTATCATACTTATTCTTGAATTCATTTACATTGAATAACACATCTAATGGCAATCCATTCCAATCATGCACCACCCTAAAAGAGAAATTAGCCCTCACCCCCTTTTTAGCAGTATTCATTCTCAGCTTCCAAGGATGCATGCCCTCTTCTCTTTTCCCCACCCTCCATAAAATGAAAAATTCCATCAACTGACATCCTGTATGACCCTTTCAGAAGTTCGTAGATCATATCACCATTCTCATTCCTGTTTGCTAATGTCTGCATTCTACAAATTCTCAATCTGTCTTCATAATCAGTATTCCACAATCCTGATATCATTTTTAATGTTTAAAATTTTTAATGCTCCTTTGTAATCTCACCACTGTATCAGAATCACAATGGAAACCAGACCTGCGCACAATAGTACAAGTGAGGTCTTATCAAGACCTTATAAAGAGGCAAAATGGCATCCTTATCTTTACATGTGAATGTTCATTTCAGCATTGCAATTATCTTTTCAGTTGTATTTGCAACTTTTGCTGCATGGCCCCATGAACTTCAATTTCCTATCTACTAACACTCCAAAATCAATGGCCTCAGGGCCGGTGGAAGCAGGCATGCAGAGCATGTGGGCGCCACTACGAAGGGGGTGTCGCTGCCGGGGCACGGTTCATAAGTTCATTTTTAAGAAACAAAATTTTTATTGTAAAAACAAAAAATTCTTAGAATGATCAATATTAAAATAAATAAGGCCGGATACACCGAATAAAAATTTAAAAAAAAATTGTATATTGCCGCCTCTTTGATCAGTCGGCTGTTTACAATTTTGCAGCGAGAGCAGGCTAAATGCTTGCCTGCAGAATGTTGTATCTACTGCAATCTATCTAAAGTGAAATGGTGAACGGTTTTTATGCACAGAAACGAATTTTTGTACAAAACATTTGTCGCTAGTTAACTAGTCATATGGTAGGCTACTGACAGTAGCGCAGTGCGGACTATTAATTCATCTCTTGTCGTGTTGTGTAATAATTTCTTGTGGGTATAAAATAGAAATGGAATCAAAAATTTAAAAAAAAAGTTATCCGGTGCACAAAATCGTGTCATGCTGCAAAAGAAGCAGATATTAAGAAACAAACTGGGGCTCTTAATAAATTTGTTAAAATATTCTGATGCAGATTGTAACCAACTCAAAAACATCAGAAATCAGAGTTGAAGAACCGTATACATCATCCAGTTTGCATGAAAGTACTATTGCAACTATTGAACAAGATAAGATGCACGATTAAAGTGGAAAACAGTTAGGAGAAGATTTAGTTGTATTTGACCATGAAACTAACACATTGTTAGTCTCTATAAATTTAGAAGATCCAGGTGAATGGGGAAATACTGATGAAAAATTACGAGTTGTTTTAATTGAAATGGGGCTTGTTCAAAAGAAAAATATTATATATCCCAGAGATACATATGGTCGTAAATTTGGCGACACGTATTATAATACAAAAATGGAAAAACGGGGAGCTCGTGACAAGAACATGGCTCATTTATTCCAAAACTTTAAATTCTGTTTTTTGCTTTTGTTGCAAACTTTTTGCACCTACGGAATCAAGTAGTATTGTAGAAAGTTATAACGATTGAAGAAATGTGAGTAAAACTTTGCACAGACATGAGACTAGTTTAACTCACATGAAAAATTTCTTAAAATGGAAGGAACTTGATAAAAATTTAAAAAACAAAACTACTATTGATTGCCAGACTCAAAGCATGTAGGAAATGGAAAAGAAACATTGGACGAGTGTTTTAGAATGCTTGATTGAAATTATAAAATTCGTTGGTAGCCAAAATTTAGCATTTCATGGATCATCTGATAAATTATATGAAAGGAATAACGGCAATTTTTGAAAATTAGTCGAACTGTTTGCGAAGTTTGATCCCGTTATGGAAAATCATGTTGAAAGGGCCCTACAATGAAACAATAGAGTACACTATTTGAATAAAGACAGTCAAAATGAAATATTGGAAACTTGAAGTAACGCAATCAGGGATACAACTTTATTATCAATTCGTAAATCTAAATATTATTCCATAATTTGACTGCACACCTGATGCAAGTAAAACAGAACAAATGACGATTATTATTCGCTTTGTTTCCTGTGATAATGGAATTGTCAAGATCAGGGAAAACCTTTTACGTTTTGCAGATATATCAGATTCCACAGGACGTAGTTTATGTGCAACAATAATGGAACAACTGGAAAAATGGAACATTCCCATTGAAGACATGCGAGGTAAAGGGTATGACAATGGGGAAAATATGAAAGGGAAAAAATATGGGCTACAAAATTTGCTTTTGAACAAAAATCCTGGAGCTTTTTAAGCGATATGTGCTGCTCATACTCTAAATTTAATCATTAACGATGCAGCCAAAGAATACAATTTCTTTTCCTCTTACAAACGTTGGACAATCCTTTTAAAGTTTGTAAAAAATTTAACAGTGAAACAGTCATCAGAAACGTGATGGGAAAGTAAAATTAATGCAATCTGCCCTCTACAATATCAGTTAGGAGAAATTTACGATGCACTTTTTGAAATTTTAATAAAGAAACTCAGCATGAAGCACAAACATTATGTGCTAAAATAAAGGACTACAAATTTATTTGCTCTCTTATAACTTGGCATGATTTACTTAACAGAATAAACCTGTGAGTAAAATGCTTCAAGACAAAAATATGAACATTACACTTGCTTTAGAATCTCTTACAAGAGTATCGATCAGATACAAATTTTAAAGAAGTTCTAAAAACGGCAAAAGAACTGAGTGAAGAGGTGGATGGAGAACAAGAATTTAAAACTGGTACAGAAGTTTGATGATGAAAGAAGACACGACAATTTGCCTACGAGCATCATAACGAAACGTCACAGTCGCCAGAAGATAAATTTAGAGTGAATGTGTTTTATACACTTCTAGACGTTGCAATGTGTTCGTTAATAGAACGTTTTGAACAACTAAAAACATATTATGATAATTTCAATTTCTTGTATAGATTACTACAAATTAATAACGAAGATTTAGTGATTCTCTTGAAGGACGGCGACAATAAAGACGTAAATGCAATAGAATTATATATGACGAGTTATGTGCTTTACTGGATATTTTTCGGAAGGATAATTTAAATATTCAAAACCTTTCGATATTCTTAATTTTATCGTGTCCAATAATTTATCCTTCCCTAACTTTTCAATTGCTTTAAGAATACTATTAACCTTACCTGTCAGTGTAGCGAGCGGTGAACATTCCTTTTCCAAGTTGAAATTGATTAAAACCTATTTATTATTATTACGTGCGACAACAGGCAGTCCTTAGACTCATCGAGGGAGGCCCTAAACATCATGTCCACAGAACTATATGACATTCCCACAGTATCTATCATACCTTGCCTTGAACTCACTCACCATCATAGCACCCACAACAGACTCTGGCAGCTTATTCCACTCATTTACCACTCTAAAAGTAAAGAACCCAGCTCTAACACCTTTGCTAATTTAAGAACAAGAATGTCACAAAAAAAGGCTTGTTAGTTTGGCGTTAATAGCTATTGAAAATGATATATGTGCGGAATTAGATGTTATGACCATTATTTCTAATTTTGTGAATATGAAATCAAAACCCCTAAAATTTTAATAAAAAAAAATTCAAGTATGTTTATGTAATTTAATTTATTTTCTGTTATTCTGTAAAGATGTTTTTTTTTTGAATACTTATATTAAATGTTCTAATTATTTCTGAATTCTTTTCTTATTTTCTCATCTATCTTGAGTTTCTTTTATTTTCCTAAAAGATAGTTCCACTTATAAAAATTCTTAAAAAATTTTTACAAGTTACTAAGAATTTAGTAACTTTTAAAATGCAAGAATTTTTTAAACTTTAGTCCTAATAAATTTTAACTTTAATTAAAATTCATTTTAATTTTGTTAGTGATTCGGTTTGGTGAGAAGGCTATAATCTCTGTATCATTATATTCAACGATTAAAGTGAAGTGGCTTTATCAAAATTCGCTTTAACTTTTGAGAATTTTTTGAATATTCGGGATTTTAAGGATTATCCTGCCTAGACAACACCCGCGGTTCATTACATTTAGCGAACCAACGTGTGGCTGTTCTGTCAAAATTTATTTAAGAAATTTCAAATAATTAAATTTTTATTATCGTAAAAGAACCACACACACACCCGGATCATTACAGGGGTGCTTAGATAGAAACTGCATGCGGGCGACAAAGACCCTAGCGCCGGTTCTGACTGGCCTGATCAGTTTCTTCTAGCATCATCCCACCAATATAATATGACAGTGGATATATAATCATGCCAAAGTGCATGATTTACATTTACTGACATTGAACTGATACATTTTCCCATGCCCACAATTCCAGCCTATTCAAATCATTCTGCAAGTACTGCATATCAGCAGCATTTCTGATTACCCTACCTATCTTTGCATCATCAGCATATAGTTGTATGCCACCTGTCAAATCCTTCCCAATATTATTAATGTAGAGAATGAATATCAGTGGAGACCAAGGACTGATCCTTGTGGTACACCATTAGTTGCCTTAAACCTTGAAGACCCCGCCCACCCCCCAATCAATTTTCAATATCTGTCAGTCAGCCATCCTCTTAACCATGGTAATATTTTATAATCCAGTCCCATATTTTCCAATTTATGCAAAGGTTTTCCATGCTGTATTCTGTCAAAAGTCTTAGAAAAATCCCAAAGTATCATGATGTATCTATTTGACTTGTCTAGTTCAATGGTAACATTATTATAGAATGTGAGCAAAGTTGCTAAGACATGACTTTCCCTTAGTAAATCCATGCAAAGTAGAGATTCACTGTCAAACCATTTCTGAATGCAACTCTTAATCAATTTTTCCAAAATATTCACCAGCACTCCTGAGATATTTATTAGTCAATAGTTGGATACATTGGTTCTCGTAGACAGGCTTATACGTTGGTTATGCATTTTGATATTTCCGATATTTCGGCAATGTCACATTGCCATTTTCTAAAGGAACTTACAAAAAGGCAGGTGCACACAGGCAATAACAATACAGTAACTGAGAATGAAGATATGAAGCTATCGTTCTCCTAGAAGTCCTGATGGTGCCCTCTGGCGGGCTAAGTAGGCGTTCTTGGCCGTTGGGCTGAAGGTCTGCTGATGTATGCCTCCCAAATTTGGGGCAGTTGCATACAACCAAATTTGTTGAGGTTTGGAGAGTTTCTTATGGCAGAGGCTGATTCCATAAATAATCTTTCGAATTTATATTTGCTCCGGTGTATTATTGTTGCTTTCTTCCACCGTATTCTGTGGCGAGTATCCAGAGCATGGTCTGCAAGACCAGAATGGCTGTACTTGTGAAACCGGATGTAGTCCTTATGTTCAGACATTCTGATATTCGCTGTCCTGCCTGTTTGGCCAAAGTACGACAGTTTACAACTGCAAGGGACCTGGTATACACCAGGTAGGTCTAGGGGAAGTGGTTGGTCTTTGGTAGAGCGGATAAGGGATGCCAATTTTCTGTAAGGCCTGTAACAGGAGGTGAGGTCATATTTTTTTAGAATTTTGATTTTTTCTGAGGTGCCTCGGATGAAGGGAATGGTGATGGATTTAGAGTAATCTTTTTAGTGGAGGGGAGGAGGAGGGGGGGCTGTGGTTTGTGGGTTTAATATTTTTTTAAATTTTTTTTTTTTTTTTGGGGGGGGGGGGTAGCCATTGGCTGAGAAAGTGTTGAGGATGTGATTTAGTTCAGTGTTAAGGGCTATGTCATTAGAACAGATTTGTTTAGCCCTGTTGTATAGTGTTTTTACCACTCCATATTGTTGTGAGGGGGGGGGGATTGTTGGTGGATGTATCTGCCTGTATGGGTGGGTTTTCTGTAAACTGAGAAAACCAAAGTTCCATCAGGCTGGCAGGTGACTAGTGTGTCTAGGAAAGGGAGGCAGTTGTTTTCTTCTTTTTCCAGGGTGAACTTGATTCTGGCGTGTTGGTTGTTTAAGTGTGTAAGGAAGGAGAGGAGTGTTTCAGAGCCATGTGGCCAAATAGCGAACACATCATCAACGTAGCGAAGCCATATGGTTGGTTTTTGTGGAGCAGAGGCTAAGGCTTTTTCCTCAAAGGTCTCCATAAAGAAATTGGCCAAGGGTGGGGAGAGTGGTGAGCCCATGGCTGTCCCCTCTATTTGTTTGTAGAATTTTCCCTGCCAAACGAAATAGCCTGAGTTCATTGTGAACTGAAATAGGGAAAATTTGGTAAAATTTTTTGTAAGTTCCTTTAGAAAATGGCAATGTGACATTGCCGAAATATCGGAAATATCTATTAAAGTATAATTTAATTTATATTCGGATCTACGTTGTTTCAATTCCCTAAGTTATTTAGAAATGGATACATTGGTCTTTGCACCACACTTGTGCAATGGGATTATTATACATTCTTTCCATTCTTGATATCCCATCACTCTATTGCCAAATTCTTATTCAGCTTATGCAACAGCTCTAATAACTCCTCCTCCTCTTCAGCAAAATGGGCACTCATTAGTTGAGCAACCTCCACTGCATCTGTCACCCTCACACCACCTGCATTCAGAATAGTAATTCTTTCATATTTATTCTTTATTTTACTTGCAACATGTTTACTTTAAGGATGTTTACTTTCTCCTCACTTGTTTAGTATATATGTGGAGGACATCATGCGTGAAGCATTGGATGAGCTCAGGACAGGAATTAGGATAGGAGGTAGATTGATCAATAATCTGAGGTATGCTGATGATACAGTATTCCTTTGTAATGACATGGAAGAACTAGGACTAATTCTTGATAAAGTTAACAAGATCAGTAAAGAGGACTTCAACTCAATTCTAGCAAGACAAAGATCATGGTTCTCAAAGGAAAAACAAACAGAGAAGTTCTTGAGAAACAAGCGTACCTTAATGGAGAAAGAACTGAGGAAGTCATCAAGTTTGAGTACCTGGGATCCATTATTAATGTGAAGAATTGCTGTTCAGAAGACATCAGAAAAAGATTAGGAATGGCTAAAACAACAGTCAGAGACCTGTCTAAAATCTGAAAGAATGGATCTATCTCCATGGGAACAAAGTTGAGGATTTTGGATGCAGTTGTTTTTCCAACAGCGACTTATGGATGTGAGACTTGGAACCTAAAGAAGTCAGATAAGAAATGGATATCTGCTTTTAAGATGTGATGTTACAGAAGGCTGTTGAGGATATCATATACTGAAAGGCATAGAAATGAATGGGTGTTAGAAAACATCAGTAGAACTTTAAGGCTCCTGAAGGATATTGACAGAAGAAAGTTAAAATATTTTGGACACATAGAAAGGATGAAAAGAGGACTTCTCAGAACAGTAATAGAAGGTAAAGTTCCTGGAAAAAGAGGCAGGGGGGGTAGACCATCAATGAGACGGATGGATGTACGGAGTGTGTGGAGTGACTGATCTTCAGAGAGTTGAGGCTGCCAGAAAAGCAAACAACAGAACTACATGCCGAGGCCTGGTGTGAAACATCGACGAGCATCGGAGTGACCATAAGTGACCATATGGCATCTGTAGATGCCCAGTGAACATAGTATATACACATTACAATGCTAAAGGTCATTCATTTATCAATAACAGAATTATCTCAACGAGCTTCCACACAATTCCTCCATCCAA
Source organism: Typopeltis vanoorti (assembly GCF_054136105.1). NCBI lineage: Eukaryota > Metazoa > Arthropoda > Arachnida > Uropygi > Thelyphonidae > Typopeltis > Typopeltis vanoorti. The sequence continues at coordinate 82,249,403 of NC_143558.1, forward strand.
AACTTAAAGTTCCTCTACTTCCTTCAGGCTAAAGTCCTTTCATTAATCGAAACATTATAAACCTACTGTTATATAATTGTAAAAGTCCTTTTTACAATTATATAACAGATCAAAATTCAACATTACGAAAGGCTGGGGTATTATTCGACCTTCACATACATCTCGACAGAACTTCTTTTCCTTGATTAACTTCTTTTTCTTCTCTTAACTGATTTCATCTGCACTATTCGACTGATGGACTTGGACTAGACACATCTCTGCCAAAAGGCAAATCTAGCTCGCCGCTCTCAGGTCGACTGTCTCGGCATGGCGTATCGATCTCTGTGGTGATTGGGATCTCCGATCTGCTGGGCTATTCGTTGACCGGTGAACTTGCCATTGATACTTCAGCGTGCTCCAACAACCTCTATCTCAATGACCACCCCAATTCAAGGGGAAGAGAAAAAAAGAGCGAACTAGCACCGCTATGCTTTTTAAATCAAGCGCCCGATGTTTTGTCCCTACGTCATCCTGCTCTCTCCCTTTTCCCACGGCACCTTACTTTTTCCAGCACCAAGCATGCTTTACGGAGGGAGCCTGCATGCGCATCCTACTTGGTGCACGTGTTTAGTTTCAGGCCATCACTATCTAATCCAATTATATTTCTCCCGGCAGTACACAAGTATTTGCACAAAATCCACATAGTTTAAACATTAGAAAATTTACAATAATTATTTACAACATGATGCATAGACAAGTTTTACTCAAATTACTAATGTTGTTTATAAATTATAATTAGCTTTATTTCTTCTGATATATCAATATTGCCCCAGGGAATGTTATTGCATGTTAAATCTGAATGAAACATAAATGGATTTAATTTCAGTTTCATTCAGAATTTAACATTATGCACACGGTATTCCTTCCACATCTGTTTCTTATGAATTTCTTGTTTAATAAGATTGCACATCCATCTGATTCCTAACCTGTTTATTCTTCAAACTCTCATATTGCATCATTTAAGTATTTCTTAAATGCTTCCCATGCACTATCGATATTCTTCCCATCCAGCAACTGATACCATTCCATTGAATAATATATATATATAACTTAATTGTAAGGTTTACAAGATTTAAATCTCTACTGATTTTAAATTTATATCATGTGATATTGATACCTTCCATGCTGGGTCATATGTCAATAATTTCATTATTAGATGTAATGAAAGAATTATGTCACTACAAGCTTGTAGTAATATCCATGCAGCAAAAATAGTCCTCATCCATTTAATATTTGTATGAGTTCCTCCTCTTTCACCCCCCCATCCCTTTGAGGGGAGGGTTTATATTACTGTAGATCCATGTGTGTTCACATGGATCTATAGTAATAGGGACGAAAAACCCCAAGTTTTCATGTTGGAAAGGCCCTCTACCCAGGGCCGAGCCGTGCAGATTGTGCGCCGCACAAGGGCGCCATTTCACCACGGGAAATAATTTTAAAAAATATAAATTTTCTTATTCTTGAATTATATCGTTTGAAGTGAAACGTTATCAATATTACCACAGAGTTTATTTCACAGAGTAAGCATCGACTCAGCAAAAATTTTATAAATATTCTCGATTGTTTATTATATTTTTAGTGGAAATTGTTAGTTTAAAACAGACCGTGAATTCATTCTTATGCTGTGCTTTGCCCAGTACCATCGACAGAATATAGCATAGAGGCAGCCTGCCTCACAGCACTGCTTAATAAGGGCGCTCGCTCAGCCGTATTACAGCAACAAGATATTTTACAAAAATACAGCGTTTAGTTAACAAATAAAAAGGCACCATTTCCCATTGACAGTTAAATATCTGCTTATTATATTTTATTAATAAAAAAAATTACAGTCATACATACTAAAACTAAACATTTTCTAACCCACTTATTAGATACTTAAAGAAACAACCCATAAAGTATCATACGATGTGAATTTCATAAACTTTTATAGTCTATATATAAATATATATCTATTAAATTATATTATGCATGAATTCTCCTACTCAAACTGCAGGTTTCTATCCCCGAATTTCACATTTGAGCGATAATTCACTCCCTGCAATAAACAATACGCTATCCCCAACAGCCATTATACTGCAGAAACACTAAAACCAATTAGTTTTATCATGTTACTGGATAAGGTTCACAGACATCATTTGTAGACTAATATATATTTCTCAACAAATAATGCAATTACAGACAACTGGGAATATAAACACTAACTAATGAATGACATCTTTCTCCAACAGAAACTGCTTTATATAATAGGTGCAACATATGGTTTTGCTTGACACTACCCCATCATGAACGTGTTAAAACTAGGAAATATATAGTGATTGCATTTCAGATATTATGGAAATCGGTTTAAGAGAATTAGCATTTCAAATCAATTGTCAGCTTGTTTCGTTTGGGTAGCTCGATCTTTTGTTAATACTGCACCAATCATATGCACTTCTTAATAGTGGATTTTTCTATATTATACTGGCCTACAATCGCACACATCTTTCACTTCTCATTAGTAATTTGTCAAGGATTGTTCATTACGTATCTCAAGTCTTAAATTACTGGTAATTTTTGCTTGATATAATGGGAAAGAAGATGATTCTATTTGGGTAGATAACTGATTGCACAGAAGGAAACCGCTCTTGAGGACAGAAGAAGTGATGGAGAATAGAAGATTCTTGGTAAGTCATACCCATTTTCAGTTATTTTTTTTCTGAAAACTTTAGTTTCTGAAAATCCCCACACATATCTTGCAGCACGATTTTTTAGCTTTAATTTTGGGAAAAAAGTGCAAGGTATAGTCGAGTAAATACGGTAATTTTTTTAGCTTTCAAATTGTTAAGTATGGATCATTGGTTAAAGACTGGATTTATAAAAAAAAGCACAAAAGAGAGCAATATAGCAGATATAGAAATAAGTAATTTCACTCCTCTCATTGATGATAAATATTTATATTAAGTAAAAATGATTAGTATCTTTATAAATTTTGTTCTATTAAAAATAAATCATGTTTTTTTGTTTAAATATACATCTAAATTCAAATGAAACACAGTTACAATGAAATATATTTTTATTTATTTATTATTATTATTTTGATAAGGGTATTTTGAAAAGGTACTTGGTAATAATGAAAATTAAAGAAGGGTACATGTATATTTAGTCTGAAACATGGATGTACATTACGATGTTCGTTTTCTTAAATTCCGCTTCAAATTTGAATAGATGAAATAGCGTCTATCCAAACACGCACTTACATTTTTTCCCGGAGTCATTTCAATTTTGAATGTGAAACATATTGAGTGTATTGTGTATTCTGTGTTTAAGTGACTTTGGACAATTTGACTTTGAATTTAATTGTGTACTTATTTTTAGATTTTTGATAGACAAATAAAATTTTAAAGATAACAGTTTATAAATTATAAACATATTAATCAGCTGAGGGACCTTAGCTAAAAATCCCGTATATATAGGGGATAGACTATCGGCCCATCAAGCTGACACAGCTCAAATTAAATTAATAAATATAGGTTATTTATGAGGTATAAAACCCTTTAGATGATCTTTGTTTACACATACTGCAATTGGCACTTTCTTGATAATTTTTGGTGTATTTTTGCATCATTTCATTTTGTGCGTTACACTAACAGTGTTACTGTGCAGTTGTCTTTTGTTTTATAAAATATATTTATGGTTGTTTAGTAAATTTTTTGTGAATTTGGATTATTATTCACGTAAAGTAAGTACATGTATTATATTTTTGCTAAGTTTGAAAATCAGTTAAATTGTTTAATTTTAGTTAATTATCTTATTTTGAAAACAAAGGATTTTTATGTTATGTTGGGTAGACGTTCTAGAAAATAAATAATTTTCAATAAGAGATTTATTTATATATTTGTTTTTGTTCTGGTTGGAAGACATTGAGGTCCTTTTACTGATTTCTTTAATAAATAATTTTAATATTCTAGAAATTTCTTAATTATTAAACAATTACCAGAATGTAAAAAATATTAAATAAATATCACTGAGAAATCAATCAGTGACTATTATCTCTACATGTTAATTTTCAAAAAATACCTAAAATGTAAGCGTATTTATTATTCAAAACATCTGAAAAATCAAATTCTGTAATTAAAAAAAAATTAGTCAGTCTTGGGCCATTCACCTTAAAAATAATAGTCGGTTAAGGGTTTAAAAAATAAGTTGAAGGGAAAATTTCAGAAATTATTATTTATTTTGGTGGACAACTTTTAACGCTCTTCTTATTTTAAACTCTAACCAAGTGTGTTAACCCTTAGATGTTGGAAAAAAAGCCAAAGAAGTTATCTGGTGCACAAAACAGGAAAAGACAATTGCAGCGAGTACAACTGGAACATAAACTGGCTGGATCGCTGAATAAATTTTTAAATTCAGGTCCACATAAAAAATGAAGAACAGAAAGTTCTGACGAAGCAAGTACTCTGTGTAGCTCTTCTCCCGAAAAAGAGAGGACACAAAGTAACTATGAAGAAACAAATGTTACATGCGAAAATGAAACTGGACTGTCTACAGAAGTTGCAGCAGAAGAAATATTGGATTCCAATTCAGAGAAACACGAAACTTCAAATTTTAATGTTAATGATCCAGGTACTTGGCCGAATCATATAACTACCAAAGTTAGTGATTGTTTAGTTGAGCATTGCCCGCATCAAGTAGTTAATAAAGAATTTCCCAAAGATGAATCTGGCCGCAAGTTTTCCGATTCATACTGTTATTGAATTTGAGCAAATGGAGAAAAACTTTTACGAAGTTATTTAGTTTATTCAGAATCGCGAAATCATTTGAGTCATATACTAAAAATACACGAGACAAGTTCCGCGCACAAAATTTGTAAATAATTTTTTCTTCGCGATTTTAGACATGACAATAATTTCAGTCACGGAAAGATTCATACTCTTAAAACAACATAGTGAAAACTTTAAAGTTATAAGAGACATTAGCAAATTAAAAGATTGGAGCGATGAAGATTTAATGAAATGTACAGATTTGCACTTAAAACTGAGCGACAATCAAGATTCCGACAATCGAGATATTGATGGTATGACTTTATTTGAGGAATTAAAAACTTTGCAATGTTTTATTAAAAAAGAGTCGGCTTCTCAGGATGTTTTAAATTATATATACAAAAATAAATTAACTGACATGTTTCCGAATACTGCGATTGTGATGCGTATTTATTTAACATTACCAATATCCATAGCATCAGGGGAAAGAAGTTTTTCGAAACTGAAACTAATAAAAAATTATTTGCGGTCAACAATGAAACGTTGAAAGTGTCTAACAGATTTATCAATTGAAAATAATATTATGGATTCATTAGACATTAAAGATATTATTAAAAATTTTGTGGTGGCCAAAGCAAGATAGATAAATATGTAAAATAAATCTATATTTATACTAATTGTTATATAGTTAAAAGCATGAATCCAAATTATCTTTGTTATGTAATATTTCTTTTTATATTAAAATAAAAGTAATTTTTGTTATATATATATATATATATATATATATATATATATATATATATATATATATATATATATATATATATATATATATTCTGTTGTATTTATTTATTAAGGAATAAACATTTTTGAAAATGTTTATTATTAAAAATTTCTTATTTACGAATTTCAGTGATTACACTGTTCTACTACTTTTAAATAAAATTTTTCTCAAAAATATTTCACGGAAGTTTATTTTATGGGGGCGCTGAAAAACGTTTTGTACAAGGGCGGCTCCTACCCACGGCGCACCACTGCCTCTACCTCTGTATGAGTCTGGCCAAAGGTTCCTCATGTCATAGACGGACGGGAATTGAACCCAGGTCTTTCAATGTCTTTCATTACATCTAATAATAAAATTATTAGATGTAATGAAAGGATTATATCATTACAAACTTGTAGTAGTTTCATTTAATCTTCAGTGAATCTTCCATTTAATCCTGTGTGATGAAGTATCCAGAGCATGGTATGCCAGTTCTGACTTGTAATGATAACAGTTGATGTTGTTTTTATGTTATTCAAGACAGATGTTAACAAATATACCAGTCTTTGTAAAGCAAGCCAAGCAGAGACATGAAACCTTTCAGGCCTTCAATAAGCAGAGATTCACACTGGACAATGAATAGCATTGTCCACCTAAAAATATTTCCAAACATCCATGCCCACAGCAAGATCTGAACTCACAGAGCGAATCCCAGTCTCCACCTAACAGGTGGAGACCAGGGTTTGCTATGGGCCAACTACACATAACTATGACTTAAAAACACTGTTCTTCATAAGGTTCAAATTTTTTTCTAAGTCTCAACTTTTTTATTTTCTGAAATTCTTTTGCAGGTCTTTTGCATTAGACATCCAAGAAAATCATCCAAAAGTCAGTGTTGGCAAACAGGATGCGAGTGACAATAATCATCATCAATTTCCTGATATGTACCATCAAAAAAATGGTACATGTGGTACTGTCACAGGCTACTGTGACAGTACCACATGATTAAGTTTACATTATTACTTATCAGCACTCCAATATTATCATATCTAATATTCTGGTCTTCTAGGGCAATTATCACTGAATCAATTTGCCTAAATTTTGGAGTTCTTTGGGTCCTTTTTCCCTGCCATCTTAGCAATGAGCAGGCGTTTGTTGCTCACGTGGCAGTTAGTTAGCTAACCTTTTCTATCCCATTCTGAAATACAGATTCCATTTCACCAAATGGAATCTGTCCTTCAGTTTTATACAAGTAGAATAAGTCTATCTAGGATGGCAATGGCATGAACTCTAAAAATTACCTAAATCCATATTTATATCTAGATATAAATGCAACTATTACCAAATATGTTCTAGATTAGTTTTATGTTAAGTCTGCAATATTTATGCAAAAAACAATGCTGTCTCAATAATTTTAGTTTCATCTTGCTGAAATGACCCCCCCGCTATTAAATGTGATTCATACTAATTACTCATGAAAGGCTGCAAACCTAGAAGACAATAATACTATTAGCAATTTATTAACATAATCCAAAAATTCCTGCTCTAGAGACTAAACGTGAGCCTTTTTCAAGTCATTTCAGGCCTCCCAATAAGCTGTAAAAGAAGAAATCTCACATTTGGTGAATTTCATTTTCCCACATAAAGGAATGCACAGATAACCACACCTATGGTGAATTCAAATCTGTAGCCTGCTCAGATTTGAACAAACTATCTACTCAGGCAAGTCAGCAAATGTGTGTGTTGTGACAATATATCGTTGTGAATTTTGACATCTTGTGTACAAGCTCATACAGCAATTATCACTCATACAGGTATTTTTGAGAAGATGACAATATATGTATAGGAGCTAGGAAAATTTTAAATATTAATTTAAAGTTGAAGTAACAAACATCATCAATGGAAAAACATACTAGTGCAAGCTAAATTATTATTATTTCTTTAAAAAACAGTAACCTAATTTTTGAGAGGTTATTCAATCCGGGGTATATTAATGCCATGAAAAAAAAAAAAAAAAACTGATGAGAAAAAAGAAACTTGTTAACACTGAATTTGAAAAACTGCATTGTACTCATCAGGAAATACTTAAAAGGAAGGAATATTCTAAAAACACTATAAAAGGAATGACCCAAGAAGAAGAACTGGTTCTACAAGTGTGAAGTCAAACTATAAAGGAGTGACACAATTACTGAGGCTAATTCTGATGAACAGTGATCATGGAAATATTGCAGAAAAATGTCAGTTATAAAACCTGAATGCTTGTGTGAAAGAGACTAGACTGAACCTGTGAGAAACAGGCCATCATTCAACCTAATTGCTCTCTTTAGTATTCTAGGAGCTCTAGAAAGAATGACTCCCAATAAGAGAACAGTATTCAGTAAGTTGAACAGATTTCTAATTAGTATTAACTTACATCTCACTACTTACAATCTGCATTAACTCCATTTTTAACATGAGTCTTATATTAGCCCAAGTTCCAAAGGAGTGGAAAGATGGAAAAATTGTTTTGCTTCTTAAAGGGGCGATAAGACTGAGGCTTTGAATTAAAAGCCAATCAGCTTGTCTGGAGTTGTGGTAGAAGTGCTGAAAAAGCTAGTGAGGACAAGGTTTAAAAACTGTATTGACAGCAGCAGAATTCTCTTTAATTAACAGCATGGGTTTGCTAAAGGAAGATAGTGTTTTAGCAATCTGCTTGCTTAGCATAACAAGGTGACAAATTTATTCGATTAGGGAGATGCATATAGAGTAGTATATTTAAATTTTGAAAAGGCTTTCGATAAGTTGCCATATGAACAAACTAGTAGTTAAACTGGAACGGATGGGGATTGGATAGTAGATTAGCTGTCTGACAGGTATCAGCAGATTGTGTATGGGGGAATGATATCCCAAAAGACAAAAATCCCTGGGACACACCACTAGTGTGCCCCAGGGATTGTTTTTTTTGGGCCCATTGTTTAATTTGTATGTAAATGACATTGGAAAGTGCTTAAATGGTGATATACAGTTGTTTGCAGATAATGTAGCAAAGTGTAAGGTTTTAAAATTTGGGAAGCAAAGATGGGATGCAGAGTATAGGATTGGTGGAGGAGATGAAAGATCTCAGAATGATCTTCCACTTCTTCCAAAAAAAAGTGGATAGAGACTTGAAATTTCGTGGTCATTTCGTGGTCAAGTTGTGAGGACAACACAGCGAATTATGGGAATGATGTGAAGAACACTGATTCCATTGTACAAGGCTTTGATCATGCTGCATATGAATTACTAAGCACAGATTTGGTCACTAGGTTTTTAAAAGGATGACAAGATGTTGGAGAGGGTTCAGAAATGATTGATAAGTCAGTTTCAGATTGCTGGAATGAGGAATATCAGGAGAGATTGAGAGAATGCAAATTACTGAGCCTATGGATAGAAGGAATAGGGGAAACATGATCAAGATGTACCAGTTGGTAAGGGGTAATTATCAGATTAACAAGGATGAGATTTTTCATAGAATATCTGAAGCCAGGAGGGGAGAAAGAGAGGCCATCCCTGGAAGCTGTATAAAGTGGGTGTGAGTAAGGGAATGAGGAGTAAATTTTTTGCATGGAATGGAATGTAGGTGATTGGAATGCATTACCTGAGAGTGTGGTGAGTGCAGGGACGGTGAATGCATTTGAGTCAAGGTATGATGAGCTGTACATGTGAAAGTGGGACCTCCTGAAAAGAGTCTCTTGATCCATGAAGGTCTGTTATTATTATCATCATAATAATAGTATTACATCTGTCCAATTATTGAATTAACTGTTTGAGCATTTACTGTTCAGTGGGTAATGCCTTCAGCAAAAGAGAAACCTTAATTTTTTGGATGTTGAGAAGACAATACTTATATTATGCCAAGGAAAGTTGGAAATATCAAAAAGTGGAGTACTGGAGGTAAAATTATCAAAAGTGAGACAAGAAAAGGAGTTTTTCTTTACAAGAAATTAAGGTCCTGTTAACAAGGTCATCAGTATACCAATGAAGAATGCTTTGGAGATGTTTCTTTATCTATGGATATCATTTTATTCAGAGGTATGTTCCTTTTTTGATGTACATAATAAACAGGAACCAAATGGATCACTTTTTACTTTTGTCTACCACAAATTAACTTTTGCAGGATGCTATATATATATATATATATATATATATATATATATATATATATAATGTCAGCTTAACTTACCATCCATCTCAAAAGTAAGGCATCATATAATCCTTAGTTCTAGAGCACACAAAATTTGTTCTCCGAATGATTGCTCGAACAAGAACTGAAAACTATTTAAACAAACAGCTCTACTAAATGGATATACCCCAACATAATGCAAAAATTAATTAACAACCCTCCCAGACAACATACAAGGGAAGAAGAAGAGCTCCACTGGACTCCTATACCTTAGATTAAAGAGCATCTCTCAATGTGTGGCAAAGATTATGAAGAAATACAAACTCATTGTTACCTTCAAACACATCAACCAGATTCAAAATCTGTTACATTCTCCAAAGGACAAACTTTAATCAATGATGTTACTTGGTGTATACCAAGTCCTATGTTTGTGCAATTTGTCTCACTATGGACAGACAAAGATCAGTCAATAAACATAATTCTGAATCATATCTAGCTTATAAGGCCTCAGAAATCTGGCCTGACACAACATGGAGTTGAAAACACAAATTGTGGGATCCAATGGGAAAACATCGAACTATTGAATATGAACGTTTATTCAAAGAAAGTGCTGAAGCTCTACTTCAGTGACTAACCTTAATCATAATAATTTCCTTACCATACTACTTAAAATTTGGGAAATTGTTATCCTCAATGGTATTAACCAATGGTATTGAACACGTGACTACACATCTAGAGGGAATGCATCTGATGTACTGTTTCTATTGTTCTTCACAGCTGATGATGTCACATAACACATAAAGTGAAATGTTTGTAAAATAAATATTTACTGTAGTACATGTGTGTTTTTATACCCTACAGATTGAATTTTCAGTCAAACAGAGAAAGTCACAGCTATGTAAGGAAAAATAAATAAATAAAAGAATGAAGCTATATGGCATCCACATTAGTTGCTACTAAGTTTAATAGATTTATCAACCATCATACATAACAGTGACCAAAGAGAAATCTGGCAACCCAGCTGCAGAAGTCACAGGGTGGGGCTTATTTAATAAGCATTTGTGTCAAATACTTTTGAGATATCACTTGAAATTTTGATACCTTTTCTAAGTTATTGTCTAAGTTAGACAGTATAAGCTAGAAAATTCCATGTGACAGAATTACTATTGACAATCATTTATTAGTTAAGAGGTGTCCAGGCTTAAAAGTTGACTGTTGACAGTTTTTAGAAAACACCAAAGCAAGAAAAACTGAATGGTAATCTAATGGTAGAGACATTTTGTCCATCTATGGAAGCCACAGGATGGATACCAGTGGAATAAGAGAAAATTAAAGAATTGACATACAACAGGAGTCATCTCTAGAGTCCAAACCTTCAGACTATTTGGAGAAATGCTAGAGAAGGAAATTTTATCCACTTTGGACAAGATTATTCTGATCTAATTAAAAAAAAAAAAAAAAAAAAAAAAAAAAAAAAAAAAAAAAAAGTGGGCACTGAATGGCATCATCAATTCAACAATTGGAAGAAAAGTAAGGAAGATGGGAGATTAGCTTTTTCATGGGTAACAGAGGTAGCCAAAAGTTATGGCCAACAGTTTTGAGAAGAGACTAGAAAGTATAACTGCCATTTGGACACACATTTTTTTTTTGTTCAGTTCATTTTTGTATAATGTCATCCTTCCTGGGGAATCCAATCATTTTCCTCTGCGGATTTAAAGTATTTAGGAGGGGGGGGGGGAGAGAGTTATGACTAAATGAAAGGAGAAGTTCCAGAAGTCATTCCACTTAGTGCTTTGTTAATACATAATACACAAGGTTGATAATGACTGATAGACAGGTGTTCCATAAGCAAATGAAACCTGTACAAGATTATGGTTACGAGTTAAATTTAAAAAACTGAACTCATAACCATAAAAGACAGATGGGAGCCTTCAGATTTTTGTTATTAGAAAGAAAATCCACACTGAACTTTATATCTATGCTCAATCATGATGCCACCTTCTTTGTTGAAAGTCAGACAGCACCATTAAATTTCTTATTCACTGAGTTTGCTCTCTGCAACCTACTGAGGCATTACTAACACAAGAAATACATTTTATCAAACTATCATCATCATCAAATTCCTGCCATGTACCCTCAAGGGGTGTACAGGATATGATAGTACTACATGAAAAAATTACATCATTATTAATTTTCTATCTACAATTTTCCTCCAAATCAGTCTGTTACTTGTCAAGACTCCAGCATTATCAGATCTTATATTTCTATCGGCTAAGGCACTTTGTACCTTATCAATCCACCTATATCTTGGTCTTCTTATGGGTCATTTTGCTGCCAACCTGGCAGAGAACACTTGTTTTGCTAATCTTTCCTCAACCATTCTATTCAAGAGACCATACCACCTGAAATTAGCTCTGCTAGCGCATTCCTGGATGCTGACAATGTCAAGTTCTTTCCTAATATCCTAGTTTTTAAGGTGATATTGCCATTGATGCCATCTGTTCACGCCTATAATCTTTCTCAGGACTCTCATATCTGCGGTCTCTAGTCTTTGGTCAAGTGTTTTACTTCTGACCCAGCTCTCAGATCCATAAGTTAAAACTGGTTTGAACACTGTCTTGTATACAGCTAATTTAGTGTTCCGACTAATTTCTCTCTTATTCCATATGAATTTATTCAATTGACTTCCTACCATACCAGCTTTGCTGATTCTGTTGTCTATTTCTATATTTAATTTACCATTTTCAGTAAAAATCGTGCCTAAGTAGTGGAAATGTTTCACTTGTTCCACAGGTTCTCCATTCACAACACAGTTGACATTTTCAATGATTCTGCCTATTTTCATTGTCTTTGTCTTTTTATTGCTGACCTTCATACCATATCTATTACAACAACTATTCAATTTACTCAGAGAATCTTGCAGACTTGTAGCGGATTTATTTAGAACTATAACATCATCCGCATAAAGCAAAGAGCTGACATTAACATCTCCAATTTTGATATCATGTTTAATACCACTTTCCTTCATAATGTGATCCATATAGATAATGAATAACAGAGGGGATAATGTACATCCTTGTCTCACACCAGATTTAACATTAAACCATCTTCCTGTACATCCTTCAATTCTAACTGTTGACTTACAACTCAAATAAAGACTCAGTATTGCTTGATATAATGCCCCATTGACACCATATAACTGTAGCGTACTGAATAGCTTCTCTCTTGGCACCTGGTCATATGCCTTTTCCAAATCAACAAAACTTAAATACAGATCTCTGTTATATTCCCATGCTTTCTCGACTATTTGTCGTAAAGTGAAGATCTGATCCTGACAGCCTCTATTTGGCCTGAATCCAGCTTGTTCTTCACCAAGCTTTTCTTCCACAATTCTTCTCAACCGTTTCTCAAATATACTTGCATAGATCTTGCCAGGAACACTCAGTAGGGAAATACCTCTGTAATTCTCACATTCAGTTTTATTTCCCTTTTTATATATGGATACTATGAGAGCTCTACTCCAATCATCGGGAATTGTTCCCTCTGTCCAGGCTTTCTGAAAAGTGCAGCCACTGTAAGACTCTTATACCACCATACTTCAGCATTTCTGGTCGAATATCATCTACTCCTGCTGCCTTTCCACATTTCAAGCCTTTGATGACTTTTTCTACTTCAAGTATGGATATGTATTCCTGACTGCATGCCTGGTCAGTGTTTTTTACCACTGTGCTGTCATCACTGCTTGTTTCATTTAGCAGTTTTTCAAAGTAATTACTCCATACTTCAAGGATATCTTTTTCTCCCATTTTCATGTCACCTTTATCATGTCTAACTCCTTTTAGAGCACTCTTTCCTCCATTCCTAAACTTCTTCAACAACCTCCAGAATATTTTGCCACCTTCTTGATATTTATTTTCTATATTCTTGCCAAAGTCCTCCCATGACTTTTGTTTAGCTAGTTTTACACAGTGTTTAGCATTCTTGCATTTGTCTCTGTATTCTCTAAGAGTAAAAGCTGACTTATTTGCCAGGAACTTTTGTTATGCTTTCTTCTTTTCCTTCACTGCCTCTTTAACTTCCTGTGTCCATCAGGGAGTTCTGATTTTTTTATCCTCGCAGACAACCTCACCACATGCCTCTCTGGCAGAATCAATCAATGTTTTCTTTAGAGTTTGCCACTGAATCACCAAGATTTGATTCCTGTTCTCAAACTCTTTCATTTTTTCTTCAAAAATCTTTGTGTATTTTAGTCTACAGTTCACATCTGAGAGTTGCTCAAAAACTTTTATTCCCTTTAAAACTTTCTTACATGTTATTCTTTTCAATATGAAATTCAATTTTATCCTGCTGAAGACTAAATAGTGATCACTACCAATTTCAAATCCTCTGTACACTCTGGTGTCCTGCACCAGAAAGAAAACATCACTATCAACAATAACATAGTCAATGAGACTTTTCTTATTCCTTTCCTCTTCTCTCCATGTGAATTTGTACACATTTTTATGTTGGAACATGGTGTTAGTAATAACCAGTCCATTTCCTGAGCAGAAATCCAACAGATATTTGCCATTATTATTAGCTTTGCTCTTTTCTCCAAATTTTCCCAAAACATTTTTGTATGTCTGACAAGCACTTCTTACTCTGCTATTCAGATCCCCAACAAGGACCAACCTTTCCTTTTTCATTGTGTCAGTTGCTTTTTCTAAAGCCTCAAAAAATTCCTCCACTTCTACCTTAGTAGAACCTTCTTTGGGACCATAGGCACAAATAAGTCTCATTGTCCAGTTCCCCATTCTCATATTTGCCCACATGACTCTTGTTAGATCTGAAATCGGCGACTTCAGTATTTACCTGACGTCACCATTCCAGAATCTAAAAATGTACATAAAATCAAAATTACATACTTATCTTTTAGCAGAAAAAATGTGTTTTTTGTTTGTAACTACTCTCTGTAGAATAATTTTGTGAATTTTGAAACTTATACCTGAGTGTCTAGCATAAATATAGGTCAGAAAAAAGGGCAGAATAAGAGGGGAATTATTAAAAAAATAATGCAAAGAAAGAATGCGAACTATTCAATGACATAGGGCAAAGATCAGAGAAAGACCTGAGGGTACTATATCTTAGAAAGCACACCGCCGCATACATTTCCCCGAACTAAGAAGTCCCGTATGTAAATCTGCGTAGTCACCCGGACGGAGACCAATGGGTGAAACGATGGGAAATTTCAAACGCGAAAAGGTGGTGCTCTTGGAGAAGGTATATAACCTGTGAAATGGAAGGAAATGACCCCCCCCCTTTTTCTTGTTGCTGAAATTTCTCTCCGTGTGCTTCAAGAAGTCTTCGTGGCTCAGCTCTCATATTTGAGGGCTGACTTTCGACAGAGTTCAGTATGTTACCATAGTAGAGTCGGCAAGATAAAATTGCAGGCCGTAGTAAGAAGTCCAACTACATAAAAATCTAGGCAGAAGAATAGCGTCCAGCCCAACGAACGCGTGTAACCCACATGGCATTGATATCGAGAAATCCAGATTCAAAAACAAAGGACGAAGGACGGCAAGAAAACCAAAGGCAAAATTAGATAAGTACTCTCACTTATTCTAGCCTTTTTTTGATATTGACTTATATTTAAGAGAGTGGGATTTAAGATTGTATTAGAAGAAATAGTGAAAAGTTTAGATCTGAATATAAATGACTATGTTTTCTTGAGACGAACTTTTGGAACTTTCAACCAGATAAAGATTCTGTTATGTTTGTTCTGAGAGAGTTCGAAGAGTGTGTTAAAGTGCCTTAATGAAAAAAATGAATTGTAATTTTACGTGTAGCATATACTGAGTTAGTGAAATATTGAGCTTTACTAATACCTTGAATTTAATGTATAAAGTGAATTATAAACTTAAAATGTAACATGTATTGCGTCATTGAAATATTGAAATTTTGCTTATATTCTGAACTTAGTGTTAAAAATGAATTGTAATCATAAGTGTATTATGTATTGAGATATTGAGACACTGAATTGCTGATACTTTGAGGTAGAATACTAAAATTAATTTAAGACTGAAAGAGTGAATAAGAGGTAATGACTTAACTTTAGAATTGGATAATCAAGTTAATTTGTGTAGCATCATCAATTGGATTTAATAAATGTTTGATTCTTTAAAAGTATGTGTATCTGATCATGTTGATTGACTCTGACCCTTCATAAAAATCGAACCTGAGTACGTGTGAGTGTGTGGGAATACCCCAAGAGAAAGTAAGGGCACAATTGCAAACAAAAATAAGATTATACCAGTGATTCCAAGTTCTAGGAATTTAATTATATTGCTAGTAACATCGGAGATCCTATAGTTAACCTAAAGCTAGTGTCTATCTCTAACTTTAAGGCTCAAGCTGGAGCAGCAAAAAAATAAATTTGCTTGAGTAATAAGGATAATATATAGGATTCAGGAAACGGGTAATTTTCTGGTGGCCCATAAAGATTAAGTTAAGTAAGAAAATCATGGAAGAAACGCGAAATAAGGCTTAGTTTATTATTATTAATGTGGAACGCATAACAATAATGCAAAATCTATTCAACATAGAGACATACGCGAAAGAATTGATATTTGCGAGAGTAATAATAATAACAAAGTAATAATAAAGAATAACAATACAAATAGAAGGACACACAATTTATAACACTCTACTCGAGACTGACTGCCATTCAAAAAGATTAGCCTCGCATTTTGTGTTGAATACTATGGCTACTCCTTCTTTTCCTTGATTGTCATTGCCTGAATATAACATTTTGTATTTATTGCTCAGAAAGATCTCACCAGTTTTTGTCTTTTTTGTTTCATTCACCCCTATTATGTCGATCTGGTAGTTATCTAATTCCTCGGCTAGCTCCATTTCTTTGCTTTCAGGCTTCTTATGTTGATAGTACGATCTTTAACTCTGGAGATGTTGAGTTGGAGTTTGTTTTCAGATTTGTTCCAGTAGCTGACTTTTCGCTGTTCACTCTGGCTCCCTGGTGAAAACAATGGGGGGGGGGGGGGGACCTTGTTTAACCGGGCGACGCCCCAGCAGTCATGAAATTTTGTCATGTTGTACCATCATTTTTTATTTTGCTTTAACCAATAAGAATACAATTTGGTCGGAGAAATCACAAATTGCCAGCCCATCCTCGTTTGTTCAGTATCCAAGTAGATATCCAACAGAGTGCACCATGAGAAGGTGAGGATCAGAAGCCCTGGTCGGTTCTCTGCATTCCTTTAAAGGCTATGTGGGGGTCTCCTCTCAGTTATACAGCTTTGACCCTTAAGTACTCCTAATTTACAAGTTAAATAAAAAAAAAAAACTTCTCATTTACTATTAAGTACCTTATGTACTTAATTTAATTAGTTAATTCCTTCTTGAACTGTTTTCATCCATGCTAAAAGTTAGTTTGTATGAAGTACTCGCACTGTTGCTGAAGATTGAAATTACTTCACTTTTGAAAAGTGAAGTAATTTCAATCTTCAGCAATAGTATCACTGTTTATCTCTCACTCTCTATTATAAACTTAAGTCTATCTGGCATTCACTAATTAATTTGGAAATAGTCAAAAATTCACAAATAGCATTTTATTTTGCATAACTTGAAAAGTCATTACCATTCTTCTTATAAAAAATCATATGCTATAAAATGACAAAAAGTTTAACAATCCTTAGCAGGTGCATTTGTGATATAACATAATATAATATAATATAATACTAGCATAAGTTTATTTTCACAATTCACAATGTGAATCAGTCTGGTATAATTATATACTTGAACATTTTATACTTTATTTTTTTTTATTTATTTATTTATTTTTTTTATCAGCTAACGCCTTTTTTTATTCCCGTATATACGGGAGTAGGCGAGGCCATTTAGCCCTATCTAACTTTTGGAGACTGAGGGGACAGTTCAATCTCCACTGGTACCCAATCAGAGACAGATGGCCCAAGGCTATCACTAATTAAGCGGTACGCAGTGAAGAGAGATGGCTCAAATGTGCCGCCATCTCGTGGTCTCTAACCCTAACACAATATATTTAATGTCTGAAATAATGTGGGTTCTACGGTCGATTTTCTTGAGTTTACAGGACGAAAAACCCGAGTTTCCGGGAGGAAAAACCTGCTTGCCTGTGCCAGAGATCGACTAACTCGGGAACCGGTCGAAAAAAGGCTTAGAAAAATTTCCTCTAGTCGCCGACTAGACTCGAAACCAAGACTTTCTTCGTGCGGCCTAGCGCGGTGGTGTGCAAACGCCACATCCACTGAGCTACACAGGCTTTTATACTTTTTTTTTTTTTTTTTTTTTTTTTTTATACTTTATTTAAAAAAAAAAAAATCTTCCTTAGAGAGTTGGAGACTGAATCATGTGACCAACATAGAGTGAAACGTAAGTCTAGCTTCATAATTAATGTTAATTACTTTCTTGCTGTTTTTGTGCATTTGTCTTTACTATATAACAGATTATTATTTATGGATAATTTTCATAAATTCATCTTTCATTATGAACAATATATGAAAGGAAACACAAACTACACTTTAGTTTTGTGAAATGGAGCAAAACTGAAGGCATAAGGGACCAGAAAGCATTCAAAGCATTACAAAAGATTCTATTGTATTATCAAGTAAAAACAGTAGGATATACTTTCCAAGACAAATGGAGCTCAAGGAATTCAAGTGAAGTTGCTATGAAGTTGCATTTCATAACATACGAAAATATCCTGGGCTGCTGACAGTAACTCTAGATTACTACAAGGTTTTTGAGGATTTCTCAAAGCAAAAACATTTAGATTTCATAAGATGCTCAATTTTCATAAAAATGCTGTGACAGAGACTTGGCAGGAAATAACTCAGAAAACACGCTTCTAGCTACCTGCAAAAAGATGAATTCTAAAATGGTTGAATATCTCAAGAACCTTTTTAATGCAGCCTATTACAGATACCTCAGTTATATGACAAATTAGTTCCAGACCACCATCATATAGCAAGTCACTTAGAAAAAAAAAATAACTTGTAGTACATGCGATGGTTTAAAATGTTTTTAAGCAATCATATATATGAATAACTGATGTAAATAAAGCATTTACAGTTGACTCTCACTATAGTAGAACTGTTATTACAAACCCACTATAATAAACCACTGAAAATTTCTGACAGTAGCACTGAAGGTCCAATGCTGTGGTAAAAGAAATTTGCTGTACCACTCTCTCTCTCTCCATAACAAACTTGTGGCCTTTACAAGTTTAACTGTAGTAAGTGCCAGCTGTAATAGCATTTGTGTTATTAATGGATCTTAATGTAGTATATCGGCATTTCTTTTTTGATATGTTCTCTTTCTTTCACTGTCTGTTCCTTACTCTTTATTTGCAAAATGTTCTTTCTATTACCCAAGCTTTATAAATTACAATTCCTCTGTTCTTATAGTAAGATTCCATACTCCTTGTTTTAGCTTTAGAAACATCTCTGCAGTGTTTCTAAAGATTGCTGATCTCACTTCACTCAAAAAAAAAAAAAAAATAAATAAATAAATAAATAAATGTTACTTTAATGAAACAACTCTGAAATCAAGGACTCAATGTGAGAATTTTCTAACTACACCATCATCATCTACCTATATCTTGTACATATTGCATAATATTTTCATTTGTGTCTGTGAATTATATGTTGCTGATTGATTTGACAGTTTTACAGGAGCAAAAACCAGAGTTTTGGGTATGAAATTCTTTCTGCGTCTATATGAGTCGGGCTAATTTGCAGTTAAAATGGATATAAGATTCTTTGTGCATTGTTGAAATAAAATCAAGGTATTTTCTAGTTGAAGGGTGGATGTCTTCCATCTGAGCTTGGTCATCTTACATCTAGATAACAAATCTTTGTGCTGTTGATTCATCTTATCTTGATTACACTATATTTAGTCTTATCAAATACTTTATGTATGTTTGTTATATGCTCCTCAAACACTCCTTCAACATTGCTGAAAGATTGATCTTGTGGCATGTTTCTCAAATTCCTGTATAGATAACCAAAAAAGGGGTGCTTAAGGGTCAAAGCTGTATAACTAAGAGGAGATCACCACATAGCCTTTAAAGGAATGAGGAGAACCGACCAGGTCCTGACCTGGTCATGCGGAGAAACTGACCTAATGTCCAATCCCAATCCTCACCTTTTCGCATGGTGCACCCTGTTGGATATCTACCTGGATACTGAACAAACGAGGATGGGCTAGCAATTTAGGATTTAGCCGACCAAATTGTATTCTTATTGGCTTAACCCAATATACAAAATGATGGTACAACATGACAAAATTTCATGCTGGCTGGGGCATCACCCGGTTAAACAAGGCAACATTTTTTTCACCAGAGAACTAGGGCGAACAGCAAAAAGTCAGCTACTGGAACAAATCTGAAAGCACACCCTAACTCAACATCACCAGAGTTAAAGATCAGTACTATCAACATATGAAGAATGAATGGCAAAGAAATGGAACTAGCCGAGGAATTAGATAAGTACCAGATGATCGACATAATAGGGGTGACTGAAACAAAAAAGACAAAAACTGGTGAGATCTTTCTGAGCAATAAATACAAAATGTTATATTTAGGCAGTAACAATCAAGGAAAAGAAAGTAGCCAGAGTATTCAACACAAAATACAAGGCTAATCTTCTTGAATGGCAGGCAGTCTCAAATAGAGTGATGTGGGCAAATATCAGAATGGGGAATTGGACAATGAGACTTATTTGTGCCAATGGTCCCACAGAAGGTTCTACTAAGGTAGAAGTGGAAGAATTTTTTGACGCTTTAGAAAAAGCAACTGACACAATGAAAAAGGAAAAGTTGGTCCTTGTTGGGGATCAAAATAGCAGAGTAGGAAATGATTGTGAGACATACAAAAATATTTTGGGAAAATTTGGAGAAAAGAGCAAAGCTAATAATAATGGCAAATATCTGTTGGATTTCTGCTCAGGATATGGACTGGTTATTACTAACACCATGTTCCAACATAAAAATGTGCACAAATTCACATGGAGAGAAGAGGAAAGGAATAAGAAAAGTCTCATTGACTATGTTATTGTTGATAGTGATGTTTTCCCCCTTGTGCAGGACACCAGAGTGTACAGAGGATTTGAAATTGGAAGTGATCACTATTTAGTCTTGAGCAGGATAAAATCGAATTTCATATTGAAAAGAATAACATGTAAGAAAGTTTTAAAGCGAATAAAAGTTGAGCAACTCTCAGATGTGAACTGTAGACTAAAATACACAAAGATTATTGAAGAAAAAATGAATGAGTTTGAGAACAGGAACCAAGCCTTAGAGATTCAGTGGCAAGTCTTGAAAAAAACCCTGAGTGATTCAGCCAAAGAGGCATATGGTGAGGTTGTCTGCAAGGATAAAAAAATCAGAACTGCATGGTGGACACAGGAAGTTAAAGAGGCAGTGAAGGAAAAGAAGAAAGCATATCAAAAGTTCCTGGCAAAGAAGTCAGCTTGTGCTCTTAGAGAATACAGAGACAAATGTAAGAAAGCTAAACACTGTGTGAAACTAGTTAAACAAAAGTCATGGGAGGACTTTGGCAAGAGCATAGAAAATACATATCAAGAAAGTGGTAAGATATTCTGGAGGTTGTTGAAGAAGCTTAGAAATGGAGGAAAGAGTGCTGTAAAAGTAGTTAGAGATGATAAAGGTGACATGAAAATGGAAGAAAAAGATATCCTTGAAGTAAGGAGTAATTACTTCGAAAAATTGCTAAATGAAACATGCAGTGATAGCACTGTGGTAAAATACACTCAAATGTCATACAGTCAGGAATACATATCCATACTTGAAGTAGAAAAAAGCCATCAAAGGCTTGAAATGTGGAAAGGCAGCAGGAGTAGATGATATTCGACCAGAATATCATCTACTCCAGAATATCATGCTGAAGTATGGTGGTATAAGAGTCTTACAGTGGCTGCACTGCATAGTTCAGAAAGCCTGAACAGAGAGATGAATTCCCGATGATTGGAGTAGAGCTCTCATGGTACCCATATATAAAAAGGGAAATAAAACGGAATGTGATAATTACAGAGGTATTTCCATACTGAGTATACTTGAGAAACAGTTGAGAAGAATTGTGGAAGAAAAGCTTCATGAAGAACAAGCTGGATTCAAGCCAAATAGAGGCTGTCAGGATCAGATCTTCACTTTATAACAAATAGTCGAGAAAGCATGGGAATATAAAAAAGATCTGTATTTAAGTTTTTTCGATCTGGAAAAGGCATATGACAAGGTGTCAAGAGAGAAGCTGTTCAATATGCTACAGTTATATGGTGTCAATGGGGCATTATATCAAACAATACTTGGTCTTTATTTGAGTTGCAAGCCAGCAGTTAGAATTGAAGGAAGTACAGGAAGATGGTTTAATGTTAAATCTGGTGTGAGACAAGGATGTACATTATCCCCTCTGTTATTCATTATCTATATAGATCACATTATGAAGGAAAGTAGTATTAAACATGATATCAGAATTGGAGATGTTAATGTCAGCTCTTTGCTTTATACGGATGATGTTATACTTCTAAATAAATCCGCTAAAAGTCTGCAAGATTCTCGGACTAAATTGAATAGCTTTTGTGATAGGTATGGTATGAAGGCCAGCAATAAAAAGACAAAGACAATGAAAATAGGTAGAATACTTGAAAATGTCAACTGCATTGTGATCAGAGAACCTCTGGAACAAGTAAATCATTTCAGCTACTTAGGCATGATTTTTAGTGAAGATAATAAATTAAATGTGGAAATAGACAACAGAATTAACAAAGCTGAAATCAATGGTAGGAAATCAATTGAATAAATTCATATGGAATAAGAGAGAAATTAGTCAGAACACTAAATTAGCAGTATACAAGACAGTGTTCAAACCAGTTTTAACTTATGGATCTGAGAGCTGGGTCAGAAGTAAAACACTTGACCAAAGACTAGAGATTGCAGATATGAGAGTCCTGAGAAAGATTAGAGACGTGAACAGATGGCATCGATGGCAATTTCATATTAAAAACAAGGATATTAGGAAAGCACTTGACATTTTCAGGATCCAGGAATGCGTTAGCAGAGCTAATCTCAGGTGGTATGGTCACTTAAATAGAATGGGCGAAGAAAGATTAGCAAAGCATGTGTTCTCTGCCAGGTTGGCAGCAAAACGACCCAGAGGAAGATCAAGAAATAGGTGGATTGATACAGTAAAAAGTGCCTTAGACCAGCGCTTCCCAAACTGTGGGCCACGGCCCCCTTGGGGGCCATAGGTTTTGTTGAGGGGGCCGTGATATAATGAAAACAAATTTAAAATGTTTTAAGACTAAGTAGAATTTTTTTATTTTAAAAGAAACGTATTCAACTTTTATTATTTATTATTTCTTTTTTGCTATTTTTTATATTTTAATGGAAAAATTCACACATTGGTGTTGGTTCAGAAACTTTGCTTCCTGCGTATTTCGGCGCTTAATGAATATTAGTAAATATTGCTTATTCATATGTTTCATTTCAAAGCAGTGGTTAATTGTATTTACTTCGAATGCTCTCCAGGGAAGCTCCAAATCTTCCTGTCCCTCTCATCACGCGTTCGTAATCAGGGACTGTTGATATTGACTTTATATACATATCAAAACTTGTTTTATATTATCACTGTCATCCGAGATAGTTGTCTGTTACCAATAAAAGTTTCGCATATACTTCACACATGAAAAAAAGCTTAAACAAGTTCATGTGGAGAGATAGTAACTCGCATGCATTGGTAAACAACACCCCTCCCTAATAGCCACTATACTGCAGAGGCAATAAAAACAAGTACTTTTATTATGTCAGTGAATAAGGTATGAGGAGTCTGTGTAATATATTTCTCAACAAATAGTGCAATTATAGACAACTGGGATAAAAATACACTAATTAATGAATCATATGTCCCCTCATACAGAAACTATGCTGTATAGACTGAAACAAAACCATATGTTGCATGGGCAAACACGGTATCTAACTAAAAACTATTGTTATTAATTAGATGTGTGTGAGTTC
Source organism: Typopeltis vanoorti (assembly GCF_054136105.1). Lineage (NCBI taxonomy): Eukaryota > Metazoa > Arthropoda > Arachnida > Uropygi > Thelyphonidae > Typopeltis > Typopeltis vanoorti. The sequence continues at coordinate 82,273,152 of NC_143558.1, forward strand.
GATTTCCCAAGGCAGCAATAAAATTCAACCGAACGTGTTAAAATTCGTTCAAGTGTTAAAACTAAGTAATATATATATATAATGAATGTTATGGCAGTCTCACATATGGAATTCGGTTGAAGAGAGTTAGCATTTCAACTCAATTGTCAGCTAAGCTTTTATCTTTTGGTTGCGCCATCTTTTGTTAATACTGCACCAATCATATGCATGTTTTAATAACCTGCCTTTGCTGTCTGTTTCGCATTAAGCTTAATTACCGTAAAGGGAGAAAAGTCACAAAACAGAAAAATGTTCCTGGTCCAGGGATTCCCTTATTCAGGTAATATTCACTAATTTCATCAGTATGTGGTGTGCCAGTATCGGTACGTGGCGATATTATTTGATCTATTCTACGTTAAAAAATTTAACCCTGAGATGGATAAGTGGCTGATAAAAAAAAAAAAAAAATCCCACGAACAATCAGAAGAAGCAGAAACAGACTCAAAAAAAAAAAAAAAAGGACAGTATTTCATATTTTCCAGAACAGCTCGTATCGTTTTCAGAACCAAACGGTAAGAGGCAAAAAATGTAATATATGCATTTGATTTTTGCAATATTTGCTGTGTATGTTTTGTATTGAATATAAATATAATAATAATATATCTCTCTATTACGATTTTTTCCCGAGGGGGGCATGAAATATTTTAATTTTTGCAAAGGGGGCCCTGACATCCATAAGTTTGGGAACGTGACGATAGAAATATAAGATCTGATAATGTTGGAGTCTTGATAGGTAACAGACTGATTTGAAGGAAAATTGTAGATAGGAAGTTAGTAATAGTGTAATTTTTTTCATGTAGTACTATCAAATCTCGTACACCTCTTGAGGGGTACATATTAGGAATTTGATGATGATGACAAAAAAAGTTATTTTGCTTGGCTTAAGGAAACATGCCAAGAAGTTTGGTCCACAGCTACACCATTAAAAGTTTTTCTATTTCAGCAATAAGACTGTCACATTTACGGATTATTTGATTTATAAGGGCCATATTTGATTAAATAATTCAATGAAAACAAAAGTTATCATTCCATCTTATTTAATTATTTTATCACATTTATAGTTTGTTTTCATTTTCTTTTTAAGAACCAGCTATTTCTAAGAGAAATAGTTGATTAATACCACAGATTTGTATACTAAGGATGTTGTTATTATGATAAATTAAGAGATTGAGTGAACGACACTGTATTATCTTAAATGGTGTATGTAAAATGTTTGTTTCTCAAGTGATATGTACAATTTTGCATTTCAAGTATATTTATCTCCCAAAGAAAATAAAGTTGAAAGTTTTTTTCCGCTTGGTTAGACTATAATAAATTTAGTTTAATCCTTTATCCAAGTGTAAGCAAACAAAGTTTGCACCTGAAGTATCTTCAGGACTGAGGCAACTCGTGGTAAAGGTGGACCAAGCTCTCATCACTCCTTGTCTTAGTATCTCCCATTATACAAAGCACATCTCATTGCAGACATGTATAATGTTATGTCTGGGTAACATGTATTATGTTACCCAGAGGTGGTGATACTAAGGTGGAAACAATGTAGTAGTCATATTTACCTATACCAGTTGCCAAAAGGTGTCTCACCATATTATTAAATATCTTCAGGTGCAAACTTTGTTTCCTTACACTTGGATAAAGGATTAAACTAAATTTATTATAATAAACTTTCAAAATCTTTCTCTAAATCCAGAGTAATTTAATAATAAGGTGAGATACCATTTGGCAACTCGTATAGGTAAATGTGACTTCTCCATTGTTTCCGCCTTAGTATCACCACCTCTGGGTCTGGCTCCCAATGACGAGACCTCAATAAAGATCGAAACCGGTCTGGGTAGTGGCCCTTCCCTTAATGCATAGCATTATACACGTCTGCATGGAGATGTGCTTTGAATTATGGGAGATACTAAGACAAGGAGTGATGGGAGCGTGGTTCACTTTTACCACCTTTGCCTCAGTCCTGAAGATACTTCAGATGCAAACTTTGTTTGCTTACACTTGGATAAAGGATTAAACTAAATTTATTAAAGAGAATAAAGACACACATTTAACACAGTTAAAGAACATAAACATTTCATAAGTTTTCTCCTCTTCAAAATCACAGATTTTGTGAGAATACACTAATCTTAAACTCCTAACACATTTTTTTCAGCTGCCAATAATGACCATAACATATAAATTTCTTAACTCATACTTGTTTTTTATCTATAACAACAAAATAAATTTTGTACAATCTTTCCCAAAAAAAAAAAAAAAAAAGTTATTTTTTTTTCATATCTTCTTTGGAGTATCAGTTCCTTTCCTACTACTTTAGAGAATGAAGATAATTTTAAAGTTTCCAATTTCCTTGTGGAAGCTTCATCATTATCCTTAAATAAAAAAGCTCATTTCTTATGGGTTTGCCACATTTAGCCAGAATACGCTTTCTGCATACTGTATCAAAAAGGAACTGTCCTTTGATACAGTATTGTATCAAAGGACAGTTCTTTGATACAATTGCTTTGGGAGAATCTATATAATCACTATTTATCTGTCATAACTTTATTTCATATAAAGAAAATTCATCTGTTAATTTTAGGATAACTAATTGTTTCCCTGATAATATTCTTATCCACCTTTTTGGCTTCAGAAATTTCCTTAACACTTCCAACTCCCTTCTCTACAACATCATCTCTTTTTGTGGGTGTGTCTTCAAATGAACGTGATAGCTGTTCTATTTTTCTCTCTCACATTCATTCGACTTCCTCTTTGGAAGTACGATGTTTGCGCAAGTGCACTACTGTCTGACGTGATAATCAACATGGCTGTGAGGTGAAGGGCTCTTGTAAAAAAAAGTCAGCAGTCGGAAAGTTCAATAATTTCTTCTCTCAAGTTTATGTCACAGAAATAAAAAACTACACTAGAGGTGAGTCCTTTTTACAAATAAAAATATCACAATAAAATAATTAATGACATTATAAGAAATAATGTATTTTTCTGCTATACATTTTCGGAAATGCTTAACTACATGATAAATGATAAAAAAACAAAAGTTATCCTTTCCTTTTTATTTAATTATTTTATCAAATATGGCAGTGCTAAAAAAATAATGTGAGATAATTGGATATCGCTAAATAGCAGAAAACCTCAAAAACTATTATGAAGGACCAAACTTACAAGCTGTTTTTCTTCTATCTCTATTAGACCTGAGAAAATATTTCTTTCTAGAAGTTCATCATAACAATTAGACTCAACTGATCCTGATGATAGCATGGTACCCTCTGAAAACTGATTTACAATCTGCTTGCTACCAGGACTACTGTCTAATTGTATATACTCCTCAAAACTTTCCAGATCAACATCATCAGCAGAAGGAATTTCTGTAAACATCACCTGCTCCTTATTAATGCTTCTCAACTCATCAATTATATTTTGAAATCTTTGATAAAAAGTGCCCAAATCATAATCTTCATTGTAATCACTCTCGAAGCTTTGTAAATTATAACTATGATTTCTTTTATCATGATGCCTACTATTAAACTTTTGACTGCAAATAACATTACTACCCATTTTATGTTTTTTTAACAGGGATAAACTTGGAATTTCTAGAAGGTAAAAACCTTCCTCCTCAACTTTGTTTCTATCAACAGAGGAAACAGGACTAACATGTATATTAGAAGTAGCAGCCATCTCAGGGGTCTTAGTTTGATTTTCCACTGAGTGGAAAATCCAACTAAGTTATCTTTCCATTTTATTTAATTATTTTATCAAATATGGCCAAGTAAAAAAATTAATGTAAGATAATCTGATATCATAATAATAAATTTAGTTTAATCCTTTATCCAAGTGTAAGCAAACCAAGTTTGCACCTGAAGTATCTTCAGGACTGAGGCAACTCGTGATAAAGGTGGACCAAGCTCTCATCACTCCTTGTCTCAGTATCTCCCATAATGCAAAGAACATCTCCTTGCGGACATGTATAATGCTATGCATTAAGGGAAGGGTCACTACCCAGACCGGTTTCGACATTTATTGAAGTCTCGTCAGTGGGAGCCCAGACCCAGAAGTGGTGATTCTAAGGCAGAATGGAGAAGTCATATTTACCTATATGAGTTGCCAAAAGGTGTACCACCTTATTATTAAATTACTCTGGATTTAGAGAAAGATGTTGGAAGTCCCCCCCCCTGGTTAGGCTATAAAATAAAATAATAAAATTTACAGAAAGATGTTGGAAGTTTTTTTCCCACTTGGTTAGGCTATAATAAATTTAGTTTAATTCTTTATCCAAGTGTAAGCAAACAAAGTTTGCACCTGAGGTATCTTCAGGACACTTGGATAAAGGATTAAGCTGAATTTATTACCAACATCTTTCTCTAAATCCATAGTAATTTAATAATAAGGTGGTACACCTTTTGGCAACTCGTATAGGGAAATATGACTTCTCCATTGCTTCTGCCTTAGTATCACCACTTCTTGGTCTGGCTGCCACTGACGAGACCTCAATGAAGGTCGAAACCGGTCTGGGTAGTGGCCCTTCCCTTAATGCATAGCATTACACGTCTGCAAGGAGATGTGCTTTGCATTATCGGAGATACTGAGACAAGGAGTGATAAGAGCTTGGTCCAGCTTTACCACGAGTTGCCTCAGTCCTGAAGATACTTCAGACACAAACTTTGTTTGCTTACACTTGGATAAAGGATTAAACTAAATTTATTATAGTCTAACCAAGTGAAAAAAAAAACTTCCATAATCTGATATCGTTAAATAGTAGATAGATATCCCACAACTGCTCTTTCTCCTGAATTGCTGGTGTCTGCAAATTCTTAATCTGTCTTCATAATCCATATTTTACAATCCCAATATCCTCTTTACCACTCTCCTTTGCACTCTCACTATTGTATTAGCATCACCACAGAAACCAGGAGACCTGCATGCAATAGTCTAAGTGAATTTAAAAAATAAATAAAAATTATGGAAGCTAACCAGCAAAAGATAAATTTTAGACAGAGAAACTTGATGTGTATCAAAGCCTTGTAAAAGAGATAAAATGATTCTTGTCTTTACATGTCAAAGTTCTTTGAGAATTGCATTCAGTAGTTGAAAATACCATGTTGAAAAAGATGATATTAAATATAACTTGACCTACCTTTTTATCTTCAGATGAAAGTTCTTTAAATTTCTGTACTGCCAATTTAGCTATTTCTTGACTATTCATACTTGGATATTCCAATTCAAGAGCTTTCCTTTGTGATTCCAGAAATAATTCAAAACCAGATACCTTTGTAGATTCATTAACTTTTACTGCAGCATTTAAATCACTTCTTCCTGTTTTCAATAAAAGTGACTGCTTGGAAATTAATGTCTGTTGTTGAGTAAAAAAATAAAATAAATAAAGGCAAATAATAATTATAAATGCAATTATCAATGAAATGCATTTTTACTGTGTAATTATGTTAATAACAACTACTATAAATATATACAGATTTATAACTGTCTTTATGACAATTAGCAATACTCATATCTAGTTAGTTATGAAATGACATAGATAGACACTTTGAAGTAACACTTTTCTCTCCAACAAGAGTATTACCATGCCAGTGGGTGTCAGTCTTCTTCTTCCTTAGCTTGTTGAACTTCTAAGGTTCTTTGCTGGAAGTACCAACTTTTTCCATTTCTTTCTGCCTTGAATTCTGTCTGGTCCAAGATAATTTCCACCTCAGATAAGTCTTTTCAGATGTTATCCTCCCAGTGCTGCTATGGTTCCTCCCTTGGGTTGATTTCTATCAGGCCTCATCTTGAATGCTTGTGTAGCCATTCTCACCTCATTCTTTCTCACCTTGTGTAGCCATTCTCACCTACTCTTTCCATACATTCAAGCTATCTCAATATGCACGCTCTAATTTCATTAGATAAAAGTGGAGATCCATAGAGTTTATAAAGTTCTTGAATATGTCTTCTTCATTCATTTGTTGTATTATCTTTACAGGTCCACAGATTTTTCTGATGATTTTATTTTTAAAGTTCAGTAAAGCTTCTGCATTTTGGTCAGTTATGCTCAAGGTTTCTGCTCTATATAAAACAATAGGTCTAATCACAGTCTTGAATATTTCTGTTTTAACTCTGCTTGACAGAATTTTGGAAGGTAGTAAATGATGTAGTGAATGTAAGATCTATTGAAAGTAAGTATTCTAGCTGGTGTTTCTGTACTAATTTTGTTATTTCAAAATGTGAAAGCAAAATAATTGGGAGTAGACCTTCATGTCACCTTTAAGAAATGAAGAAAGCTGACTGGGGCTTCTAACCTAATGTCCAATCCTCACCTTCACATGATGCACCCTCTTAGTAGGTATCCAACTGGTACTAAATGAATGAGGATGGGTAGGCAATTTGGGACTTAGTAGACCAAACTCTCCATTGACTTAAAGTACAAATACATATGATGGTATAACATGATGAGATTCCATGCCAGCTGGGGCATCATCTTAAATAAAGTTCCCACTTCTTTTGTCAGGGAATCAGGAGAAACAGTGAAAAGTCAGCTATGAAAAAACTCTAAATCGACATCTAGAAGAAGAAGAATAAACCCAACTTCAGAAGAACTGAACACAGGAACCACCAATATAAGGAGCATTAATGGAAAAAAAATCAAACTTGCAGAAGAACTAGAAAGGTACTACATGGACATGATTGGCATTGCTGAAACAAATAAAACAAAAACAGGTGATATTTTACTAAATAATAAGTATAGGATATTCACACAACTGATTAAAACAACAAATGAAGAAAAAGGGAAGTAGTACAAATATCATATACATCGTTATCATTGAGCCTTTAAACGAAAGCAGAGAACTGATCAGGGATTTGACCTAATGTCCAATCCTCATCTTCTCGTAGTGCGCCCTGTTAGGTATCTACCTGGATACTGAATGAACAAGGATGGGCTGGCAATTTGGGATTTAGCTGACCAGATTGTATTCTTATTGGCTTAAATCAAAATAAAAAATAATGGTACAACATGACAAAATTTCATGCAGGCTGGGGTGTCGCCCGGTTAAACAAGGAACCCCCCCCTCGTTTTCACCAAGGAACCAGGGCGAACCGCAAAAAGTCAGCTGCTGGAACAAATCCGAAAGCACAAAGCAAAGAAATGGAGCTAGCTGAGGAATTGGATAAGTATCAGATTGACATAATAAGAGTGACTGAAACAAAAAAGGCAAAAACTGGTGAGATCTTTCTGAGCAACAAATACAAAATGTTATATTCAGGCAATGACAATCGAAGAAAAGACACAATATACATAGTATTCAACACTAAATACAAGGCTAATCTTCTTGAATGGCAGGCATTCTCAAGTAGAGTGATGTGGGCAAATATGAGAATGGGGAACTGCACAATGAGACTTATTTGTGCTTATGGTCCCACAGCAGGTTCTACTAAGGTAGAAGTGGAGGAATATTTTGAGGCTTTAGAGAAAGCAATATAATAATGAAAAAGGAAAAGTTGGTCCTTGTTGGGGATCTAAATAGCAGAGTAGGAAATGACTGTCAGACATATAAAAATATTTTGGAAAAATTTGGAGAAAAGAGCAAAGCTAATAATGGCAAATACCTCTTGGATTTCTGCTCAGCACATGGATTGGTTATTACTAACACAATGTTCCAACATAAAAATGTGCACAATTTCACATGGAGAGAAGAGGCAAGGAATAAGAAAAGTCTCATTGACTATATTATTGTTGATAGTGATGTTTTTCTCCCTGGTGCAGGGACACCAGAGTGTACAGAGGATTTGAAATTGGAAGTGATCACCATTTAGTGTTGAGAAGGATACAATCGAATTTCATATTGAAAAGAAGAACATGTAAGAAAGTTTTAAAGCGAAGAAAAGTTGAGCAGCTCTCATATATGAACTTTAGACTAAAATACACAAACATGATTGAAGAAAAATTGACAGAGTTTGAGAACAGGAACCAAACCTTGGAGATTCAAAGGCAAGCCCTGAAGAAAACACTGATTCATTCAGCCAGAGGCATGTGGTGAGGTTGTTTATAGGATAGAAAAATCACAAACTCCATGGTGGACATAGGAAATTAAAGAGGCAGGGAAAGAAAAGAAAAAAGCATATCAAAAGTTCCTCATAAATATGTCTACTTGTTCTCTTAGAGCAGCGTTTCCCAAACTTTTCCTATGACAGAATACTTCACAAATCCTGAAATTTTAACAGAACACCTTGGTTATTTTGCAATTAGCAATTAATAATTAATTATTAACACATTACAATATTAATAATTAATTATGGCATAATCATAAAGAGTATTAGTACACTTATGTATACGGTGTGACATGTTGACAAATATAAAATTACATTTAAATCAGTTATCAATCACTGGACTAATGAAATCTTGTAGCATATTGTAGTTTCTAAGGCCAACGTCATTAAATAAATTTGTGCTGATTTTCATTGACATATCCCATTCTGACCACCAAAAATTTATAATATTATAAGTACTTACGAGTGAATGCAGACTTTTTCTCCTGTGTGCTGTTAGTTTTCCCCTCCTTTTGTACATCCTGGAGATCGCTTTGTAGGCTGGTGGTGGTGGAAGACTCACTATCTGTTGCATCACAAACACCTTCAATAAGAGATTTCTTAACACCAAAATTAAACAAAGTCCCTTGTCTCTTATTCAAATTCAAATTTAAATCTGCAGGCCTATTAATTTAAAAAAATCACAGCACTACGGTTTCGAAAATTTCACCCTACAATATGAACTTGCGAAGAAAGTATTCAGTATTACTAGATTTGAGAACCGGATACAGACTACCCTGATCTTCAAGTTTAGTGGAAAATTTTCCTTTATACTTCCTTGCTGATTGGTCACTAACATTTGCAACACAGATGTTGTTTCAATTTTGAGAACAGAGGATACGCTGTCCATTGTTGTAATCAGCTTGCAGGCAATTTTTATGATCGGTCATAAACAGCAGTATTCTCTTTCCTGATTGTTGAAAGATTTCGATGTGTGAAAATTAACGATAATTCATGAATATTTCCATGTTTAAAAATATGCACTTGATCGCTGACATTTGCTACACAGATGTCATTTCTTTCAGTTTTGAGAACAGAGGATACGCAGCCCATTGTTATAATGTGCTTGCAGGAAATTTTTATGACCGGTCATAAACAGCGGTATTCCCTTTCCCAAATGTTGAAAGGTTTCGATGTGTGAAAATTAACAATACACAGATGTTATTAGGCATTCTGTGCCTCAGCTTTTCGACATATTCATGAATATTATTCTCCTCAGAATATTTCTACTATAAAATATTTATTGATGAAAACTGTTTAGAAAACTAAAATGACAAATTCCAGGAGAACTTCTTGCGGAACACTTATTTACCTTCCCCGGAACACTGGTGTTCTGCAGAAGACAGTTTGGGAAATCCTGTCTTAGAGAATACAGACAAATGTAAGAAAGCTAAACACTGTGTAAAACTAGCTAAACAAAAGTCATGGTAAAACTTTCACAAGAACATAGAAAATAAATATCAAGAGGGTGGCAAGATATTCTGGAGGTTGTTGAAGAAGCTCAGAAATGGAGGAAAGAGTGCTGTAAAAGGAATCAGAGATGATAAAGGTGATACGAAAACATGAGCAAAAGATATCCTTGAAGTATGGAGTAATTACTTAGAAAATTTGCTAAATGAAACAAGCAGTGATGATAGCACAGTGGTAAAAAACACTGACCAGGCATGCATGCATGCAGTCAGAAATACTCTATTCCTGTATCAGGAATAATCCATACTTGAAGTAGAAAAAGCCATCAAAAGCCTGAAATGTGGAAAGGCAGCTGGAGAAGATGATATTCGACCAGAAATGCCCAATTATGGAGGTTATAAAAGTCTTACAGTGGCTGCACTGCATAGTTCAGAAGGTATGGATAGGGGGATGAATTCCAGATGATTAGAGTAGAGATCTCATAGTACCCATATATAAAAAGGGAAATAAAACTGAATGTGAGAATTACAGATGTATTTCTCTGCTGAGTGTTCCTGGTAAAATATATGCAAGTATACTCGAGAAACGATTGAGAAAGATTGTGGAAGAGAAGCTTGGTAAAGAACAAGCTGGATTCAGGCCAAACAGAGGCTGTCAGGATCAGATTTTCACCTTATGACAGATAGTTGAGAAATCATGGGAATATAACAGAGATCTGTATTTAAACTTTGTAAATCGGGAAAAGGCATACGACAAGATGCCAAGAGAGAAGCTGTTAAATACACTACAGCTATATGGTGTCAATGGGGCATTATATCAAACAATACTTAGTCTTTATTTGAGTCGTAAGTCAGCAGTTAGAACTGAAGGAAGTACAGGAAGATGGTTTTCTGTTAAATCTGGTGTCAGACAAGGATGTACATTATCCACTCTGTTATTCATTATCTATATGGATCACATTATGAAAGAAAGTGGTATTAAACCTGATATCAAAATTGGAGATGTTAATCTCAGCTCTTTGCTTTCTGCGGATGATGTTATACTTCTAAATAAATCCGCTACAAGTCTGCAAGATTCCCTGACTAAAGTGAATAACTGCTGTAATAGATATGGTATGGTATGATGGTCAGCATTAAAAAGACAAAGACAATGAAAATAGGCAGAAACATTGAAAATATCAATTGAATGTGAACGGAGAACCTCTGGAACAAGTAAAACATTTCAGCTACTTAGGCAAGATTTTTAGTGAAGATGGTAAATTAAATATGGAAATAGACAACAGAATCAACAAAGCTGGTATGGTAGGAAGTCAACCGAATAAATTTATATGGAATAAGAGAGAAATTAGCCAAAACACTAAATTAGCTGTATACAAGACAGTATTCAAGCCAATTTTAACTTATGGATCTGAGACCTGGGTCAAAAAATAAAACACTTGACCAAAGACTAGAGACTGCAGATATGAGAGTCCTGAGAAAGATTAGAGGCATGAACAGATGGCATCAATGGAAATATCATATTAAAAATTAGAATATTAGGAAAGAACTTGACATTGTCAGCATCCAGGAATGCATTAGCAGAGCTAATCTCAGGTGGTATGGTCACTTAAACAGAATGGGAGAGGAAGATTAGCAAAACAAGTGTTCTCTGCCAGGTTTGCAGGAAAAAAAAGACCCAGAGGAAGTCAGGATATAGGTGGATTGATACAGTAAAAAGTGCCTTAGACGATAGAAATATATATAAGATCTGATAATGTTGGAGTCTTGATAGGTAACAGACTGAGTTGGAGGAAAATTGTAGATAGGAAGTTAGTAATGATATTATTTTTCATGTAATACTATCATATCCTGTACACCTCTTGAGGGTATATATCAGGAATTTGATGGCGATGAGTTATCATGGTGCTCTGAAGATGCTGGGTAGAAAACCAGTGAAATGTATTTCTTCCCTCCTGGTGTTGGTTATATCTTAAGCATTATTATGAATAGAAAATAAATATCAGAAAGGTGGCAAAATGTTTGGAGGCTATTGAAAAGGCCTAGAAATGGATGAAAAAAAAAAAAAATCAAAAACTTAAAGTGTGTAAAGGCAGCTGGAATAGATGATATTCAACCCGAAATGCTTAAATATGGAGGTATAAAAGTTTTGCAGTGGTTACTCTGTATAATTCAGAGGACCTGGTAAGAGGTTGAATCCAAATGATTGGAATAGAGCTCTCTAAAGGAGCATTACAGAGGAATTTTTCTATAAGTGTTAAAGGTCAGATTTATAGAAGAATACTTGAAAAGAGGTTGAGAAAAATGTGGAAAAGAAACTTAGAGAAGAACAAGCTGGGTTCAGGCCAAACACAGGTTATCAAGATTAGATTTTCGCTTTACAACAACAACAGTTGAGAAATCATGGGAATATGACAAGGATCTGTACTTAAGTTTTGTAGATCTGGAAAAGGCATGTGACAATGTGCCCACAGAAAAGCTTTTTGAAATGCTACAACTACATGGATTAAATGGAACATTATAAAGAGCAATACATAGTCTATATTTAAGTTAGGTCAGCAGTTACAATTGAAGGAAATACAGGAAGATGGTCTGATGTAAATTCAGGGTAAGACAATGCACATTATCTCCACTCTTATTCATCATTTTTATGGATTACATTATGAAAGAAAGTGGTAATAGGCCTGATATTAGAATTATCGATGTCAAACTTAGCTCTCTGCTTTATGCAGATGATGTTGTACTTCTAAACACACCCAGTGCAACTCTCCAACATTTTCTAACTAAACTGCATAATAGCTGTAACAAATTTGGCAAAGAAACCAAAACTATGAAAACAGACAGAAACATGGAAAACTTCAGGTACATTCTCAGTGGAGAATTTATTGAGCAAGTAAAATATTTCAGCTATTTAGGCACAGTTTAGTGAAGATGGCAAACTAAATTTGAAAATAGATAACAGAATAAGCAAAGCTGGTATGGCAGGGTGGCCAGTTGAATAAATTTGCATGGAATAAGAGAGAAATTAGCAAAAAACACGAAACTAGCAGTATATAAGACTGCGTTCAAACCAGTTTTAAGTTATGGACATAAAAGCACTTGATCAAAAATCAGAGACCACAGATATGAGAGTTCTGAGAAATATTAGGAGGCCCTGAATAGATTGCATCAATCACAGAACTATATTAGGAAAGAACTTGACAGTGTTTGCATTCAAGAATGTGTGAGCAGAGCTAATCTAAAGCGGTATGGCTACTTAAATAGAATGGGTGAGGAAAGTTTAGCAAAGCAATGTCAAAGTGACAGTAAAGAGATCCAGAGGAAGATCAAGGTCTATGTGGATTGATTCAGTCAGAAAGCAGGAAATGTTAGATACAACAATACTGGAGTGCTGATAAGTAATAAACTATGAAGGAAAAGTGTTGATAGATCAGTTTTCAATAATAATGCAAACTTAATCATGTAGTGCTGACATAGTATCTTGATCACCCCTTGAGGGTGCATATCTGGAAATCAATGATGATTGATGAAGATGTAATCAGTGTTCCAAGATATTTTGAAGGAAGCATCACTTTTAAAATTCAGCTGTCAATGGTAAACTAGTCATAGTCCTCTTGATTGTGATTTCTACATACATTTAAATATTCAGTTTTATCTTGGTTGATTCATAATCCTAGTTTTTCAGCAGGACCTAAAAGTTTTGAGTTTTCTGAATGCTATTCTAATGTTGCCAACATTGTCTCCAACTAGGCATATGTCATCCACATATCCCAATTAAATTACTGTTCTGCTTATGTTTCAAGGTTATGATATATACTCATATATCATAATCTTTATATATATACTCATGTTCATGGAAATTGCATCACCTGCTGTAACCATTTTTTTGGAAATTAAATTTAAATTGAATGCATTTGAAAAGGGATAACAACACAATAATTGTTACAAATAATGAAGAAGATAATATAACATTTTTATTTTTGATTAATATTTGGTTCTTTTTAGGTACAAGAAGTGACATAATTGGGAAATGACAAATTTTCAAATATTTCAACCTGGAGTGGACAGAGTGATATTTTCACTAGAAAAACAAATACCAGTATCAAAATCTAGTTCAACTACACAGTTTTACTAATATTCAAGGGTAAAAATTCGCTTTTTTTGTTGATAAGTATTTTGTGGGTCTTCCTCTTGCTTTTATTACAGCTTGGCATCACTGGGGCATTGACAAAATCAATTTCCTGATGGATGCAACTGTCAATACATGGTTCTATACTTTTATAATGGCTTCCTGAAGCTCCCAAGTGTTTTTGGCTGCTTCTATTTCAGCATTTGCTGTCACAAATTCTCAATGGAGATCGAGATCTGGGCTGTTTCCTGGACATGGTCACTGAATCACTTGAAATGCTTATTAACCTGAAACGAAAACTAAAGCTTTTTTTAAGTACTAAACTCAATTTGTATCATACATTTTAGGGTTATAATAGTATTACTTTTATAAGGGGTGCTTAAGGGTCAAAGCTGTATAACTGAGAGGAGACCTCCACATAGCCTTTAAAGGAATGCGGAGAACCGACCAGGGCTTCTGACCTAATGTCCAATCCTCACCTTCTTGTGGTGCACCCTGTTGGGTATCTACTTGGATACTGAACGAACGAGGATGGGTTGGCAATTTGGGATTTAGCCGACCAAATTGTATTCTTATTGGTGCTTGCCATTATTATTAGCTTTGCTCTTTTTTCCAAAATTTCCCAAAACATTCTTATATGCCTGGTAATCATTTCCTACTGTGCTGTTTATATCTCCAACAAGGATCAACTTTTCCTTTTTGTTGTGTCAACTGCCTTCTTGATTGCATCAAAAAATTCCTCCACTTGTTCCTTATTATAACCTTCTGTGGGACCATAAGCATGAATGAGTCTCGTTGTTTAGTTCCCCGTTCTGTTATTAGTCTACATCAGTGGTGGCGAACCCTTTTATGTGCGCATGCCAAAAGTACAAATCGAGTTGCTGACATGCTGGACAGTTTTTAATAGAGGAAAAATTAATAGAAAATTAATTAATTAATTTATTTATTTATAATATTATAAATAATATTTTATTTTATTCATTTATATATAAATTTATAATATTATTCAGTGTAAAATTGATTATTGTATAATTAAATTGATTTTAATGATATTGGTTTAAAAAAAAAAAAATGGTAGTGAGAAAAATATATTTATGCATTTTAACTCACTATAGACGTCAGCTGAGCAGGGGAAGCAGCAGAAGGATGTCAACTTGTAGGCGAAACGCTTACTGTATTTATTCGAATATAACTTGCCCTCGCGTATAACTCGCACCCCTAATGTTACTTTATGAAAAAAGACATTAAAAAGTTTTGCATATACCTCGCATACGAAAAATGTTTAAACATGTTCACGTCGAGGCGATAGTAACTCGCTCCTGTGGTTAACAACATGCTCTCCCCAACAGCCATTACACTGCAGATGCAAGAAAAACAAGTAGTTTTATTATATCTCTGAATAAGGTACAGAGCCTTTTGCAGTCTGTGTAATATATTTCTCAACAAATGCAATTACAGACATCTGGAATAAAAACGGCACTAGCTAATGAATCACATGTCCCCTCTCACAGAAACTATGCTGTATAAACTCCAACAAAACCATATGTTGCACTGGAAACACAGTATCTAACCAAAAACTATTGTCCAATTTTCCACTTATATGAAATAAGTGTTTGTTTGATTGCATTTGAATTCTCGATGTCATTATGACAGATCATAAAGGCTAACTTCAAATAAAATTCTACCAGGAATTGAAACATGTCAAATAATGTCTGTGTGAGTTCCCCTGTCAGCTCAAACGCAAACAAGCAGCAATAAAAATCAACCAAGGGTTGAAACTTTGTGTGAGTTGAGCCTTTCTGGAGTTCTGAAGTTTATTCCAATTAGTATCTTTGAAGTGCCAGAGGGTGTGTGTGTGTGTGTGTGTGTGTGTGTGTGTGTGTGTGTGTGTGTGTGTGTGTGTGTGTGTGTGTGTGTCTGTGTGATTGAGAGTGGCTTAAGGAAGGGATGTTCTGTGAGAGAGGAGACTTGTACAAGATTGTGATACAATTTGCCGAGAGGGGAAGGCAACCTCAGTGATGTATTTGGGAAAGAAGTGGTTAAAAAGAGATCAGAATATTGGTGAGTGAAGAGGGTTATCAGGAATTCATGTAGATAGATGAATAATTTGCATTATATCGTTGCTTATGGCAATGATCTACCTCTTGTCCAGCTTGTTGGTGGTGTTTGAAAAGGAGAGCCAGTTGGAATTATGAACATTGAAGTCACCTAGATCTCACTACTTGGGCAGCTGGATTGCAGGTGGTCAAGTTTCATGGAGAGGAATGTGAAGAGGTCTGAGTAATTATCAGAGTTTGGGGAACGGTAAATACAGCAGATGAATATTACTAGATGGGTAAAGAAAACTTTGAGCCAGAAGAGGGCAAAAGCTGGGGATTCTAAATTAGCTGCTCTCTGGCATGAATCATCTGATTTCACAAAGACACAGGCGCCACCCTTGTAGTAAAAGGAATTGTGAAGTGTGTAATTTGGACATTTCAGTGTCTGCAGATGCCATTTGAGTTTTTGTCAAGAGTAGGTGTGATCTGTTTCTCCAACTAGAAAGGTATTCCTTTATAGCAGGAATACTCACTGGTTTCACAAATATGGAAATAGGCCACACCATGAGAAGGTGAGTTTAACGTGGAGAGGCTGTATATTGCACATTGCCTATTCGTTAGAGGCCCATGGCAGAATTAAATGTTTAAAACCACAGTGAGCAAAAAAGTTTTAAATGGACCTGTTGCATATTCCTTGCCACCTATTGGTTATAAAGTGTATTGTAATTAAGAGATAACTTTTGTGCTGACCTCCTTAGCAGCTGTCAAAAATCAGTAAATTTTTTCTTGAGTTCCAATGTTATTCCATGTCCCAAGTCATAAGCAAATTCTTACAAAATTCATGTCATCCAAGCATTTTTTCTCACATGGTACTGAACTGGAAAACTCTCCATTTTAATCCTTAAAAGCAGTGAGGTCTGGCCATTTTCCAATAGTGAACAGGTTTCCAAGAAATTATATTTTGGATTTCATCCTTTATCCAAGTGTAAGCAAACAAAGTTTGCATGTGAAGTCACTTCACAACTGGACTATTTGTATATAGAGGCTAATGACTTCACATCAATTGCCTTAGTATCCCATAATGCAACACACATATCCTTGCAGACATGTGCAATGCTAGGATATGTGCATTGCATTATGGAATACTAAGGCAACTGTGACGTGAAGTCATTAGCCTCTATATACAAATAATCCAGTCATGAAGTTATTTTGTATGCAAACTTTCCTTACACACTTAGATAAAGGATGAAACCAAGAATATAATTTCTTGGCATCTTTAACTGATTTTTGACGTGGGACCCAATTTGTCAACAATTTGCCAAACACATAGGCCTGCAACATGGCATCCTATCACAACATCTCTTTCAAACTCCATCTGTTCCCTTCTCACTGCCATTTCACATGGACACTGTTGCAGTGACTTGGGAGCATCATATTCTTCCAAATTATACTGGCTACAAACAGTTAACTCATTACATGGCACAATGTACCATGCTAATGTAGGTGCCCATTGACTTCTTTTCAAGCAGTGTATCTAGAGGAATAATGTAGGCTAAAGAAATCTGCCATGGATCCAGAGTGGTAGAATCTATATTGATGACTATGGAATTAATTGGTGAATCTCCAGGTAGTGAAGAAGTTAACTGTTCATGACCTCATTCATCATTTTAAAGAGAGCTGAGATGTGGACATTGGGTCAGTAATTTGATGGCAGAATTTTATCGCTCTTTTTTTGGAATGGACTGAATACAGGCTTGGGTCTACATATTAGAAGAGATGTCAACAGAGTATAAAAGAGTAAAGAGACAATATAAGCAAGTAGTGGTTTTGGAGTGCAGCTTTTAAGTACAGCTGGAAAGATACTACAGGAACAGAGAAGTTTCTGATTTTTAGGCTATGTCTTTCTAGTGAAAGACTACAAGATGCTTGAGGTGTTCTGTTTTTTTCATGTGGCAGGAGGTGATTTGCCTTCATCATTTATGCAGGAGATACATTTATGCATCTTCTGCATAATGATGCAGCTTTACCTTCAGATGTTGTTACAGTAGTTCTATCTAGATGAGAAAGAAGTAGAGGTACATATGTTTCCCCTTCCATGAAAGGTGGTAAACCTATAGTACATTGTACTATGGGTAGGCTAAGAATTTTTTGAATCATTATTGAAAAATCATTGTGATTTTTTTATTCATTTTTTACATAGTCTGGAAACTCTCCTCTATAAATTAAACATGGAATTGAAGCTAATTCAGGCTCCAGAAAGCAGATCATGGTTTCATACTAGGCAATGAAATCTTCAGCTTAAATATGAGAGGTTATGCCCAGTGGCCACCTTTGCAAGGGACCAGAAACAAGAAACAAGTTTTCTGTATTCAGATTTTTGCTTCAGTGTAGAGAATGATGATGGAGTATTTTGTAAAGTCATGCAGTATGGTGAGATTTCCCTCTTCAGACTGCCTTGGCACACCTGTCATAAAAACATGGCTTGGAGAATGAATAGAAATTTTGAATAGAATGGTAAACAAAGGCCTTCATTCTAGCTAGGATAATTTAAGTAACTCGTTCAGCACAAGTGTTTAGATGAGTAGAGTGAAAGTAGTAGCCTGACCATGGAAAAGAAGTCCTAGAGATAATCAAACATTTGGTGCTGTTATACTGTGAATGGCTGAGTAAAGGATATGTTGTAGTAGAAAAAACTTGTACAACATTGTGGTCAGTTATTGAGAAGAGAAGTGACTACAATACAATTAGAAGAAGAAATAGTTAAAAAGAGATCAAGGGTGTTGAGGAGAATGGATAGGATTATCTGGTATTCTGGCTGGTTATGCATTGTTTACAGCAAACACTTCCAGGCCAAGAGAATTAGAAAAGGAAAGCCAGTAAGAGTTGTGGACATTGAAGTCACTTAAGAAGATGACTTCACCATTTTGGTAGTTAGACTGTAGATAAGGGGTGCTTAAGGGTCAAAGCTGTATAACTGAGAGTAGACTTCCACATAGCCTTTAAAGAAATGCAGAAAACCAATCAGGGCTTCTGACCTAATGTCCAATCCTCACCTTCTTGTGGTGCACCCTGTTGGGTATCTACCTGGATACTGAACGAATGAAGATGGGCTGGCAATTTGGGATTTAGCCAACCAAATTGTATTCTTATTGGCTTAAAACCAATATACAAAATGATGGTACAACATGACAAAATTTCATGCCGGCTGCAGCATTGCCTGGTTAAACAAGGCCACCATTGTTTTCGCCAGAGAAATCAGGGCGAACAGTGAAAAGTCAGCTACTGGAACAAATCTGAAAGCACACCCCAACTCAACATCACCAGAGTTAAAGATCGGTACTATCAATGTAAGAAGCCTGAATGGCAAAGAAACGGAGCTAGCCGAGGAATTAGATAAGTACCAGATCGACATAATAGGGGTGACTGAAACAAAAAAGACAAAAACTGGTGAGATCTTTCTGAGCAATAAATACAAAATGTTATATTTAGGCAATGACAATCAAGGAAAAGAAGGGATAGCCATAGTATTCAACACTAAATATGAGGCTAATATTCTTGAGTGGCAGGCAGTCTCAAGTAGAGTGATGTGGGCAATATCAAAATGGGGAACTGGACAATGAGACTTATTTGTGCCTATGGTTCCACAGAAGGCTCTACTAAGGTAGAAGTGGAGAAATTTTTTGAGGCTCTAAAGAAAGCTACTGACACAATGAAGTAGGAAAAGTTAGTCCTTGTTGGGGATCTAAACAGCAGAATATGAAATGATTGTGAGACATACAAAAATATTTTGGAAAAATTTGGAGAAAAGAGCAAAGCTAATAATAATGGCAAATATCTGTTGGATTTCTGCTCAGGTTATTACTAACACCATATTCGACTGGTTATTACTAACACCATATTCCAATATAAAAATGTGCACAAATTCACATGGACAGAAGAGGCAAGGAATAAGAAAAAGTCTCAATGACTATGTTATTGGTGATAGTGATGTTTTCTCCCTGGTGCAGGACACCAGAGTGTATGAGGATTTGAAATTGGAAGTGATCACTATTTAGTCTTGAGCAGGATAAAATTGAATTTCATATTGAAAAGAATGATATGTAAGAAAGTTCTTAAGTGAATAAAAGTTGAGCAGCTCTCAGATGTGAACTGTAGACTAAAATACACAAAGATTATTGGGAAAAAAAATGAAAGAGTTTGAGAACAAAAACCAAGCCTTGGAGATTCAGTGGCAAACGTTGAAGAAAACCCTGATTGATTCAGCTGAGGCATGTGGTGAGGTTGTCTGCAAGGATAGAAAATTCAGAACTCCATGGTGGACACAGGAAGTTAAAGAGGCAGTGAAGGAAAAGAAGAAAGCATATCAAACGTTCCTGGCAAATAAGTCAGCTTTTACTCTTAGAGAATACAGAGACAAATGCAAGAATGCTTAAACACTGTGTAAAACTAGCTAAACAAAAGTCATGGGAGGACTTTGGCAAGAATATAGAAAATAAATATCAAGAAGGTGGCAAAATATTCTGGAGGTTGTTGAAGAAGTTTAGGAATAGAGGAAAGAGTGCTCTAAAAGGAGTTAGACATGATAAAGGTGACATGAAAATGGGAGAAAAAGATATCCTTGAAGTATGGAGTAATTACTTCAAAAAATTGCTAAATGAAACAAGCAGTGATAGCACAGTGGTAAAAAACACTCAACAGGCATACAGTCAGAAATACATATCCATACTTGAAGTAGAAAAAGCCATCAAAGGCTTGAAATGTGGAAAGGCAGCAGAGTAGTGATATTCAATGAGAAATGCTGAAGTATGGTGGTATAAAAGTTTTATGGCTGCACTGCATAGTTCAGAAGGCCTGGACAGAGGGACGAATTCCTGATGATTGGAGTAGAGCTGTAATAGTACCCATATATAAAAAGGGAAATAAAACTGAATGTGAGAATTACAGAGGTATTTCCCTACTGAGTGTTCCTTGCAAGATTTATGCCAGTATACTTGAGAAACAGTTGAGAAGAATTGTGGTGAAGAACAAGCTGGATTCAGGCCAAATAGAGGCTGTCAGGATCAAATCTTCACTTTACAACAAATAGTCGAGAAAGCATGGGAATATAACAAAGATCTATACTTAAGTTTTGCTGATCTGGAAAAAGCATATGACAAGGTTCCAAGAGAGAAGCTATTCAATACTCTACAGTTATATGGTGTCAATGGGGCATTATATCAAGCAATACTTAGTCTTTATTTGAGTTGTAAGTCAGCAGTTAGAATTGAAGGAAGTACAGGAAGATGGTTTAATGTTAAATCTGGTGTGAGACAAGGATGTACATTATTAGTGAAGATGGTAAATTAAATATGGAAATAGCAAACAGAATCAACAAAGCTGGTATGGTAGGAAGTCAGCTGAATAAATTCATATGGAATAAGAGAGAAATTAGTCGGAACACTAAATTAGCTGTATTTCAAACCAGTTTTAACTAATGGATCTGAGAGCTGGGTCAGAAGTAAAACACTTGACCAAAGACTAGAGACCGCAGATATGAGAGTCCTGAGAAAGATTAGAGGTGTGAACAGATTGCATTAATGGCAATATCATATTAAAAACGAATGATATTAGCAAAGAACTTGACATTGTCAGCATCCAGGAATGAGCTAGCAGAGCTAATTTCAGGTGGTATGGTACCTTGAATAGAATGGGTGAGGAAAGATTAGCAAATAAAGTATTCTCTGCCATGTTGGCAGGAAAATGACCCATAGGAAGACCAAGATATAGGTGGATTGATACGGTACAAAGTGCCTTAGACGATAGAAATATAAGATCTGATAATGTTGGAGTCTTGACAAGTAACAGACTGATTTGGAGGAAAATTGTAGATTGGAAGTTAGTAATGATGTAAATTTTTCATGTGGTACTATCACATACCATACGCCCCTTGAGGGTATGTGTCAGGAATTTGATGATGATGACTGCAGATAATCAAGCTTCAATAATTTTTAGCATTTAGAGTGTGACTCAGTGACATTCTCTTCATGGAATACCAGATCACCCAAAGGTATGAGTGCAATCCTTATGGCAGAAAAAACTATACAAAATACAGTTTGAGCAGTTGGGTGTGGTCTTAAATAGAATAGTTGTTCAGGTTGGTATTTGAGGGTATTATCAGAGATCACATCTAGATATTTTTAAGTGCTGATGTACATTATTTATGTTTGTGTTTATGCTGTGAATATTAGTAAAATGGATGTGGAATTTTTTGTGTTTTCTAAAGTTTTTTTTTTTTTTTTTTTGATTTTTCAGGGAGATTTTTTTTTTTTTCAATCAGAATAACAAGTTTGATATTCTGTTTATGGTCATTCTGGTGATTAGATGAAAGAAAGCAGGGACGGGCAATGGGATGAAACAGATATTTGGATATATTGCCCATACACCCAATCGGCTTGTCATAGTATGGCCCGAATACTGCCTCAGATAATATTTCTCAAACTGCGCTCCATATGCTATTTAAAGGCAGATGAGGTGGCAGAAAGATTATACACTGACTTGTTAGGAAGCCTCTAAATAGCCAGCCTGTGTATTACTGTTTTGTGTTATGTGCACAAAAAGAGGTGGCTTTGAGTCTCCACACAATATGTCTGACATGCCACTGACGAGTATTATTCAAGTTACATGGAAAAGAAAGTGAGAGGATAGAAATTGGGAGCCTGCTTTTGAGACCATGCATGGTATTCCAACTGAAATAATGAGCCACTTCAGTTCTCCAATTAGCAAGGTGGTCATGTTTTATAAGGTATCAAAGATTATCTAGATCTGAAGATTATATTTCTAGCTTGAATCCCTTCCTACCAATTGTCTCACTCCTTAGAGCGGGAAAATTGGTTGGATTCATCTGAACTCTTTTTTTGTGAACACTACAAGAAGACAGGGTTAATACTTGATAAGGATGTGTTTTGTGTTTCACCTATCCCTTAGTGTACTGCAGATTATTTTTCTTTTGTCTTTTCTAAACTCTGTTGGGGTATGTGTGTCAGTAAAGTGTTTTTAATGCATATTAATCTTAATCAATAGGTGTCCTAGCTGAAAGTGGCAGGCAAAACCAGACTTAATGGAAGAAAATACCCTGTCAAATTATCCAGGATAATGACAGAGAATGCACAGATAAATGAATGAAAAACATGAATAATCTAAACTTTTAATCACCTAATCTGCATGCTATGCTTATTTTCAAGAATTCCTAAGCTGTTTCTTAATATTAGTACAAAATATCATGGCTTTATATTTTATATGCTGGCCAACATGGATATTTCTTCTGCCTTTTTTTTTTTAATTAAATAACTGAAGAACTAAATCAAGATCTTCATTAAATGCTTTTTTTTATGCCCTTATATTTGAAAAGACTTACACTGATATCACAGTCTCTTGCAAATTCCTCTAAGTTCCTTTTGTTTATGTTGCAAAATGAACCCCAATGCTGTATTTTTTTGCAAGCTTTAATTGCAAATCATGCCTTGAAGCTATAGTTTTCTAGGGAGTATAACTTTCTTCCATTTTCAGACATTTTCCTGGCTTATCTGTTCTGAAAAATTATGTGTAACAAGAATGGGTGTTATGTGTCACTAAATTACAATGCTGAGAAATATTTAAGCTGCTATTTTAGCTAGCTACCAATTGAGAAAGATGCTATTTGCTCTTTGCGTGCACACACACACACACACACACACACACACGCACTTTCCATCCATATATATACTCACCATGATGCACTAGGAGATGTGTCACATGGGGATATATGAACCAAATATTTTTATTTTATTTTTGGTGCATTTCTTTCAAAATATAGTATAAAATTCAACATAAGTCCATAAAGCCAACATCTTGTTTCCATGAAGAAACCAAGTTTAATGACAGTTCACTGATATAGTCAATGTTCACTATAGTAAACTCGGAGGAACCACAGAAATAGTTTGTTGTAGTGAATTTTTTAGCATTGCACTATGCCTACAGAGCAATGGTTGGGACTTTCTGGTAGTTTGTTATAGCAGTGTTTGCTATTATAAGAATACACTGTATTTTGTTTTGCAAGGCATCTTCATATAGAAGGAAACAGTAATTACACAATACATTCAAATCAAGTTAGAAATAAATATATATGTTTGCAAATTAATTATCCTAGTCCCATTATGGGGACTAGGATAGTAGTAGTAGTAGACTAGTAGTATAGTTTACACAATGTTAGTAAAAAACCATGGCTTTAAATAGTTTAACAACTTTCTCACATTTTTTAAATAGGCATTTTATTTATTCAATCGCATCCTTGAAAGGATATAAACAAACCTATAACAGATTAACATGTGAGTGGCTGAGGGTTTTTTGTTATTTTTCTGTTTGCATTGTTATTTTATTTTACATGCAAAATAAAGTGATGAAAAAGTTCCATGTTTGGTCTCTACAGCAGGGTTTACAAAGTATGTACAATCTGGAAACCCTGCTCTAGAGACCAAACGTGGAGGCTTCCAATAAGCAGGGCAATGGCCTCTATGTAATGAATTTCAGTTCCAGTGACATGTTAAAACATTTTTCATTTCGGAGTAGCACTTTGAAATAATTTAATTTACTGAGAGCTATACATATAAAGTATAAACAGTAAATACTCAGGTGTTATTTAGAAATAAAAGGTTTGCAAATTTAGACTGAAATCTCTCTGCCAAACATAGCATTAAAAAAAATTGATTTATTTAAAATGTGCTTTGATGTTACTTTCAAGAAGAGACAATGAATTTTGTTTTGTATAGGTTTTTTTGGGCAACAAATAGCAGACAGAATGATTATTAACAATATTTATAGATAAGTAAAGCATGTGCAGTAATGTAGTGTAATTTTGCTTATCAATCAAACTGAGAAGACAGAAAAACACAGACATCCTTCATCCTTTAATGATCCAGAGCACACAAGATGTTACTTCTGGATTCATTTCTGCAATACGATGAACTTAATGAAAATGACATTTGAAAATATGAAGAGTGAAGAAAATAATTAATCAAATACACCTGAATGATGATTTACACATTATAATGAACTAAAGTGGTCATGTGAGAGTTTTTTATATATAAAGCCCATACATAAGAGGTTGCAAAATCTATAGCACATTGAGAAAGTGTAAAGAAGGAACCTGTTATGTTTTTTTGAATGGCTATAGGTTGTAGTTTTTAGGGAAAACTGTTTATGGAAGAATGTTCCAGAGCACAGAGAAGATATGAAAGAAGAGAATTAGAAGCTGTTTTTCGGTATGTTTGGAGCTGAACAGTCAATGGATGTCGGACAGCTGCTGCTCATATATTTATGAGTTTGAGGGAAAGTGAAAGAATGGTGTTGGCCAGTAGAATAAAACACTACCCATAAAAATATCTGCAGACGAGATACAAAGCAGAAACATATGAGATAATGACTGGAGTGAGTCTGTAAGAGAAAGATCACTAATTAATCAAACTATCCTCCTCTGGAAGGCATGAAGCATTTTTAGAGGTTTTCGGTGCATCAAATCATATGTGAGAACAATATTCTAATGTAGGGCAGATTTTATAGATGTCAGGAATTGAATAAAAAAGGATATATAGCATTTTTGGATGCAGAGAAGCTATGAATGTGATGTACTCATAATAGGAGGTATAATCATAATAAAGGTATAATTAAGTCCAAGAAGAGATATATATAATCAAGCATGGAGATCTGAGTATTATCAAAGGTGAGAGAAGGCGAAGTATAATCTTTCTTGTTGAAGGTAAAACTGTGTTTTGATGGGATTGAAGTTGACAAGGTTGTCCTCATCCCCCACTGAAATATAGCAAGGAAATCAGAGTTTAAGGCACTGATATTACAGATGATCATAGAGATTAGGATACATGAGTACTACCAGGTTTTTCAAATGATAAGGACGAATGGAGTGTACTACCATCAGCAAAACTGTGGATAGGATTTGGTTAGTGATAGATCATTTATGGACAAGAAAAACAGTGTCAATAAAAAAAAGTCCATCGTAAGCCCTGAATTACTCCTCTGTTGGTGGCAGTGAAGGGAAATTTGAAGAGAGGAAGCTATCCACCTGCCATGACACAGAGTGAATGTGAGAGAGAGACAGTTAGTAGACCATACAATGATAATTTGGTGAATAGGTTTTTTTTTTTTTTTTGATCCACAGTTATTAATGAAGTTTATTAATGAGGAATATGTAGTAAGGGTGAAGGACTCATGGGCATTCCCCTCTCTCTCTTTCTCTCACACACACACACACACACACACAGAGAGAGAGAGAGAGAGAGAGAGAGCACCCTGTTTCCAGTCCATATGTTGTCTCAGTAGTTTCTCCACCTTGCCACTATACTTAGTCTCCTCCAACCAAGAGTCAATGTCAGAAGGATTATTCACTGATAGAGAAACTCCTCATGCATTATAATTGAATTCAGTCCTGCGTACTATCTAGTGGCTGGCCTGAATGTTCACAAGATTTTGCTCTAGTCAGTCATCTCAAGGAAGATGGATATCTAGTCAACATTTCTAAATATCCCCATTGGCCAAATCGCTAAATAGTGAGGGTTATTCTGTTCCCATTTTAATAACATACATATAATAGCTGAAACCTAAAAGGACAGAATTATTGTTAAGCCGGAGATGACTTCATATTAGTGAATGGTGAACAATAAATGGAGAAATGCAGCATGGAGAAATGAACAATAAATGGAGAAATCTGTGCTTAATTAGATAATCAAGTTAACATTTAATAACAGAATGTTGGTATCATTTATGTTCTACCTTTTGTTTGTTGTCTGAAACAGCTATGTCACCAGTTTTCTCAAAGGACTGTGTCATCTGATTTGTAGCTTCAAGAATATTGTCAATTCCCTGAGAAGGCCGTTTCTGCTGAAATTCAATCTAGAACCAAATTTTCATGAATTAATGTTAGTAATTAGTATCTCAAAGTATTTAAAATTTTATGCATGTAATTAATATTTTAAAATGAGAAACTAGTCAAGAGGCACCTGATCATTTAATAGTTATTTCTTATATAAAATGAATTATCCAAGAGATCCTTCACATATATGTTTACCGACATTAGACTGCAATTCTATAGGGGGAAAGATCAGTTATCTGTAGCACAGAAGGAATGAATCTGATAAACTAATGTTTTACAGGTAACTGATCTTTTGTTTAGTGGTAATAAGAGGAAGAACATCTGCTAGTAGGTCTTTTTAGATACATTTTTAAAAATGCAAAAACAGGTTAATTTCCTTTGTCTATCAGTTAGTCATTATCTGTAATTTGTAATTATAATCATATAATTGTAATAGAACAGGTTTAATAGCAAAAAATGACTACAATCTTGAGAAAATAAGCAGCTTGATAAATTATATAATTTCATATGACTAGCACATAACAACATTTAAATCTCCTCTATGCACCAATAAATTTGAAGATGACAAAACCACCTAAATAATAATAATGGCTAAAGTACACTTAAAGGGAATTTTCAAGAAAAAATTTAAGTGTTCTGAAAAATGTGATCTGATAATCATAATTATGCAGATAACAGTGATTAATACCTTTAGCATAAAGAAATCTTTTTAGTGAAGTCTATTTAATAAAGGGATAGTTTCTTGAAAATAATGTCCTTAAAAATTTAAGTGTTTTCATGACTATTATTTTAAATCAGCATGCACTCTTCTCCATCACTTCCAGTCATGTTGACAACTTCAATACATTTAATAAACAGAAAACAGCTCATATCCCTAAAGAACAGCAACATGAATGTATAAAATATTTCCTTTCTTTACATAAATGGAATCTTTCAATTTATTAACTAAAAAAAGTGAATGATTTAGAATAATCTTCCAGGACATGCTTTCTTCAGCAAGAGTAAGGTGCTAAATTCTCTATAAGAGCATATCTTTTTTCTACATATGAAAAAATATTCTCATCCACATAAAATGTGCACAGCCAAGTCAGTTTTCAATTGACTCCAGCATACTTTAATGCACACACAAAATGGGATCTGATAATATCATGTAGATCCTTAAATCATGTAGATAACAATGATTAATACCTTTAGCATAAAAAAATCTCTTCAGTGAGGTCTATTTAATAAAGGGATAGTTTCTTGAGAATAATGTCCTTAAACAATATTAGGGCCAATTTGGGCACTATTCTCTTTATTTACTAATTAAACTTCAATACTGTCAAACCAGGTCACAATATGATATCTGTAGATTAGATATATATCAGGATTTTTTCAATCATCTTTGCAAATATATCTCAACCAAATGCTAACAAGAGTCTACGGTCATATGAAGTCTCACATGAAAATTACAAAAGTTCATCTATATATATTTCTTTAAAAGACAAGAAGTAATTCACTAAAATAATTTAATAGTTTTATTGCTGTTCACAAAACTGAAATTTACTCCTGTTGCTGGTTGTCTGCTAAGCGCGCGCGCGCACACGCACACACACACAGAGGGGGGAGAGAGAAAGCCATTAGCAAACAAATCTTTGCTTTCCTTATAGAACTGTTTAGAATTTAAAAATGAAATATCAACAAATATATCATTTTAAAATTCTAAAAAATGACAAATTAATAAATAAATAAAAGAACATCAAAATAAAAAAAATCTTTTAGCTTATTAATTTATTAAAAAGGCACTGAGCATACAATATTTTATTTAGACATCTTTTCCAATAGAATACAGTTAACAAAGGGAAAATATAATTTGTGTGCAAAAAAACCATTTAATTAACAAACCTTGTAAATTTAAATGGTTTTGATGAGTCAGCTGGAGAGATTGTCACCGGAAAGAAACGTAATAACTACTGAATAGGGAATCTCAGGTAGTGTGAGGTGATGCAAAAGAGCAGGAAAGCTTGTAAATGAAGAGCGAGTAGCATGAGTAAAGGAAATGAGAGGACAGAAACACAAATAAACAGGGAAAAGGGGAGAAGTTAGAGTGGATGGGGAAACAGTGCATGAAAAGTGTGGATGCTGGATTCAGACGTGAATGTGTGAGTAGACAAAAAAGGATTGGGATGGAAGGGAAGAGTTTGGGTCTGAGGAAAGTTGTAGAATCAGTGGTAATATAGAAGAGACTGGGAAATGTATTGAGGAGTCATCTGAGAAGTGATGTCAGCAGGCCTTGTAAAAACAGAAAAGATTTATGTTTGTTTACTAAATGCCAGAAATATTTGAAATAGGAGAAATAAAATTGTTGCATTGATTAAGTTCATTTGTTCCAAAATTGTTAGAATAAGAAAGACATGATTAGATGAGGATAACATCCTGACAGGAACAGAGATGGATGGATATGATATTTTTTTGTGAAGAAACAGTACTGTTGATGGTACTAGAGGAGTTATGACCATCTAAGGTGGATTTGTAAGAGAGGCAAATAGTGTGCATGGGTTTTAAGGCAGTATAGTGTGAGGTAGAGGTGAAAAGGATGAAATATTTAATTGGGTGTTGCTATAGACCGATAATGTGGAGCACAGTAAGAAGAAAATGTATAGGCAAATCAGCCTGGTTAACAAGAAATGAACAATCATTTTTGGTGCTAATTATGGCAATACAGACTGAAATGAAGAGTCTGCATCTGGGAGAAAAGAATATGAATTTCTGGAATTTTTGGAGACAACTACCTTAGGCAGTATGTAACAGAGAGTACATAAGGATCAAGGGTCTTGGATTTGATTATGTGCCAAATCTTCCACCATTGGTGATAGTGACCACTTGGAGGGCAGCCAGCCATATGAGGAACTTCTGTCAGAAAAGAATATATGTGTAATTATAAGGCTGGCGATTATAAGAAGCTCAGGAGACAACTTGCAGAATAACATAGAATGAGGAATTAGATGAAAAGGATATCAGTATTGTTTGAGCTTTACTCAAGAACTATCTGATAGAGGCAAAAGCATAAAGTATTCCAAGGATCAAACATTCTCTATTCAACCTCTTGATCCATACAATCAAAAAGAAGAGGTATCCATACAATCTAAAAGAAGAAGGTATCATGGAAGAAGCAAAAGATGAGTGTAACAACCAGTTGTTGTATGAGGAGTACAAAGGCAAGAGAGGAAGGTCACTTACTTGATAAGGGAATCAAAAGTGCAGTATGAGCAGTTAGCTAATTTATTTAGACAACTTTTCCATTAGAATACAGTTAACACAAGGAAACTATATGCAGATTTGTGTGCAAAAAACCCATTTAATTAACAAACCTTGTAAATTTAAATGGTTTTGGTGAGTCAGCTGGAGAGATTGTCAGAGTGTTTTTTCAATACTGGCCAGCAGAAGAAAGGATGATTATGGAATGGTAACACTGATTAATGGTGGAATGATAACCACTGCAGAGGATGTAGCTGAGGTATTTAATGAGCAATTCATAAAGGTATTTCATTCTTGTGAATGTGACATCATGCAGAACTTGAATGCAGTGGGAAGGGAAGTGGGAAGTACACAATTGGTGGAAATATCTTGGAGGAGGTATGGGAGAATGAGAGATCTGGGAGTGATCGTGGACAAGGACTAAAATTTTGGGGACATATTGCTAAAACTGCAAGGACAGCACAACAGATTATGGGGATGATGAGGATTGCACTAACGTGTAGGACTAAGGATGTTATGGTTGTATTGTATAAAGCTTTGATCAGGCCACATATGAATTACTGTGCATAGATTTGGTCACCCAGTTTTCAGAAAGATGAAGATGTATTCGAAACAGTCCAGAGACAATTGATCAAGATAGTTTCTGGTAATACTTGATTAACAATAAGTTGTTAATGAGGTATTATCAGATTAATATGAAGAAAGTTTTGCATAAAAGGGAGAAGACAGGAGGAGAAGAGAGGTTATTCCTATAAGTTGTATAAGGAGGAGAATGCTTTTTGCATGGAGAGTGATGAGTGCAGAGATGGTCAATATGAGGTGCAACAATTAATTTCTGGAATGGCTACATAGTGCTGCCTGTGTGGTGATTTGGCTGGAGTCACATGAGTAATCGTGTTTGTACGTCTTTTAACTAATGCATGCGTAAATCTCAAGTGGAAAGAGCCATCTGCTAGTTGGCTACTGCAAACACAATATTGCAAAACAAACTTTGCACCATGTAAACTTTGGTGTAAAAATGTGAGATCAAAATTTGGAACAGCATGTTAACATCAAATTTTGTGTGAAAATTGGCAAAACTGCTATTGAAATGTTGTTGCTGTTGAAAGTGGCATATGGTGTGGATGAAAAAGTCAAGTGTCTTTGAGTGGCATAAGAAATTCAAAGGTGGGCAAGAAGATGTGAACAATGACCCTAGAAGTGGACAACAAAAAAAAAAAAAAAAAAAAAAAAAAAAAAAAAAAAAAAAAAAGACAGAGGCAAATGTGAACAGAGCACGAGATTTGGTACGGTCTGACAAATGATTAAGTGTGAGAAAATTTCACGTACCCAATAGAATTGGGTATGTGAAAGCAAACTTTGTGCTTTAGATCTTGATGGATGAACAGAAGCAGCAACGGGTTCAAGTTGTGAATGAACTGTCTGCAAATAATCATGTTTCCGAGAGTAATTACAGGTGATGAAACTTGGTGCTTCCAGCATAATCCTGAAACGAAATGACAGAACATGCATACCACGTTCGCAGTTCAAGACCATGCTGGTGTATTTCTTTGATCACAGGGGGGGATCATTCACCATGAATTCATTGAATAGGGACAAACAGTCAACCAACAATGTTATTTAGAGGTGCTGAAAAGATTACGAGATTCTGCTCAGAGAAAAAGATCTGAATTGTGGCCTGACAAGTGGATCATCCATCATGACAATGCAGAGAGCTATAGTGCGCTCATCGTGAGAGAGTTTCTGGCCAAAAATTCGATTACCGAATTAGGTCATCCTGCTTATTCACCCAAATTAGCTCCCTGTGATTTCTGACTGTTTCCAAAATTAAAGACTGTGCTAAAGGGACGAAGATTTTCTGACATCACTGATATCCAGCATAATGTGAATAAAGGAACTCAAGATTATTCCATAAAGAGTTCCAGGCTTGTTTCCCCATTCTTCCATCAAGAACCCTCTCTAGGATTTTCATTGTGTGGGACATCAACTTTATTCCTCTGTAATTCTTACAGTCTTGGGCATCCCTTTTAATCTTGTAGATGGGGACAAGAGTACTTTCCCTCCATTCCTCAGGTATATTTTCCTGTTGACAAACTTTTATTAACAGGTCCCACAGCAGGTCAATTCTCTCTACCCCCAGTGTCTTCCATGCCTCCACTGGGATCCTCTCAGAGCCCACCGATTTTCCATTCTTCATCCTCTTTATGGCTTCCTTCACTTCCACTCTACTAATACTACTAATCATATATTCAATAGCTAATTGAATTAGCAAACTTTAATAAATGTTCTTTATGTCTGTGTAAACCAATGTCTTTTAGTGAATTACTTAAAAGAATTTAAATTTGTGGTTGATTCTTAAAAAAGTTGACCACATGATAAACAAAACTAGTCAAATGATTAGAAATAAAATAAAACTGCACATGGGTGCATACCATGTAATTATTCTTAAGAGAAACACTAAAATCTGTTGTTTTTACAGCCTAGCTATTCGGTTTTACACATTCAATCATCTGCATGGTTCATTTCTTGACTTAAATTTCTATAAAAATGTTATTCCTCCCTTCCCAATGCATCCTTCTCTTATTACCCCTTGATTATTAATAAATGCACAAGCAATTCATTTCTTATATTTCAACAGCTCATATGTAATTCATCACATCTTATAGTAGGTGAATGCACCAGACATAGAGAGAATTCTCTAAATAAATGGGGATTTCTTTTGTATTATACCTCTCTTTATAATTTTCCTTTTCTTAAATTACCACTATATGATTTCTGGTTCATATGCAATTCATTTCATCTCTTAGTAATTTGATGTATCACTAAAACAGAAATTCTCTTAATTATTTTCAACGTAAATGCTAAAAAAAGCATTCAGGTGAACTGGTTATACCTTTGACCTTGCGGTATAATTTGAGTATGAGCACAAGAAAGATTCCAGAGAAGTGGTAAGAATGCAAGATAACATCTTTTATACCATCTTTATCCCAATGGACACAGATGGTATAAAAACTGCTGTCTAACTATGCAATTCATCAGCATCTCTTTATACTGCTGATTATGTAACTGAAGCTATGCAGAGGTGAAAGAACACACCATAATTTATGACATACCTTTCCAATACTTTAACAGAAAATGAGACAATTTCTTGTGCCCCACCTCATGTGCCAGTATAATACAAATCGATTTATCACCAAATGGGGAGGACATATTAATATAAGTTCCAGTCATTTTGCTTCAAAATTTAGCAAAAAAAAAAAAAAAATTATTTGTTTCAAAAATTATTTGACTGAAACAAAATCTGGATATTGAACATAACTATATCCCAAATTTTCCCCTAATAGTATGAATAAAAGTTACTGAGGTGGCTCAATAATTTTCTGAGTATTCCAAATATGGAACTTCAATAAAATCCATCCAGCCAGAATGTAGAAATAACTTGTGTATGGATAGAAAAACACATAACAGGTACTTACACATTTTGTAAAAGGCACGTGAAAAGAAAATCTTGCTGGCAAAAATAGTCAAATAACAATACTTTTTTTGCACAGCCATTTAAAAAAAAAATAAAGAAAGAAATAAAATAAAAAAAACATAAATAAATAATACAATGAATTATGTATGTATTTAAGTATGAATACTCCACAGGTTTCACTATATAATAAAATAAATATGTCCAATGACCGAAGACTTGCAAGCAAAAAATGAACTAGGAGGAATGATCCCTAATTTATTACAATCAAGGTTGATTTTTAATTGTATCGTATCACTAAAAATCATGTCTCTACGTATGAATCTGCATTATCTTAAACCTAAATGAAAATACAAGTATATACAAAAGAAATAATAAGATAAAATCCTTGAAGAACAAATTTGAAAGTTATTAAAATAACGAGGACATAAGCAATGCAAGATTGTAAATAATGCATTTATTTAGACTCATGTGTTGGTTATACATGTTAATAAAGCACATTAATGGATTATTAAATTGGACTGCTTAAAAAGGATCAAAGTTGGATAACTGAGAGAAGACCACTGCATAACCTTTTTAGCAATGCAGAGAACTGACCAGGGCTTCTGACCTAACATCCAGTCCTAAGCTATATTCCCATTAACTTTTTCCAGACCAACAAAGATTAAGTAAATATTAATTTATTAGTGCATCTCTCACTCACTAATTTTTAAAAAGCACCATGGATGACTAGAAACAAACATGAAATGCAAATTAAAACATTAATTAAGTGAGTAAATGAAATTGCATTGTACAAATAATACAGTGCAAGTGGTTATATATGAACCAGATGGTCATAATAAAGACAAAAGTAGGAAAAACTAAAAAATGTGTGATTGGCAGAGGCGTAAGACAGGGATGCTGCCTCTCACCGATGCTCTTCAATATATTTGCAGAAGAAATGATAAAAGAAGCATTTTATGAAGAGGAAAGAGGAATCACTATTGGAGGAAGAACAATACAAAATATTAGATTTGCAGATAATCAAGCAATATTAGCTAATACCGAAGATGAACTACAGCACCTAATGCAAAAATTCGAAAATATATGCAAGAAATATGGTATGAAAATTAACGCAAAGAAAACAAAAGTGATGCGAGTCTGCAGGAAACCAGGAAGTATCAAGGTGATGATGAATGGAGAAAGTGTAGAGCAAATTATATTATTCAGTATTAGCTAATATTAGCTTAGCAATATTAGCTAATACCGAACATGAACTACAGCACCTAATGCAAAAATTCAAAAATATATGCAAGAAATATGGTATGAAAATTAACGCAAAGAAAACAAAAGTGATGAGAG
This sequence comes from Typopeltis vanoorti, assembly GCF_054136105.1. NCBI lineage: Eukaryota > Metazoa > Arthropoda > Arachnida > Uropygi > Thelyphonidae > Typopeltis > Typopeltis vanoorti. The sequence continues at coordinate 82,307,773 of NC_143558.1, forward strand.
TCTCCAAGAAACCAGGAAGTATCAAGGTGATGATGAATGGAGAAAGTGTAGAGCAAGTGAGACAATACAAATACCTTGGTAGTATAATACAAGAAAATGGAAAATGTGACATGGAAATAAAAGAAAGAATTAACAAAGGAAAATATGCCTTTTATAGCAAGAAAAATTTGTTTATTAATAAAATGAATAAAAATCATATAGGGTCATACATTGGAGTATGACCCTATATGGGTCAGAAACATGGACAATTATTAGGAAGAAAGAAGCTAAAATGTTGGAGGCATTTGAAATGTGGTTATGGAGAAAATAAAGTGGACTGAAAAAATCACCAATGAAGAAGTATTACAAAGAGTTGAAGAAGAAAGCATAACTGGATAGGACATGTATTAAGAGGAGACAGCCTACTGAAAAGAATGATAGAAGGGAAAATTGAAGGAAAGCGACCAAGCGGAAGAAGACGACTAACGATGCTTGATGATATAATGGGAACAAGAAGATATCAGGAAATGAAGGAGGAAGCAAGAGACAGAGGAAATTGGGGGAAGAGAATCTGCTGAGTTATGCCATTGGACCTGTCAAGAGACAGAATACTAATGATGATGAAGTGGTTATAAACTTCTGCTTGATACATTACTATTAACCTATCCATACTTAGAATTACTCAGAAATCAAGAGATCACCATTAAGTGTAGATGTAAATAATGCAAGCATGCACATGCTACAATGCCACCTACGGTGGCCCAGTTAACAAGTATGTAGTAGCAAAAATTTCAAGTGCACTCTTCTAATTTTGTTCAGACGAAAAGAGGTGCTAGACCATCCAGTGCTGGAAAATCAGTGGTGTACCTGTATTATAATTAATTTTTTCCCCTCAGATGATGTGAGCCAATCCAAAAGCTTAGCAGCTGTACTGCTTATAATTTGCAAGTCTTGATATAAAAATTTATTGATGACAAATATTAATTGAAGAATACAGAGTCATACAAATCTACTTCCAGTTAACATATGAATTATTAGTCTTAATTAAAAAAAAAAAAAGGTTTACTTTAAATGGATTCTTTTGTTCACCACTGAGTGGAAGTAGTGACAGGAGAGTTTCTTTACTGCATTGGTCTTCACTAGTTGCTAAAATGAAAATATGAATATAAATTAAATACATAAGTTAAAGAATATAGAACTTTAAAAATAAATAGATTTCACTCTGATTATATAACACTTAGATAGTATTCAAAAAATAATACACAGGCTTTTAATCATCATCATCAAATTTCTGACATGTACCCTAAACGGGTGTACAGGATATTATGATATTACCACATGAAGAACTTACATCATTACTAACTTCCTATCAACAATTTTCCTCCAAATCAATCTGTTATCTGTCAAGACTCCAACATTATTAGATCTTATATTTCTGTTTTCTAAGGCAATTTTTATTGTATCAATCCACCTATATTTTGGTCTTCCTCTAGGTTTTTCTCCTGCCAACCTGGCAGAGAACACTTGTTTTGTTAATCTTTCCTCTCCCATTAAGTGACCATACCACCTGAGATTATCCCTGTTAATATATTCCTGGATGCCAACAATGTCAAGTTCTTTCCTAATATCCTCATTTTTAATATGATATTGCCATTGATGCCATCTGTTCACACCCCTAATCATTCCCAGGACTCTGATATCTGTAGTCATGTATTTTATTTCTAACCCAGCTCTCAGTTCCACAAGTTAAAAGTGGTTTGAACACTGTCTTGTATACAGCTAATTTAGTGTTTTGACTAATTTTTCTCTCTCATTCCATACAAATTTATTTAGTTGACTTCCTACCATACCAGATTTGTTGATTCTGTTGTCTATTTTCATATTTAATTTACCATCTTCATTAAAAATCGTGCCTAAGCAGCTGAAATATATTACTTGCTCTGTAGGTTCTCCATTCATGATGCAGTTGATATTTTCAATGTTTCTGCCTATTTTTATTGTCTTCGTTTCATTATTGCTGATTTTCATACCAAATCTGTTACAACAGTTATGCAATTTAGTCAGGAGAATCTTGCACACTTGTACTGGATTTATTTAAAAGTATAACATCATCCACATAAAGCAAAGAGATGAGATTAACATATCCAATTTTGATATCAGGTTTAATACCACTTTCCTTCATAATGTGATCCATATAGATAATGAATAACAGAGGGGGTATTGTACATCCTTGTCTGACAACAGATTTAACATGAAACCAACTTCATGTACTTCCTTCAATTCTAATTGCTGACTTACAACTCAAATCTGATATAATACCCCATTGACACCATAGCTTTTTTCTTGGCACCTTGTCATATGCCTTTTTCCAGATCTACAAAAATTAAATACAGATCTCTGTTATATTCCCATGATTTCTCAACTATTTTTCATAAAGTGAAAATCTGATCCTGACAGCCTTTATTTGGCCTGGATCCAGCTTGTTTTTCACCAAACTTCCCTTCCACAATCCTTCTCAACCGTCTCTAAGTAAACTTACATAAATCTTACCAGGAACACTCAGTAGGGAAATACCTCTGTAATTCTCACGTTCAGTTTTCTTTTCCTTTTTATATATAGTTACTATGAAAGCTCTAATCCAATCATCGGGAATTCATCCCTCTATACAGGCCTTCTAAACTTGTTTTAAACAGTGCAGCCATTATAAGACTTTTATACGGGTATTCCTCGATTAACGCGGCTAATTAATCCCTCGATGTTACCGCATATATCAAAATCATGTTAATCAAATCTAATAATCAATGGTAAAAATTACAATTCGTCCATGATCGGTTACTGTATTAATAATTCGTTTTATATGGTACTCTTTTAGGAAAGATAAAAAATGAATGCAAAGTAAATGTTTAATAAATACTTGCTTTAGTTTTTTTCTTATCGGCATAAATTCTACGATAACAAGCAAAATGACTCTCCAGATCTCGGCAAATCAAACAATAAATGAAACATAAAGAAAAAAAAAAAACACTGCAAATATAATACATGATGGTACAAATTAAGTGGATATTGAATCCAACATTATTTTATAGCCGAATATAGAAACTAAAAGTTTCAGCGGATGCAAGCATAAGCAACCTTATGGGCAACTCGTAGCAAAGGTGGAGTAAGCTCCAGATCACTTTCCTTAGTATTTTCATAATGTAAAGCACATCTCCTGGAGGACAAGTATGATAAATAAGCCTTTGGCTCTCTATTTCAGTAATACATGATGGTTTATTTATTTTCAGTTGCAATCTAAAAATTATTGAACAAATAATAATAATAAAAAAAAAAACTAAACCATACTATACTGACATCGGAGGTCGCAGTATCTCTCAGATACAATTTACTGTTAAATATCACAAACTTTTACATAACATGTGTTAAACCAAACTGACAGCAAAAAACATAAGAATGCACAGCTACTCATGACCTCCAAGCTATACACTGAATTGTGTAAGAATATTTATATTAAACATTTTGCATGTATCTGTCAGATCAGCTGCAGGCTCCGCAGGGTTAAAGGCACGTTAATCAAAACTCTTGCCACGTATATATCAAGGGATTGCTGCAATTACTTTTGCCCGTATTAATCAAATCCCACGTTAAGCAAGGGACACCTGTACCTCCATACTTGAACATTTCTGTTCAAATATCATCTACTCCAGCTGCCTTTCCACATTTCTCTCTTTTGATGGCTTTTCTACATCAAGTACGGATATGTATTCCGGACTACATACCTGTTGAGTGAATTTTACCACTGTGCTGTCACTGATTGTTTTATTTAGCAATTTTTCAAAGTAATTACTTCATACATCAAGGATATCTTTTTCTTTAGTTTTCATGTCACCTTTATTAACTCTAATTCCTATTACAGCACTCTTTCCTCCATTTCTGAAGTTCTTCAACAGCCTCCAGAATATTTTGCTGCCTTTCTGATAATTATTTTGTATGTTCTTGTGTCCAGAATACATATCCATACTCGATGTAGAAAAAGCCATCAAAAGAGAGAACGTGGAAAGGCAGCTGGAGTATATGAAATTTGAACAGAAAAAGTCTTCCCATGCCTTTTTGTTTAGCTTTCTTACATTTGTCTCTGTATTCTCTAAGAGCACAAGCTGACTTATTTCCCAGGAACTTTCGATATGTTTTCTTTTCCTTTAGTGTTACATGGTAATCAGCATTCATTTTACGCAAATTATGGACTCTAAAACCATGTTATAAATAATTATTTTCATTTCCCGACATTTCGACCTTCGTATTAAGGTCATTCATCATCTGGAGCATACACACATATGAGGATGGTCTGAAAAGTTCTCGTCCTAACAATGAAAAAACATATTTATAATTTCATAATTATTTTTATTTTTCAAAGTAATCTCCCATAACACTAATACATTTATTCCAGCGATACTCCAGCACCATTATCCCATCCCTTTAGTGGTTCTCAGTAGGATCTGCAAAATACCCCTCTACAGCTGCAATCACCTCTTGATTTGAAGAAAAATGCTGACCAGCGAAGAAGAGTTTTAGTTTTGGGAAGAAAGTTAGAGGGAGTGAAATCTGGGCAATAGAATGGATATTCCAACAATTCATAGTGCAGATCCCTTAATTTTTCCATTGCCCAAACACCTTTGTGGGCAGGTGTATTGTCCTGATGAAACATGATTTTTTTCTTCTAGTCTGGTTAAAAGAGCGGAATAATATTCACCAGTTATTGTTTTACCCTTTTCCAGATAATTAATAAAATAATGCCTTTAGCACCCTAAAACACCGATGCCATAACCTTTCCTGCTGATGGAACCGATGTTGTCTTCTTTAGCGCTGAACAACCGGCTTCTGTCCACTGTTTTGACTGCTGTTTGGATTCTGGTGTGTAATGGTGAATCCAAGTCTCATCCATAGTAATAAATAGATGCACAAAATCAGTTTTATTCTTGTTAAAATGCTCCAAGCACTGTTCAGAGATTTTTATGTGAGTGCATTTTTGATCTGCCGTGAGCAAAATCTTTTTCATTTGCAATTCTTCATGCAAAATATATCCTACACCTTCTTTTGAAATTCCTATAGTCTCAGCAATTTCATGCACTTTGCCTCGCCAGTCATCCAATACCATATATCATGCACTCGATCAATGATTTCTGGTGTTGTTGCACTTTGGACGTCCTTCATGTGGATCATCTTCAAGACTGGAAAGGCCATGTTTAAACTCGGCAGCCCATTTCTTAATTGTCGAAAAATGAAGGAGAAGAGTGCCGTACATTTTAATGAACTTTGAATGAATTTCTTTTGGCATTAAACCTTCTTTTGCAAAGAATTTTATAACCACATGATATTCAATTTTATCCATTTCAAAGGATACAAACAACACTTTTGCTTCAGACAGCTGTATAAAACAAACTACAATGGTATATCGCTAATCCAAACCTCTTTAGTCAGAACCCTCCAATAATCCGAACTGCAGTTTGAAAGAAAAAAAGTTTTATTTATTACATATTATTATTTTGTGAACTATTAATAATTAAGGATGCAGCATTCTCAGTTGCTGCTGCTTGGGAAGCTGTCGAACCTGAGGCAATTCGAGCGTCATGGAAAAAACTGTGGTCTGCTAGAATTTACCAAGATAACTACAGTGATACACAAAAAAAGGAAATTCAAAACGTGCATAATTTGGTTAAAAATATAAATCCAGATGTTGAAATTTCACAAATAGATGTTATGGAATGGATTACCGGTAGAACCGAAAGTGAAATCTCAATCAGATGCTGAAATTATAAATATAAATATAACACTACAGAATGAATTAGAAGGCAATTCTGATGATAAAGAATTTGAAGAAAAAAAGTAAAACATGAAGAGGAGGTTGACAGTTTTAATGTGTGTATAGAATGGGCTAAGTAGAATGATATGCCCTTCCACAAAATTTTATTTCTAATGCTGTTCTGAGAAGAAGCATTCGAAAAATTTTTTACAACGAAATAAAACTTTTTTTTTTAGTGTTACTTTTTTTTCTATCAGTTACTTCATTTATTTACAGAATTAAATGAATGTACCATTACAATCTGACTATTTTTGTCTTAAATGCTAGTTATTGTTGTCTCTTGGGGGAAAATTCACTAATCCAAATGTTTCGCTAATTCGGACGAGCATGGTTTTTATTAGTTCGGATTAGTGAGATACCACTGTACTTGATAGAATGACTTGCAATTTCACATGGATACTTATGACAGATGTACCAACTTAAAAAAAAAAAAAACATGCCAATAGTGTTGCCATCTATGGTCGAGGCGAAGAACTTTTCAGACTATCCTCGTATATACAGAGACAAGCTAAATTACATTTCACACAGTATGCTGAAGAGACAATGATTTGATCAACAGCTATTCTACTGGTCTGACCTCTAGTGAAAATAAAATTACAATAAATAAATGAAATAAAAAATAAATATCTACAGCAAAGCTATATTCTATTTAAGACAACATCAGAGAATTCTTTCATATAGATCAGGCCAGCACAACATACGGCCCGCATGCAGCCCGCAATGCTATTTATTTGGGCCTGTCTGCCTGATTGAAATTATTTAATCATACGGGGGAATATGAAATTTTTTCATATCCCTCCGTATGATTTTTTCCTAGAGTTGAATTAAATTTTTACTAAGCCTCTGCATGTTTACGTTCATGTGATTAATGTCACAATCATGTTTCTTTCAACTCGACAATAAATTGCATTTGGAGTTATTCCCACTGTCATATTTAATAATAAATTATTACAATCGCTTTGAGGTTTTGCTAGCACTACTGTCCCTATGGGGAAATTCAAAGTTACATCTCCGTGATAACGACTTGATGTCTAAGAACGAGAACGAATCGTATTACACAAAGTTGGCCGTGCCTTGACTGGCTTTGGCAGTGTAGTGGTTGGTTGTAGCTGGAGCAATACATTACATAACTGTTTTCATAACCTGCATTATTGTGAGTTTTTCATCATTAGTTTTTTGTAATTAATATTGTCAATCTCGACACAAATGAGCTTAAGTAAAAAGCATAAAATAGATTCGGAATATCGAGCATTTAACCCAGTGGACAAACAAATATTTTTTTTACACTGTTGAAGGACAAAATAGTGTGCATTGTTTGCCGGGAATCTATCGCTGTGCCGAAAGAGTACAATCTGAGACATCATTTTGAATCGAAACCTTGGCAAGTTGGATGCAAGTGAAAAGCAAATAAAACTAGCAAAGTTATTGAAAGTCCTAAGCAGTGAGCAACAAGTCTTTAAAACAGTGACACCTGCAAATGAAGTTGCCACAAAGGTAAGCTTAAAAATATCACAAGAAATAGTTTGTGCTGGCAAATCATTTACTAAGGGAGAGTTGATAAAAAAAGTATCTGATGATTGCCGTTTCCGAATTGTGCTCTGATAAGAAAAATTATTTTGAAAATATCAGTTTGCTCTTTTAAGGATACTTGTGACATAAGACTGAATGATAAATGCACGTAAACACAAGAAAGATATTTAATTTAATTTAAGATGGTCTGCTATTTCCAAACTGAAATATTTCGTTAATTAAATATCTTTCTTGTGTTTAGGTGCATTTATCATTCAAATATCAGTTTGTCCAGTATGACTGTTCAGTGCAGGGTGCTGATATTGCTGAGGATCTTAAAGATAACCTGCAAAAATCGGCTAGTGAATTTGTCTATTATTCGCTTGTTATTGATGAGAGTACTGACGTGAAAGATACTTCACAGCTTTTAATATATGTAAGAAGCGTTAATAAGAATTTTGAGGTGACAGAGGAGCTTGCTGGTTTGTATTCAATGAAAGGAAGAACCACAGGAAAGGAGATTGCAGATAATGTAAAGATGTGTGTAACCGAAAAACTATCCTTAAATTTCAAGAATTTAGTAGCAGTTTGCACTGATGGTACCCCATCTATGTGTGGAAAAAATGTTGGTGCTGTAACATTTATTGAACAGTATGCAGGTAAACCATTGACAAAAATTCACTGCCTAATTCATCAGCAGGTGTTATTATGTTCCAAGGTTTTGCAGTTTGATCATGTGATTAAAGTAGTATTTGCTCTGGTCAACTATATTCGAGCTCGGGGTTTGAAACACAGAATGTTTCAGGCGTTTCTAGAAGAAAATGATGCCAGGTATGGGGATCTACCATATCACGCTGATGTACATTGGTAAAGTTTGAGCCGCAGTAAAGTTTTGTCACGCTTTGTCGCTCTAAAAAATGAACCAGTTGAATTTTTGGAATCTCAAGAAGATATGGAAAAATTCTCAGAAATAATGGATGAAGAATGGAATTAAGATTTATTTTTCTTGTATGACACTTTGGGTCACTTGAATGACCTTAACTTACAGCTTTAAGGAAAAAACAAGTTTTTTTTTTTAGTTAATATCTTTTATAAAGGCATTCAAAATGAAATTAAGTTTGTTTGAAAATGACAGCACAGTGATAAAAAACACTGACCAGGCATGCAGTCAGGAATACATATCCATACTTGAAGTAGAAAAAGCCATCAAAGGCTTGAAATGTGGAAAGGCAGCAGGAGTAGATGATATTCGACCAGAAATGCTGAAGTATGGTGGTATAAAAGTCTTACAATGGCTGCACTGCATAGTTCAGAAAGTCTGGACAGAGGAACGAATTCCCGATGATTGGAGTAGAGCTCTCATAGTACCCATATATAAAAAGGGAAATAAAACTGAATGTGAGAATTACAGAGGTATTTCCCTACTGAGTGTTCCTGGCAAGATCTATGCAAGTATATACTTGAGAAACGGTTGAGAAGAATTGTGGAAGAAAAGCAGCTTGGTGAAGAACAAGCTGGATTCAGGCCAAATAGAGGCTGTCAGGATCAGATCTTCACTTTACAACAAATAGTCGAGAAAGCATGGGAATATAACAAAGATCTGTATTTAAGTTTTGTCGATTTGGAAAAGGCATATGACAAGGTGCCAAGAGAGACTACGTATTGCTTGATATAATGCCCCATTGATACCATATAACTGCAGCGTATTGAATAGGTAGTCTTTATTTGATTTGTAAGTCAGCAGTTAGAATTGAAGGAAGTACAGGAAGATGGTTTAATGTTAAATCTGGTGTGAGACAAGGATGTACATTATCCCCTCTGTTATTCATCATCTATATGGATCACATTATGAAGGAAAGTGGTATTAAACCTGATATCAAAATTGAAGATGTTAATGTCAGCTCTTTGCTTTATGCGGATGATGTTATACTTCTAAATAAATCCGCTACAAGTCTGCAAGAATCTCTGACTAAATTGAATAACTGTTGTAATAGATATGGTATGAAGGTCAGCAATAAAAAATCAAAGACAATGAAAATAGGCAGAATCATTGAAAATGTCAACTGTGTTGTGAATGGAGAACCTGTGGAACAAGTAAAACATTTCAGCTACTTAGGCACGATTTTTACTGAAGATGGTAAATTAAATATAGAAATAGACAACAGAATCAGCAAAGCTGGTATGGTGGGAAGTCAATTGAATAAATTCATATGGAATAAGAGAGAAATTAGTTGGAACACTAAATTAGCTGCATACAAGACAGTGTTCAAACCAGTTTTAACTTATGGATCTGAGAGCTGGGTCAGAAGTAAAACACTTGACCAAAGACTAGAGACTGCAGATATGAGGGTCCTGAGAAAGATTAGAGGCATGAACAGATGGCATCAATGGCAATATTATATTAAAAATGAGGATATTAGGAAAGAACTTGACATTGGTAGCATCCAGGAATGCATTAGCAGAGCTAATCTCAGGTGGTATGGTCACTTAAATAGAATGGGAGAGGAAAGATTAGCAAAACAAGTGTTCTCTGCCAGGTTGGCAGGAAAACGACCCAGAGGAATACCAAGATATAGGTGGATTGATACGGTACAAAGTGCCTTAGACGACAGAAATATAAGATCCGATAATGTTGGAGTCTTGACAAGTAACAGACTGATTTGGAGGAAAATTGTAGATAGGAAGTTAGTAATGATGTAATTTTTTCATGTAGTACTGTCATATCCTGTACACCCTTTGAGGGTACATGGCAGGAATCTGATGATGATGATGAAAATCAACTTGCTAAGGGGGGATATGTCACATTTCTTAGCTTGTCGACAGAATATTCCATCAGAATATCATTCAATGTGGGTGGAAAATATAAAAAGCACATATCACTTCTAAGTGAGGAGTTTCAGAAAAGAATGCCATTGAGTAATGAAGACGAAGTCTGCATAAAAGTGATTGAGGATCTATTTTCTGTCAAAGCAGGAAATCTACCTGTCGAACTCCAGACGGAAGTTATTGATCTCCAGTGTTCTGAAAACTATCAGGTCAAGCATAGGGAGAGTACTTTACAAGAGTTTTATTCTATTCTGGATCAGGATAAATTTAAAAGTTTGTTGGATACTGTCTACCAAGTATTTTGTATGTTTGGGAGCACATATACTTGTGAACAAACATTTTCGGTCATGAACCTGAACAAAACCAAACAGATTTGATCTTTAAGTGATATCAATTTAGAGTCCATATTAAGAGGCCACTTCAAACATGACACCAAACTTGATAAAATAGCAGCAAAAAAAAAGATTTACAATGTGTCATTGATATTTCACTGAGAATAAGTGTGATATTCTCAGTGAAATTATTAGTAAACTTTGTGTTTATGTTTAAGTGGTTTTTATTGAGAAATTTTGCAGTTCTGTTTGTAAATAATTTTGATTATAATTTTAATTGCAACTATCTAAAAAATTTAAATATGCATATTAATTAGTATTTACTGTAGACCTATTAACAAATTTACTTACGTTTAGCTGCAGTGGACAAGTCTAAGATTCAAGGTCCGAAGTGATCTACCCTTGGTCAGGTGGTCCAAGTTGGGTTTGACCCTCAAAGACAATCAAGTTGTGCAAGCCTGATATAGATAGTTTTGTTACAGTAAAAATGATGTCCTAATTTAACATGACAATTGTTATATTAGATTTAAGATCATTATTCTTGTTGAGAGGCTTATACGCTGGTTAGACATAATAACTAATATTTAAGGAATTGACAGCGTATACTGGAAATATAGATTAAATAAACTTTAATATACACTTTCCGATATTTCGGCGAACGTTACATTGCCATCTTCTTGGGAACTTACTAAAAGACACGTGCACACAAGTACTAATACAACAAATGAGACTGAGGCTAGGACGCTAGCGTTTTCCTAAAGTCCTGATGGTGCCCCCTGGCGGGCTATATTGGTAGTTCTTGGCCTTTGGGCTGAAGTTCTTTTGATAAAAGTTTCCCAAATTTGGGGCAGTTTCATGCATCCAAATTTGTTGAGGTTTGGCATGTTCCTAAGGGCCGAGGCTGATTCCATGAATAGTCTTTCATACTTGAACTTGCTGCGGTGTATTACTGTGGCTTTCTTCCATCTTATTCTGTGGCGAGTATCCAGAGCGTGGTCTGCAAGCCCAGAGTGGCTGTACTGGTGAAATCGGATGTAATCCTTGTGTTCTGAGATTCTGATATTTGCTGTCCTGCCTGTTTGGCCAAAGTAGGACAGTTTACAGCTGCAAGGGACCTGGTATACACCAGGTAGGTCTAGGGGAAGTGGTTGGTCTTTGGTAGAGCGGATAAGGGATGCTAGTTTTCTATGTGGTCTGTAACAAGTGGTCAAGTCATGTTTTTTTAAGATTTTATTGATTTTTTCTGAGGTGCCTCTGATGTAGGGAATAGTGATGGATTTAGAGTAATCTTTTTTGTGAGGGGGAGGGGGTGGTGGGTTGTGGATAACTGGGTTAAGTATTTTTTGGATTTTTTGGAGGGGGTAGCCGTTGGCTGAGAAAGTGTCACGGATGTGATTTAGTTCAGAGGTTAGGGCTTGATCATTAGAACAGATTATTTTTGCCCTGTTGAATAATGTTTTAATAACTCCATATTGTTGTGAGGGGGGGGGGGGGGGGGGGTGGGATTGTTGGTGAATGTATCTGCCTGTATGGGTGGGTTTTCTATAAACTGAGAAAACCAAGGTTCCATCAGGTTGGCGGGTGACTAGTGTGTCTAGGAAGGGGAGGTTATTGTTTTCCTCTTTTTCCAGGGTGAATTTGATTCTAGGGTGTTGGTTGTTCAAGTGTGTTAGGAAGGAGAGGAGTGAATCCGGGCCATGTGGCCAAATAGCGAAAACATCATCAACATGGCGAAGCCATATGGTAGGTTTTTGTGGGGCTGAGTTTAGGGCTTTCTCTTCAAACATCTCCATGAAAAAGTTGGCCAAGGGTGGGGAAAGGGGTGAACCCATGGCTGTCCCCTCTATCTGTTTGTAGAATTTTTTCTTGCCAAACGAAATAGCCTGAGTTCATTGTAAACTGAAATAGGGCTGAGATATCGGGAGGAAATTTAGCTTGGATTAGCTCTAAGGTTTCTTTGAGAGGGACATTCGTGAATAGGGAGGAGACATCAAAACTGACCATTATGTCATTGTGTTGGAGTGTAAGGTTTTCTATACTGGCTTTGAAGTGGGCTGAGTTTTTTATGTGTGATGGTGTATTGCCAGTATAGTGTGAGAGCGCTTTGGCTAAATGCTTGGCTAGTTTGTAAGTGGGGGAATCAATGCCATCCACTATGGGACGTAATGGCACATTTTCTTTGTGTATTTTTGGGAGCCCATATATGCGGGGGGGTCTAGAGTTATAGGGTTTTAGTCTGTTGGTAATCTCCACAGGCCAGGAAGTGACCTTCTTAAGGAGCCTATGGAGTTTTCTAATTTGTGAGCTGGTGGGATTGTAATCAATGGGGAGGTAAGTGGAGCGATCTAATAATAAAGCCTTGAGCTTACCTGTGTAGTCTTTAAGATTGAGTACCACAGTGGCGTTCCCCTTATCCGCTTTGGTGATCACTATTTTTTTGTTTCTCTTCAATTCTTGAAGTGCCTTGTATTCACTAATGGATATGTTGGATTTTGGAGGTTTTGCTTTATTGAGAACACAGGCTACATCCAATCTAATGTCGTTGGCGATGTGGGTTGGAAGTTGGCGGATCCCGCGTTCAATTTGAATCATTAATTCCTCGGCCGGTAATTTCCTAGGAGCAATGGCGAAGTTGTGACCACGTGACAGAGCGTGGATTGCTTCTGGCTTTAAGGTAGCTGACGATAGGTTAACAACAGTGTTGGTTTGTAGTTTCGACGCCGAGTTCTTTGTTAGTTTATGTCTCCTCCCTATTCACGAATGTCCCTCTCAAAGAAACCTTAGAGCTAATCCAAGCTAAATTTTCTCCCGATATCTCAGCCCTATTTCAGTTTACAATGAACTCAGGCTATTTCGTTTGGCAAGAAAAATTCTACAAACAGATAGAGGGGACAGCCATGGGTTCACCACTTTCCCCACCCTTGGCCAACTTTTTCATGGAGATGTTTGAAGAGAAAGCCCTAAACTCAGCCCCACAAAAACCTACCATATGGCTTCGCCATGTTGATGATGTTTTCGCTATTTGACCACATGGCCCGGATTCACTCCTCTCCTTCCTAACACACTTGAACAACCAACACCCTAGAATCAAATTCACCCTGGAAAAAGAGGAAAACAATAACCTCCCCTTCCTAGACACACTAGTCACCCGCCAACCTGATGGAACCTTGGTTTTCTCAGTTTATAGAAAACCCACCCATACAGGCAGATACATTCACCAACAATCCCACCCCCCCCCCCCTCACAACAATATGGAGTTATTAAAACATTATTCAACAGGGCAAAAATAATCTGTTCTAATGATCAAGCCCTAACCTCTGAACTAAATCACATCCGTGACACTTTCTCAGCCAACGGCTACCCCCTCCAAAAAATACTTAACACAGTTATCCACAACCCACCACCCCCTCCCCCTCACAAAAAAGATTACTCTAAATCCATCACTATTCCCTACATCAGAAGCACCTCAGAAAAAATCAATAAAATCTTAAAAAAACATGACTTGACCACTTGTTACAGACCACATAGAAAACTGGCATCCCTTATCCGCTCTACCAAAGACCAACCACTTCCCCTAGACCTACCTGGTGTATACCAGGTCCCTTGCAGCTGTAAAATGTCCTACTTTGGCCAAACAGGCAGGATAGCAAATATCAGAATCTCAGAACACAAGGATTACATCTGATTTCACCAGTACAGCCACTCTGGGCTTGCAGACCACGCTCTGGATACTCGCCACAGAATAAGATGGAAGAAAGCCACAGTAATACACCGCAGCAAGTTCAAGTATGAAAGACAATTCATGGAATCAGCCTCGGCCCTTAGGAACATGCCAAACCTCAACAAATTTGGATGCATGAAACTGCCCCAAATTTGGGAAACTTTTATCAAAAGAACTTCAGCCCAAAGGCCAAGAACTACCAATATAGCCCGCCAGGGGGCACCATCAGGACTTTAGGAAAACGCTAGCGTCCTAGCCTCAGTCTCATTTGTTGTATTAGTACTTGTGTGCACGTGTCTTTTAGTAAGTTCCCAAGAAGATGGCAATGTAACGTTCGCCGAAATATCGGAAAGTGTATATTAAAGTTTATTTAATCTATATTTCCAGTATACGCTGTCAATTCCTTAAATATTAGTTATTAGATTTAAGATCCTGGATTACCTATGCTCCTATATATAATTAATCTTAGGGAGAAGGGTTAAGTGGGTAGAATATGTGCCTTCTATATTCTTGGGAGAGAGAGAGAGAGAGAGGGGGGGGGGATCCTTGGATGAGTTGAGTAACTTCTTTAATTTTGCAGGAGGTTTAAAGGTGGCTTTAAGGTTGTATTTCTGTATTATTCTGTTTATTTTGTCTGATATCCCTGTAATATATGGAATGGTTACAGTTTTTATTGTAGTCTAGTTTATTTTTATTTTTAAGTGAGATCTTGTACAAAATTTTATAATAGTATTTTAGCTGTAACCATTTTTTAAGAAGGTATTGATGATAACTTTTAATTCATCTTTAAGTGCTTGTTCATTGAATCAAATCTTCAAAGCCCTGTTTTTTTTAGTATATTAATGACATATACACAAACTCCTACCACCACCCAATACAAAAACTAGTGGTCATTAATACACTAAAAAACAGTGATTTGAAGATTTGCTCCAATAATCAACAATCACACAGCCAGTGAGACTTTTCTTATTCCTTGCCTCTTCTTTCCATGTGAAGTTGTGTACATTTTTATGTTGGAACATTGTGTTAGTAATAACCAGTCTATGTCCTGAGCAGAAATCCAACAGGTATTTGCCATTATTATTAGGCTTTGCTCTTTTCTCCAAATTTTCCCAAAATATTTTTGTATGTCTGACAATCATTTCCTACTCTGCTACTTAGATCTCCATCTGCATGGTTAGTCTAGTGGCTATGTGCTTCGCAACCATATGCCTGGGGAAGGAGTGTCCTAGGTTCGATTCCCGTCGACAACATGAGGAGCTTAAGGATCTTTCTCAGCCATAGCTAAGTTAGCCAATCTTGGGCATGGAAGCAGGGTTTCATCCCCCAGTTTATGTGGGGTTTTTCATCCTGCAAGCAGGCAAACCGGTTCCATGAAAACACACACACACACACACACTGCTACAGTCAAAAATACATACTTAATCCCTCATTAGGAGGGCTCAACCAGTCTAAGGGAGAGTCGAGGAATGGGGGAACCCCACACAAATAAAATAAATTTAGATCCCCAACAAGGTCCAAATTTCCTTTTTCAACGTGTCAGTTGCTTTCTGTAAAGCCTCAAAAAATTCCTCCACTTCTACCTTAGTAGAATCTTCTGTGGGACCACAGGCCCAAATAAGTCTCATTGTCCAGTTCCCCATTCTGATATTTGCCCATATCACTCTACTTAATATTGCCTGCCATTCAAAAAGATTGGCCCCATATGTGGTGTTGAATGCTATAGCTACTCCTTCTTTTCTCTGATTGTTATTTCCTGAATATAACATTTTGCATTTATTGCTTAGAAAGATCTCACCAGTTTTTGTCTTTTTTGTTTCCGTCACCCCTATTATATTGATCTGGTATTTATCCAATTCCTCAGCCAGCTCCATTTCTTTTCCATTCAGGGGTTCTTATGTTGATAGTAATGATCTTGAACTCTGGTGATGTTGAGTTGGGGTGTGTTTCAGGATTTGTTCCAGATGACTTTTTCTGTTTGCTCTTATTCCCTGGCAAAAACAACAGGGGCCTTGTTTAATCAGGTGATGCCCGAGCTGGCATGAAATTCTGTCATGATGTACCATCATCATTTTATTTGTGGTTTAAACCAACAAGAATACAATTTGGTTTATTCTCCACATTCCTTTAAAGGAACGTGGAGAACCGACCAAATGTGGAGGTCTCCTCTCAGTTATACAGCTTTTGCCCTTGATATTTGTTGGGTAATACAAATGTAACAACAACAGATTACACATTTGTTAGGTAATACCATATTTCTACACCCAATTATTTTACCAAGAGGAGGCTCTACAAACTGTGGTTACTTTATTAATAAAAGAAAGATTTGATTAGTTTAGTGACTAGTTGATGGCAAACTACTTAAAGGCTCGAAGTCACCAAGTTTCATACTCAGGAGCATGCATAAAACAAAACCAAGTATAAAACAAAATAAAAGTAAGATGTAGGGAAAAAAAAAAGCTAGGGGGTTTTTCAGATGATATAGGGCTGCTTAAACGGAATGGGAGAGAAAAGGGTTAGCATAATAGGCATGTGTTGCGAAGAAACCCCCCCCCCAAAAAAAAAGACCCAGAGGAAGATAAGAACCAGGTAGATTGATACAGTTAGAAGTGCCTTACAAGACTGAAAAGTAAGATCTGGCAATATTTCTGCTCTGAAAGATATATAATTTGCAGGAAAATTATCAACAGGTAGTTTATGTTGTATTAGCATAACATCTGTACATCTCTTTAGGATATATATCAGGAATTTGATGATGATGATGAACAGATCCTGTGAGATGATTTAAACAGACTGACAATATAGTCAATGAATCAAAGTTATGCACAATGGGATGATAAACCTAGATGTATGTATAGCTTAGATTTGACTGGATTATAAGAAAATAATGGCACTATGGATGGTGAACATAGAATTGGAATTCAAAGGCCATATTTTAAAAAGCAAAATAGCTCAAGGATCACTTGGATGACAATAAAAAAAAAAATAAAAAGTTACTATCTTTTTTTATAAGGACTGATATGACCACAATCAATTTGAGAGATAGTATCATCCAGATAGATTCATTGCTGATGTGTAGTACGTATAGATTTAGTTACATAGGGTTTCTTGTTCATTAGGAAATCATAGAGAGGATGCAAAGACAAGTGACCAAAATGGTGACTGATCCTTGAAGTGCCCATTATGTACATAGACTGAAGGTGTGTGTGTGTGTGTGTGTGTGTGTGTGTGTGTGTGTGTGTGTGTGTGTGTGTGTGTGTGTGTGTGTGTGTGTGTGTGTGTTTGGGGGTGGGGGGTGTATTATAAAGTTTGGTTGACATGCAGAAAAACAAAGGAGATATGATAAATACATGTAAGTTACTAAAAGGAATATATTTTGAAAAAATTTTTCGATATATGACATAATGGAAGAGAACACGTACACCCCAGTCGTTCCAACTTCCTGAAAATCGTGTTAGGCAATCACATGAAAACCATAATTTTTGCTTGGAGAGTGATAAATGAATGGAATGGGTGCTTGGTCAATGAATGAGGTCAAGGAGAAGCATGACTGGTACTGAGGGAATAATGGTTAGTGGGAAACTCCCACCAAAAGGCTTTGGATTTTATAAAGATGCCAGTTGAATAATAATAATAATAATAATAATAATAATATAGAAGAATGAGTCACCTGGAATACTATCAGAATGAGAACTTCTTGTTCTTTTAGATAAAGATGCATTTTTTCCCATGCCTTTAGGTTGAATAACTGTCTCAACTTTACAAATTTTTGAGTTCCTGAAATTTGTTAAAATTATTAATCAAAAAAATATATATACAACTTGTTTTTGGCATTATGAGAGAAGAAAAGAAAGTTAAGATTATTATGATTAATATATCCACTATGAAAAAACAAAGAACTTATTTCTGTTTAATTAACATGTATATGTAATACTATAATCAGTTACCTTAGCAAATGATTTCTCCTTTCATAAGATGCCATGAAACATAGGAAAAATACACACACACATCATAATGTGTCTTAGTCTGTTATTTATTAGAGGCAGCAATTATAATATGAATAATGAAAGTTACTGAACCATTTGTTTCATCCATCCATTCATTCATTCACTCACTCACTCACACACACACACAGCAAAGAATAAAACAAGAAAAGAGAGGATGATGATAATTTGAGAATGCAGATCAGAGAATTTTGTTTTAGGAAGTTTTTAAGAAAGATTGACAGTTCGAATAAATTCAATAGAAGATTCTGAAAAGGAATCAATAGCAAGGTGAATGCTTTAACTGGAAAAGTTGGGAATATCAACAAGTGAATAGTAGTATTTTTTATATGTCACTTTTTTCTTCTGTGTATTATGCACCTGATGAAGTTTTCTAGAATGATATGAAACTAGCAGTGCCTTTGGAAATAAATCATTATATACATATATATATATATTAAAGATACCAAGTTATTTTAAATATAAACATGGTTTTTTACTCCATTTCCCAAGTAAGCAAACAGACAACTCAGTCAAGTTTGCGCCTGCAAGTGTTGCAAGTCTAGCTGACCCTGCACGTAGTGCAAGTCCAAGGCAACTCATGGTAAAGGTAGAATAAGCTCTGATCACTATTCTTAATATTTACCCTTAATGCAAAGCACATCTCCTGGAGGAGATGCATGATGCTATGTATTAAAGGCAAGGGGGCCACTACCCAGACTGGTTTTGACCTTTATTGAGGTCTCATCAGTGGGAGCTAAGACATACTAAGTTTTAAGTAATACAGAGCTTATAAATATTTTCCCAACACAAGTTACCATAAGGTACTTTATTTGACCTTATTAAATAAAAATCTCAGGATGAGAGATAGATGTAGAAAGTTTTTTTACCTTGGGTATAATATATGTTAAAGATACCAAGTTATTTTAAATATAAACGTGGTTTTTTACTCCATTTCCCAAGTAAGCAAACAGACAAGTCAGTCAAGTTTGCATCTGACTTGTCTAGCTAACCCTGCATGTAGTGCAAGTCCAAGTCCTACATCTATCTCTCGTCCTGAGATTTTTATTTAATAAGGTCAAAGCACCTTATGGTAACTTGTGTTTGGTAAAATATTTATAAGCTCTGTATTACTTCATCATCATCAAATTCCTGCCATGTACCCTCAAGGGGTGTACATGTAGTATTTCTTAGCCTGGCTCCCACTGATGAGACCTCAATAAAGGTCAAAACTGGTCTGGGTAGTGGCCCCTTGCCTTTAATACATAGCATCATGCATCTCCTCCAGGAGATGTACTTTGCATTATGGGTAAATATTAAGAATAGTGATCAGAGCTTATTCTACCTTTACCACGAGTTGCCTTGGACTTGCACTATGTGCAGGGTCAGCTAGACTTGCAACACTTGCAGGCGCAAACTTGACTGAGTTGTCTGTTTGCTTACTTGGGCAATGGAATAAAAAGCCACGTTTATATTTAAAATAACCTGGTATCTTTAACATATATTATACCCAAGGTAAAAACTTTCTACATATATATATATATATATATATATATATATATATATAAGGGAGCCCCAAAATGGGGTATCATAAAAATAATCAGCATTATATTTTCATTTTCAAATTTTAATGAATCAAAAATCCCACGGCAGCAATCGATTCCATAACATTTTTGATTAAAGCTCAAAAATAACCAACCAATAAGAAACAACTATTAAATAGGAATCATATACATAACGATATTTCTTATTGGTGCAGTAAAATTTTAATTTCAATCTTAAGCATTACAGAATCAAACATTATAAACAAAATTTCTATTTCTATGTATATTTTTTCTTCCCAAAAAAAAAGGGGAGCAAAAAATAAAACCTTGCATGGAGCCCATGAAAAGCTAGTTATGACATTATATACTACATGTATATAATTATTACATCATATGCAGTTAATACACTATGATTAATATTTTTGTTGATGTTTATTAACATGCATTCAAAAATTTAATTTTGGGAGTTAGCATGCTCAATATTATCAAAACTATTTAAAAACACAAGGACTTTTGTTTTTATTATTTCTGTTATGGAGATGCTTTTTCAATTCAGAATTACATAAAAACATAAATAGAACCAAGCACCATTAATGTTTATTTTTTCTAGATAATCCCTGAAAACAGTCCTATAAATATTTAATGAAAGCATTGCTTCTTTTCATCCATTTATGCATAATGCTAGCATCACTGGAAAATACATACATTTTATAAATATGAACAAACAGCTGTAATATTATCATTCCAAGTAATCCAAAACTATTTCTCTATACAAAAAATGCTCCTTTGAAAACAAGTTCACAAAGCAAAAATGCTTTTCCATTTATCTAAATTAACATATACTACATGTAAAAAAAGTTCTAAACTTAATTAGTTTAATAAAGCTGAACATAGTACACTCAATTATCAATTTACATGGTAGATTGGTTCCAGAAAAAAAAACATGTAAAAAAGAATACAGTGCATATGAAAAAATAGAAGAATGGTTCCAGATGTGAAAACCCGATATGAACAATGTTATTTTCAAACAAAACATATGAAAATCATTGAATAAAACTATTTAATTTTAATGGAATGTTTTTTATTTTTATTTTAAATACTTATATATGTAACTTTCTTAAAGAAAACAGTGTGTCACTAATAAAACAGAAATTCGAAAAGGCTCAAATATACTGCGCATATGGTTATTAGTTAAATTTTATTTGCCGTCACTTTCTGACAGTAGATGCATTCTTTTGTGTGAGACTGGAATTAAATCACTTCCATCACTTGAAAAACACTATTGCCTTCTTGTTCATACTGCAATGGTGAAACATTTTCTTCAGTAAAAAGAACTAAATTAGCACTAATTTCCAATAATTCTGAAGGTTTTTTTTTTTTTTTTTACCATGAACTCTGCAATTAATCGTTGAGATCTTGTTTTGACTAGATCTTTGTATAATTCTTCATATTGCACTACATGACTTCAGTTCGTGTTTTAAACTGTTCAACTCGTTCAGTATTTGGATCATGTGTAAGAAAATGACTGCAATTTACTAGCCATTTGAAGCCATTCTTTAATTACTCCTGCAGTGAATGAAATCTCTTCATCATCATCACTTTTTTCTTTTTCATTGAGATTCTCAAGGACAGCTTCTATTATTCGTCATCACTAGCAGCCTCGACAACTATCAATTCTTCAATATCTGCAGATGAAAAATCATCAAATCTTTCTCATCCAACTGCATATGCTAATCTGATGATATTGGGATATTCAGTTGTATGCAAAGGTACAGAGTTTTTCTTTTTCACACATTCCGGCTAAGTAGTTTTCCAGCATGCATTTAAAGTTGATGGTTTCAATTCTGATAACACCAACTTAGCAAGTTTGATGCAATTCCAAATAGAAAATTTCTTCCACACATCAACAACTGTCACCCTGGTCTAGTGGTTGTATTAAGGATGTTGTATTAGATGGCAGAAAACAAAATTCCACATTCGGATGTTCTAAAATAGGATGGCCTAGAGCATTGTCTATAATCAATAAAAGTTTAAAGTCCAGATCTCCCCCCCCCCCATCAAATAGTGTTTAACTTTTGGAACAAAACAATGATGGAACCATTCATTAAAAATTTATTTTGTAACCCAACCTTTTTTTGTTTGTCTTCCAGTGCACTGGTAATGTATTAAAATCCACACCTTTTATTTCCCGTGGTCTTTGGGATTATTTAATGAGCAATGGTTTTAAACATTTCAAATTGTAAACAAGAAATGATTGTTTAGCAAACAGCTTAATTCCTTCCAGGCAGCTTTATATAGTTGGGCCTCTGGTAACAGACCAACTTAACTTTAAGGAATCAGCATAGCATCCTTCTGCTTCCAGGAACCAACGGCAAGTGAATATAACGGATCATCTGTCGGCTTAACTTTGGGGAATTATAATTACAAAAATTGATTTTTTTGTTGTCGCCACAATTGTCTACATTCTGTAGCACAGAGTAATCCCTGACATTTAAAACATTGAGGGGGGTTCCCAAATTCAAGTTTAAGTACATATGTACCATTCTAGAAAATGATAACTATAATGGAAATACCCTTTTTAACAGAACTGAATTCAAACAGAAATTTTAAAAATAAGTGCCATTTGAACCATGTAAAATCAAAATATATCGTGTAAAAATAGAATCACTTCTGTTTCTAAACTGTGTTATTTTGAAATCGTGTAAAAAGAGAATTAGCTGTATAGGACTAAATAATATTATTACCAACAGACCTCCATGGAGTTAAGAGACTCATTGTGAGAGGCCCCACTTTCACATACACAGATCATCATATCCTCACTTAACCAAATTCACTGCCCATGCACTCACCACACTCTGAGGTAATGCATTCCAAACACCTACTACTATCCATGCAAAAAATTTGCTCCTCACTCCCTTACTCATACCGATCTTATACGGATTCCAGGGATGGCCTCTCGTTCTCCCTGTCTCCAGATATTCTATGAAAAATCTCATCCACACTAATCTGGTTATTATCCATTACCGACTTATATGTCTTGATCATGTCTCCCCTATTCCTTCTATCCACTAGGCTCTGTAATTTGCTTTCTCTTAATTTGTCCTCATATTCCACATTCCAGAGACCAAAACCAACTTAGTCAATCGTCTCTCTTAACCTTCTCCAACACATCAGCATCTCTCCAGTGACCTCATCATTTCTAGGACTTTTATGGATTTTCAGATAACATATGGTTTCTAATAATTTAGCATTTCAAATATAAGAAATATATATCTCCAAATATTGATAATATTGATATCATTAAGCTAGTTAAAAAAAGAAAAAATATCAAACTTCATTCTAGAAAATATTCTAAGAAAGGTTATCTGCAATGGGCCTATAAACGAAATTCTGACCAAGAATGGTACTGAGAGACAAGCAACTCATGCAAGAGGGACATAAAAATTAGGAAAGAATACCACCACTGAGATTTTCATTGTTTTATCTGATTATTCAATTACTGAATTGACATCATTCTTTAACTTTTCCCTTAAAAGTATGAAAAATTGCGAAGTAATCACTGATGTGTGCTCCAGTATCAAAAAAGTCTTATAAAGAAGCCCTGCAATTTTGGCAGCCACCAAATTTGAAGATTCTCAATCTGCTAGATCCAGACTTACAACAAGCTTGAAAATGTAAAGATTTAGAATTCTTCACTCTTCTAGGCATATTCTGCATAACACATGTAAAGACTGAAATGATAACCTTTATGTAAACTGCTTTAATGTCTTGAAGATTTAGGCTGGGCAAGCCTACAGAACAATGTTTAGACATGTGAGCCAGTTTCTCACATCTAGAGCATTAGATAGTTTTAATTCCACCCATCTGTCATTTATGCAGTGTTCTCTTCTCATTAACATAACACACGTTTTCCTTTTCACAAGAAGTTGACTGTAACTGAAGTGCTGAAATTCACTTCAAAATTTCATCATGTGTCTTCGATATAACTAACATCTTATCATTTATTCTCTTTTCTAATTCATGTATTAACTTCTCATATTGCTTATCAAATTTTTGCATTTGAGAGTTTATGTCATTAGAACTAACATAAGAAAGTACTCTGGTTTTGCAGGAATTTTTTTTACATGGGAAAGAAAACTTGACTCAATTGCATTAACAGATTTAATAGTGTTTGGACACAAATTCCATATCAGTGATTCTTCCCTTTGAGCAACTTCAAGAGCTCTTTTAGCCAACCTTCTGGAATTCTGGGCAAAATGTTTAGCTTTTCCTTGAAGTTTAGACTTTAAAATTAAAAGCACCTGTTCCTCAGACCACCTACCAATTTTCTTAACTGATTCTGCAGCTTCAAAAAAATGATTCAACGTTTTCATTAGAATCACTATTAAAGTTTGATATATTATAACTCAAGTTGATATATTTTGAAAATTCTTCATTCTGTAAATGATGGCCTAGAATTTTCACTTATTACACTTGAATTAATATTCATTTTTTAATCATTTAAATATACCAATACTAGAAAAATTATTCTTAAGACTGAATTTCTTAATAAGATACTCTTAATCTTGTTGACTGTGCCATTTTCACTGTGTGTGTGTGTGGGGGGGGGTTCATATATTTTTTTTTTTTTACTTTCTTTGTTGGGCATGCAGTCCTGTTAATGCACCATTAGTAATGTACTCCCTCCACTCTGAGTGGTTTAACTGTTAATTCAGAATAAAAATAAAACAACCGAAATACTTTAATTTCCTACACAAAGCATTTATTTGCTATAGACTTTTCTGCCTTTCATGTGTGTGTGTGAGTATACAGAGGGTATCTGGGCTAGAGGTATCCAAAAACACACACATCTATCTTAGCATCCATAAAGTTTATTAAAATAATTTTTTTTGTTATTATACAGAATAACTCACCAAGTTTTTATGAAGGATAGTAAAATTCAATGTGGAAACTTTTTATCAAACGATACTCGAGCTCTGGCCAAGTGTTTTCCTGCATCTGAGGCATTATTAGAGCAACTGCTGCAATGACATGCTGTTTCAAATTGTCCAAATCTTGAGTTTTTCTCTGGTATACACAGATTTTAATAAAGCTCAATGCAAAAAAGTCCAATGAAGTCATATCCAGAGATCTAAGCAGCCTGCTTAGATCTCTGGATGGATCAGGTAATGAGACATTACCTGATCCATGTCCAGGTAATGTCTCATTCAACAATGTAGTGACATTTCAATGGAAGCATGGTGGAGTACTATTTTGCTGAAATGTGAAATCTGGAAAAATCTGTGGAACAACAAAGATCTGCAGCATGTGTAGGTGTGTCCCATCATTATGGACTTTATTAACATAAAATGGACCGAGTACATAAAAATAGCCATTTTTGTGCACTCAGTGCCTTGTGCACAATGACTTTTGGTGTGACCCTTTCATTTTTGATCACTTGGTGAAGATTCTCAGTACCTCAAATGTGGCAATTGTGTCTATTAACTTTCCTGCAAATATGAAAGGTTGATTCACCACTGAATAACAACAGAGATCAAGATAATTGGGATTGTTATCAATATGGCTGATCATCTCAATAGTGAAATCAGCTCTCAAGCAGTGATCATCTGGCTGAAGGTGCTGAAGAAGTTGAAGTTTGTACGCATGCAGAGATGTCTCTGAACAATGTCATAAACTGTTGAACAAGGAATCTGCAATTTCATTACTAGTCTAATTCCTTCTATGCAGCCTACACATCAAATCGTTTGTCATCATAGTCCTTAATTCAATACTATCACATTTTGGTAACAGACTAATGATCTTTACTCTCTCACTCTTCCACATCCTTTCTTTATCACTAGTTAAATTGTTTGTACCTATGAGAACTACTCATCTCTTATTTTTCTTGTCTGTTTTGCAACTGTGCTCATTATATTTCTGATTTTTGGTCCAGAAAACTAAAAAAGTAGTAATACTGTTTTATAAGATCATCACCATACCATGTTATATATTTTATTTGATATTCTACTTTACTTACCTGATTTAACATTACTCAGTAATATCTTACGTACTGTATTGCACTGTTGATAGGAAGCTAGTAATGATGTAACCTAAAAGTCTTATCCTTAAAGGCTTGCCAAAGCATAACAATAGTTTCAGCTGAAGTTTTACCCAAAAGAAAACAAAATTTCATGCACACTCTCTGTTCTTTGTGGTCAGCCATCACAAAATAGCCAAACTAGCTTGTAAGCACTAACAAAAAAAGCAGCTAGAACAACAAACCAATTCACACAGGATGATATCAGACAGGAAAATTTATTTGTTTTTTCGACTGTACCACCCTGAATTAATGATATGGCACAGGAAGAATAGTTATAACACTTATAGAATAGATCACTTTCAAAATTAATACCTTAAATAGTCAGTTGTGGCAATTTCTCTAATTTAAGCACACAGGTTCGGTTATTTTTGTGAGACAGTGCATTGGTTAAAAATCAGATGATAGTTTTTAAAACAACAAACATGTTTATTCTACTTTAAGCACAATACAATATTAAACAGATTTTCTCTAATTCCTGCTTAAACTTAAAGTTTAAGTTTAAGCAGGAATTTCTTAGCATTGTGAATTACCATTCACAATGCTAAGAAAATCTTGCTTTACAACTCTAGACAATTTCTGGCTGTTACAATCAATATCACTGGCATTCTTCTCAATAAATATCTTAGCTAACTTTCAGCCTCAATTACTTCCTATAGCGACTTAACAACTAATTTTAACAAAGCTACATTCAACGGACATACAATTCTCGTTCTTAATCTCGGCATTAACATATTAAAATCTACTCACAAATTCGTAGAAACAAATACAGTCCTACCAGTCTGGATGACTTTTGGTGGTTCTGCTGACTGCTTTCCTCAGTCCTATATCCTAGACTTTGCTGAACAGCTTTTGGCAGTCATCCTGGGGTAGTCCTCGTCCGGGATTTGTAGCATAGCTTACCATTGATTTTTGGATCTACTGCCGACGCCGCACATGGCACGTTCCGCTATTGAAAATACGTCTCCGTAGAATGACCTTCCTCTCCTGGGTTTTTCTACTTCCAAAAGACGAACTCCTAGAACAGCCTCCCACCTAAACTTCCTGAACAGCCAGCCTCTTTTATATGATTCAGGAGCTCCTTGTTTTTAGTGTTGGAGACCCCCAAATCTTCCGTAAATAACTTACATCACTGTTGTTTTGACCTTCAGAGTTGGCAGCAACAATCTCCACATCCACAACCTCAATATTTTTGTTTACTTTTAAGTCGCCAACATAATCCGGTCTAATCCCCTTAACTTAAAGAATTATTTCTAACATTCAGTTACACCAAACCAACAAAAAATATTTTACAATATTTTTATAATTTGTGAACAATTTCCATATCATTCTTTTTGATAGTTAGCTTTAACAATCAGCACTTCTTTAAAATATAGTAATTAAATTTTTTTTTTCTTTTTCTCATGATTTGTGACCTCAGTAAAATCGATGCTGAAAAATCATTATATAAAATTGCGCCACATCGAATTTTACATCTACATCATTAATATACAAATTAAATAGATGTGTCCTAGTGCACAACCCCCTAGTCATCCTCATTCTCCT
This sequence comes from Typopeltis vanoorti, assembly GCF_054136105.1. NCBI lineage: Eukaryota > Metazoa > Arthropoda > Arachnida > Uropygi > Thelyphonidae > Typopeltis > Typopeltis vanoorti. The sequence goes on from NC_143558.1 coordinate 82,335,145, forward strand.
GGATTCTAGTCAAGGAAAAGTTATTTTCCTTTAGCCTTTCTAACAATTTTTTCCTATGTAGAGAAACTGTGTCTATTCCTGAATTTTTCTTGTAACTGTTCAAATCAGATATCAAGAACATTAGACTTATTTCTTCATATGATCTGTGATATCAGATTTATATTGTGCTAATAATGGGAAAAGGGACTCAATTACAAGCAAGCCTTGTTTAAATTGCACAATGAGTTCTAAATTTTAGATTTGCTTTGGTGGTGCTAATTATAAGTCACTGTAATTAGTTAATATTAATTTTTAACTACCTTCTTGTGTGTATTGCCAAATGTGTAATTTAAATGACAAATTTTTGATTAGTCACCATTTATAACAATTTACTTTAGCCATTTGAAAATATAATTTTTAATATCTTTCAAAGTCACTTTTAATAATTTTAAGTCAAAATGCCACACATGCACTTTTTTTTTAAGTTTCATAATCTTTGCACTGTTAATTCACACAAATTACATGGAAATTTTACTACACATCAAACTGGAAAACAGAGGAAACAGTACGAGAGACGGACATGTGCATCAAAAGAAACAATTTGAGATCACTCAAAAATACAGTGCAAAATTTAACTTAAAGCTATAGGAATAAATAAGATTATTACTGTTCATTGATATTTATCTTTTGATGCTTTGCATCACTCTCTGTTCTCTCCTCTTCTGGTATACAGTCATCAGTACTTTCTTCCAACAGTTTCTGGTGAGCCAACTCAGAAAGCTTTTCTGCAAGTGCCATGCGATGCCTTTGGGAAGCATATTTAATAGCACCTTGAAGTGTAAAATGAGTAGGCATCATTTCAGCTAATTCAACTGCACGAAATTCTTTATCAGCTCGTACAGCTAGCTGAAATTTTAAAATAAACAAAAAACATAGTTATTACAAGAAACCATAAAAAAGTGAAAATAGCAACAATTTATTAAATTCATCAAATGCTTTTTTAAATTTTATTATGTCTGCTTAAAATAACATCAGCATATGTTAAAAATTTAAGTTATTTTCATGGAAGTTGGTAATTTGTTTGTATGTTATAGTTTTCTTTTATGTTATTCAACCACATAAACAAAAAATCTATCAAAAATCCATGTTGAATAACAAGAAAGAAAGTGTGTGTGTGTGTGCGTGCGCATACTATATGTACATATATGGAGAGAGGGATAGTCCATCCCTGGATGGTGTGTATCTTCAGGTATACACCGTCCCATGTTTTACAAGAAAAACAGGAAGGAGTGTAATGCACTGTTGGAGGCTGTTATGAGTATGCAATACAGCATATAAATTCATGTATAGTGTGCCAGATTTTTTTGTTTTAAATTACTGAAAATTTAATTCATTTAATTTTTAAATTGTGCATAATTAAAAACACCTTATCGCAGGGTACCTCAAATCTATCACAAATATTAAATATCCAACAAAAACAGAAAATCCTTACAAAATTCAATTTAAAAACTGTGTTCAGATGTTACCCCTGCCACAGAAATTTTCAGTCCAATAGGGGAAGAAGATCTTTCCTGCTGAAATGATCTCTAACAACCACTCTGCAGCTCAAGTAATATTGACAATGATGTCCTTTATCAAGGAAGAACCTTTATCAAGGAAGGTAAGTTTGCTGGTCTCACATGAGGGTGGCAAGGTTCTTTTCTCCTGTAAACTCAGGGCATCATGCAAAACAGGCAAACTGGCCAGAAGAACACATACAATATACAGACATAGCAGATGACTATCCTATCATAAGCATTATCAAGTTTCTAAGAAGCCAAGTTACTTGTCAGTGACAAGCCACTTTCTCTAGAATGAAAAGGAAGATGGAGCATGACCTTTATCTATGTCAGGGTTTCCCAAATTGTGTTCTGCGGAAAGTGAATGAATAAGTGTTCTGTGATGTCAGTGACTGGTCACAAAAATTGCCCACAAGCCGATTAGAACAACGAGCGACGTATCCTCTGTTCTCAAAACCGAATGAAATAACGTGTGTCAGTGACCAAGCCGCATATTTTTAAAGATAGAAATATTCATGAATTATTGTTAATTTTCACATATCTTTCAACATTTGGGAAAGGGAATACCGCTGTTTATGACCGGTCATAAAAATTGCCTGCAAACTGATTACAACAATCGGCAGAATTCTTGTGTAGAGGCTTAAGTGCTGTGAGGACATTATGTTGGAGGTTTAATGGATTTTTTACAACACTCAAAAAGAATTAAAATAGAATTTAATACTTCCTATATTTCGTCCTTGTCACTAGGACATCTACGGGGATTACAAAAACAATTAATGTAACATGCACACAAAAACTTACAATACTAAGCCCAACCACGTGGGTTACACTAAAGTCCTATCTAGGTGGAGCGCCCTCTAAGGGCGGTAGTAGGTGGCCTGGAATGTAAGGTGGGACCTCTGGTGATGAGTGTTTCCCAAATCTTCGGAAGCTTAATGCAACCGTATTTGTTAAGATTTGGTTGGTTTCTGAGAGCTGCTGCTGCTTCTAAGAAAAGTCTCTCTTTCTTGAATTTGCTGTGGTGGAGCATGGTGGTTTTCTTCCATGATACTCTGTGGGTGGTGTCCAAAACACGGTCAGCCAAGCCTGAATGGCCATAGTTGTGTTTAACGATGTACGACTTGTGTTCCTCCAGGTGGATGGATGCTGATCTGCCTGTCTGTCCAAAGTACGCAAGCTTACAGGAACAGGGTACTTTGTAAACTCCAGGCAGAGAGAGATGAGGGAGCTGATCTTTCGTAGAACGGATAAGGGTAGCAAGTTGGGGGTAGGGCTTATATGCTGTGTGTAGGTTATACTTTTTTAGTATCTTGGCTATTTTTTCCGAAGTGCCACGGATGTAGGGTATGGTGATGGCATTTTTAAAATCTTGTTGACGAGAGGGACGGGGAATGGGGGAGGAATTAATTATTTTTTTGATACTGTGTTCGCTGTAGCCATTGGAGAGGAAAGTTCTGTTTATGTAGTTAAGCTCAGTAGCAAGGGCGGTTCCACTGGAACAAAGATTGTGGGCTCTCTTGGTAAAGGTTTTAATGATGCCATATTGTTGTGAGGGGTGGTGGTGGGAGAGTTTGTGAATGTATCTGCCTGTGTGTGTGGGTTTTCCGTATACAGTGAAGGCAAGTGTATCATTAGGCAGGTGCGTGACTAAGGTGTCTGGAGCGGTTGAATTTGTGGTTGTGGTTTGTCTTTAACCAGGTTGCTGTATTTCTTGACGTGTTTGTTTTTTATTTTTTGAAATTCTCTCTTGTGCGGAAGTTTCCAAAATGTCAGAGAGAATCGACCAAAGTTCAGGGTTAAGAACGGTGGAGAGCTCTGAGTGTAAGGAGCCAATGGCGGCATTCGTTACTGCGAGGGCGGCACGAGTAGAGGCGATTTGCTCACATAGTAATGCTAGGCTGGCACGATTATATATACGGAGTGCTTTTTTGGAATGGAAATTGATCTTCATTTTAACACATTTCGGTATCACTCTTGTATCCCGACATCTTTTTAAAAAGGCCAGCCTATTTAGTTGTCTAGATAGTCGTAGTTTTGACTTACCATATTGCTTGGATTTGCGTGCTAAATCTTCTCCATGGATGATTAGAATTCTTGTGTAGAGGCTTAAGTGCTGTGAGGACATTATGTTGGAAGTTTAATGGATTTTTTAAAACACTCAAAAAGAATTAAAATAGAATTTAATACTTCCTATATCTAATACTGTTCCCCCCCTCACCGGAAATTCAGCTTCCTATATAAAAAACTCAACCCACTTTAAAGCCCTCACAGAAAATTTAACCTTGAATAATACAGACATATTAGTAAGCTTTGATATCTCCTCTTTGTTTACCAATATTCCCTTAACTGACACTTTATCTCTCTTAGAAAACGTTTTCCCCTCTGACATCTTAGATCTCTTTTCCTTTGCCATCAACTCTGGGTATTTCTCATGGAATAACAAAATCTACAAGCAGATTTTGCTTGTAGATTTTGTTATTCCCCCCTTGCCAATTTCTATATGGAAGATTTCGAAAAATGAGCCATAGACACAGCCCCACTCAAACCTTCTATCTGGCTAAGATATGTAGATGATGTGTTCTCTATTTGGCCTAATGGCCCAGACACGTTAGACTCCTTCCTCGGTCATCTCAATAGCCTACATCCAAGAATCCAGTTTACTATGGAAAAGGAAAAGAACAATTGTTTACCCTTCCTAGACACCTTAGTCACGCGCCTGCCTAATGATACACTTGCCTTCACTGTATACAGAAAACCCACACACACAGGCAGATACATTCACAAACTCTCCCACCACCACCCCTCACAACAATATGGCATCATTAAAACCTTTACCAAGAGAGCCCACAATCTTTGTTCCAGTGGAACCGCCCTCGCTACTGAGCTTAACTACATACACAGAACTTTCCTCTCCAATGGCTACAGCGAACACAGTATCAAAAAAAATAATTAATTCCTCCCCCATTCCCCGTCCCTGTTGTCAACAAGATTTTAAAAATGCCATCACCATACCCTACATCCGTGGCACTTTGGAAAAATAGCCAAGATACTAAAAAAGTATAACCTACACACAGCATATAAGCCCTACCACAAACTTGCTACCCTTATCCGTTCTACGAAAGATCAGCTCCCTCCTCTCTCTCTGCCTGGAGTTTACAAAGTACCCTGTTCCTGTAAGCTTGCGTACTTTGGGCAGATCAGCATCCATCCGCCTGGAGGAACACAAGTCATACATCGTTAAACACAACTATGGCCATTCAGGCTTGGCTGACCATGTTTTGGACACCACCCACAGAGTATCATGGAAGAAAACCACCATGCTCCACCACAGCAAATTCAAGAAAGAGAGACTTTTCTTAGAAGCAGCAGCAGCTCTCAGAAACCAACCAAATCTTAACAAATACGGTTGCATTAAGCTTCCGAAGATTTGGGAAACACTCATCACCAGAGGTCCCACCTTACATTCCAGGCCACCTACTACCGCCCTTAGAGGGCGCTCCACCTAGATAGGACTTTAGTGTAACCCACGTGGTTGGGCTTAGTATTTTAAGTTTTTGTGTGCATGTTACATTAATTGTTTTTGTAATCCCCATAGATGTGCTAGTGACTAAGACGAAATATAGGAAGTATTAAATTCTATTTTAATTCTTTTTGAGTGTTGTAAAAAATCCATTAAACCTCCAACATAAAACAATGGGCAGAGTATCCTCTGTCCTCAAAACTGAACGAAATAACATCTGTGTTACAAATGTTAGTGACCAATCAGCAAGGAAGTATAAAGAAAATTTTTTCACTGAAGATCAAGGTAGTCTGTATCTGGTTCTCAAATCTAATAATACTGAATAACTTCTTCGCAAGTTCATATTGTAGCGTGAAAGTGCTTGTTTCGAAACCGTAGTACCATGATTTTATAAAAGTAATAGGCCTGCAGATTTAAATTTTAATATGAATAAGAGGCAAGGGATTTTTTTTAAATTTTGGTGTTAAGAAATCTCTTATTGAAGGTGTTTGTGATGCAACATATAGTGATTCATCCACCTCCAGCCTACAAAGTGATCTCCAGGATGTACAAGAGGGGAAAACTACCAGTACACAGGAGAAAAAGTCTGCATTCACTCGTAAGTACTTAATAATATTATACATTTTTGGTAATCAGAATGGGATATGTCAATGAAAATCAGCACAAATTAATTTAATGATGTTGGCCTGTGACTGCCAGTTATCAATCACTGGACTAATTTTTCATTAGTCCAGTGATTGATAACTGATTTAAATGTAATTTTATATTTGTCAACATGTCACACCATATACATAAGTGTACTAATACTCTTTATGCTTATGCCATAATTAATTATTAATACATTACAAAATAACCAAGGTGTTCCGTGAAAATTTCAGGATTTGTGAAGTGTTCCTTCGTAGGAAAAAATCTGGGAAACACTGATCTATGTCCACCTTAAATAGTTGAACCTACTAACTCCCATCCCTAATCAACTCAGCTTCTAACTGCCATAAGTAACATAACAGAATGCAGATACTTCCTTCCCCCACTCTACAAACACACACTGCCAGGAAGACTCTTAATCTAAGGACATAACATTGCCAATGTTCTAAAAAGATAGCCACAAAAAGATAGATATGAAATTCTAAGCATACCTGTATATAAATTTATTTTGTCTTATAGCCTTTCCCAACAGTTATTCTTCAATAAGACCTCCTGATATACTACTAAACTAATTCCACAACAGTCTAAGTCAAAGGAGCTACCACTCCTGTCTAGAATCCCAGTGTTTTTGCATTCTACTTCTAAAAAATCCTCAGGACTTAGGTGTATGAAAGAAGATGCTACTCCACCACTATCAACTAGAATGTCCACATCATTTCTAGTGGTCTTCTTGGGAACATATAAGCTACTCGTGTCATAAAACCCTCAACTAAATAAGTAGGCATGTCAGTCTGATTCTCCATAAGACTGACCTGCATGCCTATTTACTTCTCTTAAACACAGGTATATATATATATATTTATTTTTTTATTTGAATATTATTCACTTTATATACAATGTATAACACTATATAATGCACAGTGGTAAGGGTAGGTGTGCATATAGTTACACACAGCAGATAGAATAACTTTTACAAGTCTATATAGCTAATGGTAATAGTTCTGAGTGTGAACATTGAGATTATAAGCAGCTATTCAATTATTATTATTTTATATATATATTTTTTTTTTTTTTGCAAAATTAAGATATTGTAAATTATCATACCAAAAAATACTGTCAAGCTACACAAAACACTGGTCACATTGAGCAACAAACTGGAAACATTTGTTTTTGCTGTAAGCAAAAATGAGTGAATCTGAATGACTTCAATTTTTGCAATTCAACAAACTGCAATTGTTCGTTTCATTTCAACAAATAATTTTGAAGAACTTAAAATTGTCCTAACAATTTTTCAGGAGTGTGTGGTGGTGTTTGTAGAGAGCTCCCGAAAAGGTAAGTGTTATTTTGAGTAATAATTGGCAATATTGCTTGAATCTTAACGTAGTATTGTTTACTTCTGGTAACTTAGTGTGTCTGTGATTTTTGGTGTGTTTTCTGCATTATTTAAATTAGTATTTGGATAAGATATGATAGATAGCACAGCACATGGCACCTATGAGAAGAAAGACAACGGCGTCCAATTACCATCTTTGTTCAAAAATTTTAACTTAAAGGTGTTTGTTCAGTGTAACATCTGCGGGATGTATGCTTCGTCAAGAGCGGTTGAAGTTTGGTTCGATAATGATAGTGGATTTTTGGTGAAAATGTGTGCCGAAAGTGTAAAAAAAGTGAGGATTTGAAGTGTGTCTCAGATCGTGAGATCGATGTCATTGATGAAAGTCAGAATGTGAGAGAAAATAGTGATATGATAGGAATTTGCGATGTAGTACCAGATAGCTTTGAGAGCGGTGAAAGTAAAAATACAGAGCAAGAGAATGGTTTAACGGATAAAAAAAAATGAAGAGTTAGTTGCAATGAGTGAGATCGCACGGTTGCGTAAAGTGATACATAGGGCGAAGCGGCAGCTGAAGCATTTGCAAAATTGTTTATGAGTGCATCAGCTAATAAAAAGCAAATGTATGATAAGAAAAATAAGAGTATGATCGGGAGTGTAAGATAAATGAAAGAGTGAGTGTTGTACGGTGATTCATTAGTAAGCGGTGTAATAGATGAGAGTTGTTAAAATCGTACTTACCAAGTGTGAAAATTAAGGATGTAAGTGAGTCCATTAGAGCACAAAAGTAGAGGGTGAAAGAAATGATAGTAGTGGCAGGAGGGAATGATTTAAAAAGAGAAAAAATTGCTATGAGAGAGGACTTGAAGGAATTACTAGAGGTAGCAAAAGAAAAGAGTGAGAGAGTTAAGATAGTGAGTCTGCTGCTGAAGTATGACAGAGAAGAGTTAAGGAGGGTCATAATTGAAAATGACTCTATGTGCAGGTTATGCAGGAGGAGTGGTGTGGAGTTTGTGGACGTGTGGAGTGAGTTTGATGGGTTTGCATCTGAATGGATTTGGTGTGTGGAGACTGGAAAAGTGTTGTTGAATGAAGTGAATGTGCAGAATAGGGGAAACTAGTTATTAAAGGGGGGGGGAGAAGTGAATATGCAGACTTCAGGGAGGCAGTTAAGTGTATGAATGTGTATAATATGCCCGAGCTAGTACGAAGAACAACAAATCAGAATGGGTTAGTTAGTATAAGGCATCAAGATAGGGGTGGGACTAATGGGATTCTGCATTTCATGTATACTAATGCCAGGAGTATTAGGAACAACAAGGAAGAATTTTTAGCCTTGGTTGGCACTTCCAGACCAAAGGTTATTGGCATTAGTGAAACATGGATGACAGAAGATGATATAGCTAGTGGGATAGAACGTGAGGGGTATAGTGTGTTCAGGAGAGACATAGAGAATAAAATAGGGGGAGGAGTGTTATTGATGATAGCTGATGAACTGCAGCCACGAAAAATAGAAGTTGAATACAGGATAGAGAAAAGAGCACATATGAGGCTATTTGGTGTGAGATTGAGACTAGCAGAACAAAATATACAGTTGGGTGCTGCTATAGACCAGGTGATGGAATAGATGGTGGAGATAGTATGCATAAGCAAATAGATGCAATGAGTAGGAGGATAATTATTATGGGGGATTTCAACTATGGTAACATTGACTGGAAAGAGGAGAGGGCACATGGGAGGAAGGAATTGGATTTTATGCGGTTATTAAGGGACAACTATCTGCGGCAGCATCTAGTGGAAAATACCAGGGGGCAGAGAGTGCTTGACCTAGTAATTGCAACTGAGAATGTGGCTGTAACGAACATGACCATGTTGCCACCAACTGGTGAGAGTGACCATAAGGTCATGACTTGGGAGGTGGCTAAATGTGTGGAATTATCAATTAAGACAGGGTACATGTGGAATTACCAGGCTGGTAAGTATGACAAGCTTAGGAGATTGCTTGATTCAGTGCCACGGCATGTAAAACTGCAAGGGCTGGATGTTGATAGTGCATGGGAGGTGGTTGAGGAGTGTTTGCAGGAGGTAATGGCTGACTGTATACCTAGTATCTGAATAGTAAATCGAGTAGGGGTTAAATGGATGAATAACACCATTAAGCTTGAGCTGCAAAAAAAAAAGAAACAACTGTGGAGGGAATTTAAGGAGAAAGGTGACCTGCAGGCACACGAACAGTATAAAGCACAAGCCAGAAGGGTAACGAGTGTGGTAAGAAAAGCAAAAGCAGAATATGAAAGGGAATTAGTCATGTAAGGTAAAGAGAATCCCAAACAGTTTTTTAGATATGTTGCAAGTAAAAGAAAAATGTATATGGCAGAATGATTTTAAAGAATGCCGATGGTAGGGAGGTAACCGAATCAGTTGATATAGTGGAATTACTGAACGAGCACTTTGCAAGAGTGTATCATCCGGGTTTTGATGTTCAAGAATGAAGGAACCAACAGCTTATATAGGAATTGTGGTGAATGAAGTGGAGGTGAATAGTCTATTACAAAACCTTAATGTGAATACATCTGTGGGATTGGATGGTATACCAGCTCGTGTCGTACGTGAAGCAGCTAAAGAATTGTCAGTGCCCTTGACCATTTTGTTTAATTTGAGTCTCGGGTCTGGGTTTGTCCTGAGGGAGTGGAAAGAGGGGAAAATAGTTCCAATGCATAAAGTAGGTTCCAAGACTGCTGTTGCAAATTACCGACCGATCATCATATCAGGGGTCGTTGTCATGATCTTGGAGAAAGTAGTCAAGAGGAAAATATAGGAATGGATAGATGAAAATGGGATACTGTATGGGGGGGGGGGACAGCATGATTTTGCGAAGGGTAGATCATGCCTCAGTAACTTGCTCACATTTTATAACACAGTGACGGTTGAACTGGATAAGAGTAATGGGTTTACAGTGATTCTGCTGGACCTTGCTAAGGCCTTTGACAGGATACTACATGGAATCCTAATCAGTAAACTGCAGCATATGGAGATGGATAGGAGGGTGGTTGATGGAGAGATATCAGAGAGTAATTTATTCAGGAGTAGAGTCCAAAAGATGGCCCGTGACTAGCGGTGTGGCACAGGGGTCTGTTCTTGGACCACTACTACTCTTTAATTTGTTCATTAACGATACAGGAAAGGAACTGTTCATTTGTTTGCTGATGATGCAAAGTTGGGTAGAGCAATAGTGAATGCACATGATGCACAAAATTTTGCAGATGATTTGGATAGTTTGGAGAACTGGGATAAGGAGAATGGATGTCAATTTAATGTGGCAAAATGTAAGGTGAAAAGATTAGCAGCAGTATACCACATTGGTGGAACTGTACTCCAGGCGAATGATGAGGCCAGGGATTTGGGAGTGTTGGTGGATAGGGAGTTGAGGTTTAGGGGGCACATTGCAAAAGTGGGTATATCAGCTCATCAAATCACTTGGTTACTGAAGAATACTTTGAAGAGAAGAGACAAGCAAATTATTGTTCCTCTGTATTGAGCCTTGATAAGACCCCATCTCGACTACTGTGCCCAGATTTGGGCGGCAGGGTTTCTTCTTGATGGGAAGGAGGTGGAGAGGATCCAGAGGCGAGTGACCAAGATGATAGCAGGTCTATGGAATGAACCTTATGAGAACAATTTGAAGATCTGTGGGTTGCAGAAATTGGTTAATAGACGGAAAAGGGGTGATATGATTGAGACATTCAAATTACTGAAGGATTTCTATAAGATTAATTCAGAGGATATTTTTGAGAACAGGACTGGTGGCCATCCATGGAAACTGGTCAAGAGTATGATTAGCAAGGGTGTTAGAGCTAGGTTTTTTACTAGGAGAGTGATGAATGTGTGGAATAAGCTGCCAGAGTCTGTTGTGGATGCTATGACTGGGAATGAGTTCAAGGCGAAGTGTGATAGATACTGTGTGAATGTTGAATAGTTGTTCTTGACATGATGTTAGGACCTCCCTCGATGAGTCTAAGGACCCCTTGGAGTTGCCCGTAATAATAATGTTGACATACTAAATGCATTTTGGAACATACAGCACAGATATTATGTGCATCTACTCGCATTTTAAAATATACAAAAATATACTGGCACCGATGCCTTCTTTAAGAACCAGCAAAAATCAGGAAATATAGTACAGTTGTATAGAAATTTAGAGAAGAACAAGGAAGTTCAGTAAAACAGGATCAGAATCATATTTTCACTTTAAGACAAACAGTTGAGAAATCATGGGCATATAACAGGATGTATAGTTAAGTTTTGTAGATCTAGAAAAGGCATATGACAAATGCCAAAGGAAAGGCTTTCCAAACACCTAGTCACATGGGATGAAGAACATAATATTAAGCAATATATATACTATATATTTAATGTAAGACAGCAGTTAGAATTGAAAGCACTACAGGAAGATAGTTTGACTAAACTCAGGTATAAAGTAAGGCATAAAATCAGGGGATTGCCATTATCTCTGTTATTATTCATCATCTATAAGGATCATATTATAAAGAAAAGTAGAATCAAACCTGATATCAAAATAGCAGATATTCATCTTAGCTCTTTTCTTCATGCAAATGATGTTATATATTCAAACCAATTTTATTTTATGGATCTGAGAGTTCGATAAGAATTAGAGCAGTTAATCAAAGATTAGAGATAGCAGATATGAGAGTTCTGAAGGAAAAAAAGAAGAGTGAACAAATGCATTACTGGCATCATATTAAAAATGAAAATATTAAGAATAAACATGACACTGTTAGTATTCAGGAATGTGTGCAAAGATAATAAAAAGGTGGACTTTTTACTTAAACAGAATGAGAGAGGAAAAGTTAAAGCATATGTCTGATGACAAGATACAGAAGAAGACAAAATATAAGATTCTACAATGCTGTAATCCTGACATAACACCCAAGTGCTGAATTTTCATCAAGCCAAGGCAAATATCTACATATTTTTTTAAAATTGTTTATTTTTATTTGATCAACACAAGAAAGGCCACAAGACCTATGGCACATTAGTGCCATGTGAGCAAGAGGAATAGAAGAAAGGAGGAATTGGTTCACATTTTGCTTGAACAGCTGAGGGCTGTAATTTTTGGGGAAGGTAGAGTTTGGGAGACTGTTCCAAAGAACAGAAGCAGATGGAATGAAAGAGGAGGCAGTGAAGTTGGTTCGGTGAGTTTCAAGATGGACTGTAAAATAGTGCTGGTTAGCAGACTCTTGTTTTAATGATTTTGGAGGAGAGTGGAGGAATAATAGTGGAGGGAACTTTGACCAGGTCATCAATACAGGAATTGGTAGGGAAGAGTGGTGCCAGTAAGTTGGCCTTGTCTTTAGGTGAGGTAACTACAGTACCATCCGGATGTGAGAGTAGTGGAAACCTGGGTGGGCAGAAGTTGAACCCAGTAGCCTTGGCAAGGACCACAAGGAGCGACTGCCATTTGGGCAGAAGGTGAGTTTACAGCATTTAGCACTTTCAAAGCCTGACTTGGAATTAGTGATGATGCTTTTACAACTGCTTTGAGCTGGAGTATAGGCAAAGTGAGAAACTGAAGTTTTGGTCTGGAGCCATTCATGGTATGCAGAGGTTTTTTTCTTTTACTGCATTGCCACACTTTTTTTGAGAACCAAGACTTGGATGGTAGCTAAGAATTTGGTGCAGAATAAGGGACAAAAGGCTTCGTACTTGTGAGGATGATTCTGTTATTTGATTTGAGCAGGTGTTTGGATCAGAAAAACTGAAGCAGTAATCGGACCATGGGAAGGAGGAATAATAGTCACAGAGGTCCTCCCAGTTGGCACCCATGTAGTGCCAAAGGACAATGGCACTGTGAACTGGTGGGTGAAGGTTGTTCTGTGGCAAAACAGACCTGTATGAGGTTGTAGTCCAAGTTACCAAGAGGAGAACTGACAACCACGGTATACCTGGAAGGGGGAGCTTGTTAGGAAGATCTCAAGTGTGTTAGCAAATTGGAGGAGTTTTCAAGTATTCTGTAAGAAGCCATGGAAAGGTTCAGATGGTCTGAGATAGGTCACTGCTGATGGCCAACACCTCAGCATCCCTGCCTGCTAAATCAGTGAAACTGGAGAAGGGGAGCCAATATGTTGTGGACATTGAAGTCCCCAAGAAGGATGACTTCACTATTGGGGTATTTCGACTGCAGAAAGTCAAGCTTTAGAGAGAGAGAGAGTTGAAGAGGTGAGAGTGGTTGACAGAGTTTGGAGAGCAATAGAGAAAGCATATTAAAAGGGCAGGTTGACTTGGTAGAGAAATTTTGAGCCAAAGCTAATCAAATGGTGGGGATTCAAGGATTTTCTGTCTCTGGCATGGTATGTCATTTCTGATGAATGCACAAATGCACCCCTATGGTCGAAAAAGATGTAATGTGTAGTTTGGGCACTGGCTGTTGAGGTTGCAAGTTGTGACAAAAAACTTAGTTAATGGATAAAAAAAATTACATTGATTAATTTACTAGAAGTCATTCATACTAGTTAAAATATTTTATTCTTGGTTGTATGCTGTGATTTCAGTCAGTGAACAACCTGTTGCTGATGGATACAGCATCTTGATTGTCTCACTTCTGTGGACTAGGATTTATAAAATTTATACTCATTAAAAAAGGGAAGTAGGGTTTACTGTACATAAAGACTAAAATGGATGAGTAGCACCATTAAGCAGGACCTACAGAAAGTTTTGTACAGTATATAAGGCCAAAGGAAATCTCAGAGTTCTTCCACTAAATGAAAGAAGAACTGATGTAGAGAAATAAACTTTATGGGGAAGTATATGTTTTTCTGAAGGATAGGTCATGCCTTAGTAATTTAGCCATTTTCTACACTAAACGACAGTTGAGCAAGATAAAGGAAATAGATACACCACAATACTGCTGAACTTTCCAAAGGCATATGACAGATAACTCCATGGAATTCTATTACATAAACTGGAGCCAAAGAAGATGGATTTGAAGCTGATGACATGGATAAGAGGGAGATGATGGACAGAAATCAAAGAATGGTATGTGGAGTAGCACAATACAGGAAATGAGGGGTGGCTTGCAATATGTCAAGGGCTCTTTACTTTGGCAGCCAAAGTAAAGAGCCCTAAAAACAATACAATACAATTTGTACACATTAATGATACAGAAAATTATCTTGAAGGAAATATCCAGTTCTTTGCTGAAGATACAAAACTGGGAAGAGTGATAGTAAAGAAAGGTGATGTAAAAATCCTGTGGAATGATTTAAGCAGAATGACAGTAAGAGTGAAGGATAATGGTTACCAGTTTAACCTGGCGTTAGTAAGGTGGGGCGTCACAGAACCCCCAAAGATTTTAAATTGATTATAACTTTTTAACAAAGCATGGCAGAGAGTCATGCCTCAGTATAGCTTCCCTTCCCGTAACCCGCTACTCGATGCCATAGACGACAGGCTGTTGCATGCAAGCAAATTTAGTGTGGAGAGGTGTAAAGTGTGCTGGGGTCCACCAGACCCCACCTTACCAAAAGAGTGACTATATTTACTTTTCCAAAACGTAAGTTGTTTTCATGTATATTCTACTAAAATATTATCATTACTGCTGTCTTCAAATACATTTTCGTAAATATTTATAGGGTATTTTGAGAATAATATCTTTTTTTTTTACGAGCAAGAAGAACAGAAGTTAGTCAACTTACATATGACACTTTGACTGACGAGGAGCCATTTAGCAGGGATGATGATAGTGAAATTGATTTGGAACTGGTCAGTAACCATGAGTTAATTTTGTGGATCAGCATTTTTATTCTGTAAAATTACAGGACACTTAAACAATATACGTAATCTAATTTTGATTAAAAAGATATGGATTTCTATAATACACTACATTATTTGGGTGGGTCTGTGGGACCCCACCTTACCACTTTTGTTACATTTTCCCACCTTACCAGAGCCGGGTTAATGTGCAAATTGTAAGTTTTTTTTTTATTTTTTATTCCACACACAACAGGTACAAGAACCTATAGCACATCAGTGCTGCATGTGAGGTGCAGATAAGGATTGCAAGAAATCTATTGAGATATTTCGTAGAGCTGTAAGTCGAAGTTGTTTTGGGAAAGACATTAGGACAGAGGTAAGTGGAATAAATGAGGAAGAGGAGAAGCAGATTTCATGTGTTTGCAGTTGTGCTGAAAAGGGATGCTGGGTAGCTGCTGTTCTTGTTTGAACAGGTCCAACAGTAAGTGAAGATGTTTCTGTCTAACAGAAAGATGTTTGCCAACTCACTGGAGTAGTAATCATGGAAGTACCTGTCAAAAAAAAAAAAAAAAAAAAAAAAAAAAAAAAAAAAAAAGCAGAGTTGAAACATCGTGTCTGTGAGATAGAGATTGAAGTTGGCCAAAGAGGGAAGAGTTATGAGCTGAATTGCTCTCTTCTGGACAGTAGTAAGAATTTTTAGCAAAATTTTAAATGCACCACTCCAAATGTGAGAACAATATCCCAAGGATGAGCAGATTTGAAATTTATATAGGGATAGTAGGTGGATGCATGTAAAGTAGCTTCTTGAG
This sequence comes from Typopeltis vanoorti, assembly GCF_054136105.1. Taxonomy (NCBI): domain Eukaryota; kingdom Metazoa; phylum Arthropoda; class Arachnida; order Uropygi; family Thelyphonidae; genus Typopeltis; species Typopeltis vanoorti. Next base: position 82,350,760 of record NC_143558.1, read on the forward strand.
CAGAAAAGAAAGTCTAGTCTGTGCCAGGAGAGGCTGGATGTGTCAATCCAAGGAGAGATAGCTAATCCTGTCTACTGATGTGTGTATTACTGAAGATAAGAGAATATGAGCTGAGATCCCTATAGTGAGAGAAAATGCAGGACTTTGTTTCGGTGGCATTGAAGATTTCATGTTAGAAGTTTAATGGAATATTAACAGCACTGAGAAAGGATTAAAACTAATTTTAATACTTCCAATATTTCGTCTCTGTCACAGAGACATCTTCGGGGATTACAAAAACTTTTTGTAACAACACACACAGCAATACAATACAAAGTGAAACTAAAGTCCTATCTAGGTGGTGCACCCTCTATGGGCATTTGCAGGTGGTGTGGGATGTAAAGAGGGATCTCTGATAATTAGTTTCCCAAATTTTGGGAAGTTTAATGCAACCATATTTGTTTAAATTAGGTTGATTCCTGAGTGCAGATGCAGATTCAAAGAATAGTCTTTCTTTTTTGAAGTTACTATGGTGGAGCATGGTAGTTTTTTTTCCAAGAGATCTTGTGGGATGTATCCAAAACATGGTCCGCAAGGCCAGACTGACCATAATTGTGTTTGCAGATGTAAGAACTGTGTTCTTCTAACCGGATGGATGCTGACCTGCCTGTTTGTCCGAAGTAGGCAAGTTTACAGGAACAAGGTACTCTATATATGCCAGGCACTGAAAGTGGAGGGAGCTGGTCTTTAGTGGAGCGGATAAGAGTAGCAAGTTTACAATGGGGCTTAAAAGCAGTATGGAGGTTGTACTTTTTTTAATGATCTGGCTATTTTTTCTGAAGTACCATGGCCATTAGTGCCCTAAGCCTTGGACACAATTTTGCCGTCGCACCTATTGAAGTTCCAGTATTGGATATTATGTACAACATCGAATGCGGAATCTGTCATCACTTAGCTCCAGAAACAGCCAATAACAGACTTGATGTAGCTAACAATCTCTCCCGTTCTTCACTCCCTAAAGTTAATTTATCTTCCAGTCAACTCTCTGCCCTCAAAAAATTACGGAAAGAAAAAAGTATTGTCATCACCAGAGCTGATAAGGGTAAGGCCACTGTTGTTCTCAACGCCTTAGAATATAATCGGAAAATGGATATTATTCTCCGTGATCACGCTACCTACATACCACTGGAACACAATCTCACAAAAACTCAAGTTAAAAAATTAAAAAAACCTACTTAAAAATGTTTCTTCCTGGCCTCCTGACATTACAAAACTCAAACCATTCTGTTCTCGTTTCCCCCCCCGGATATATGGTTTACCCAAAATCCACAAACCTAATTCTCCCCTAAGACTTATAGTAGATGCCACCAATGCACCTTGCTACAAATTATCAAAGCAGCTAGCTAACTCTTTGACACCCCTCACTTGTCTTGCCTCATCTTATGTAAAAAACTCCACCCATTTTAAAAACTTAATTGAAAATCTTACTTTAAATAATACAGATATATTGGTCAGCTTTGACATCATCTTGTTGTTTACAAATATTCCCCTAATTGACACTCTTAAAAAACGTTTTTCCTTCTGATATCTTAGCGCTCTTTTCCTTATTTCTCTTGGAAGAACAAAATCTGCAGACAGATAGAAGGAATGGCCATGGGTTCCTGCCTCTCACCAATTATTACATGGAAAATTTTGAAAAATGAGCCATTAACTCTTCCCCTCTAAAACCTTCTATCTGGCTAAGATAAGTAGATGATGTGTTCTCTATTTGGCCTCATGGCCCAGACACATTAGATTCCTTCCTCAGTCACCTCAATAGTCTACATCCAAGAATCCAGTTTACGATGGAAAAGGAAAATGACAACAGTTTACCCTTTCTAGACACCTTAGTAACACTCCTTCCTAATGGTAACCCTTCTTTCTCTGTATATAGAAAACCTACTCATACAGGGAGATACATTCACAAACTCTCCCACCACCACCCCTCTCAGCAATATGGCATTATTAAAACTCTGACTAATAGAGCCCACAATCTTTGTTCCAGTAAAACTGCCCTTTCAACCAAACTCAAACACATACACAACACCTTCCTTTCCAATGGCTATAATGAACTACAGAATTAAAAAAATAATCAAGTCCTTCCCCATTCCCCAACCATCTCTTCAGAAGGACTTCAGAAATGCCATTACCATTCCTTACATCTGTGGTACTTCAGAAAAAATAGCCAGATCATTAAAAAAGTACAACCTCCATACTGCTTTTAAGTTCCACCATAAACTTGCTACCGTTATCCACTTCACTAAAGACCAGCTCCCTCCTCTTTCAGTGCCTGGTGTATATAGAGTACCTTGTTCCTGTAAACTTGTCTACTTTGGACAAACAGGCAGGTCAGCATCCATCCGGTTAGAAGAACACAGTTCTTACATCTGCAAACACGATTATGGTCAGTCTGGCCTTGTGGACCATGTTTTGGATACATCCCACAGGATCTCCTGAAAAAAAAACTACCATGCTCCACCATAGTAAATTCAAAAAAGAAAGACTATTCTTTGAATCTGCATCTGCACTCAGGAATCAACCTAATTTAAACAAATATGGTTGCATTAAACTTCCCAAAATTTGGGAAACTAATTATCAGAGATCCCTCTTTACATCCCACACCACCTGCAAATGCCCATAGAGGGCGCACCACCTAGATAGGACTTTAGTTTCACTTTGTATTGTATTTTTGTGTGTGTTGTTACAAAAAGTTTTTGTAATCCCCGAAGATGTTTCTGTGACAGAGACGAAATATTGGAAGTATTGAAATTAGTTTTAATCCTTTATCAATGCTGTTAATATTCCATTAAACCCCTAACATGAATTCTTCACAGCACGTAAGCCTCAACACATGTGGCATTGAAGATAGAAGGCTATCCTTGCTCTCCTGAAGGATGGTATGGATAACAGTGTTCACTGGTTGCAGATGATTTTGATGTTAAGGATGTCTGAAAATGACATGATTTGTGTAAGGAGTAGGATGAATAAAGCGTGTTAATGTTGGCAAAGCTGTGGATAGTACTGGCGATGATTGAGAGTAGGTCAATTGTGTATAAGAGAAAGAGGGTAGGCAATAGAATGGAGCCCTGATATTTCTGCATTGGTGGATGACCAAAGTGAAAGCTGGCTATTCAGTTAAAGAAGGTGGCAGGTAGATTGAAGGAAAGCAATTTGCAATGCAAGCCTTTATGTCAAACATGAATGAAAGCCCTGGAAATGTCAAAGGCAACAGCGTACATTTTTCTCTGAACCTTTCCATGGCACGTCCAGTGGTGGATGATGTAGGATGAGAGATTGGCTGTGGATCTTGATAGCTGGAATCCATACTGGTGGTCGCTGATAAACTGAAAAGCTTCTAGATAGTGAAGAAGTTGATTATTAATAACTTTGTCCATTATTTTGGAGAGGGTTGAGGTGATGGCAACTGGTCAGCAGTCAGGTGGAAGGCTTTCATCTTCCTTTTTTTTAGAATAAGCTGGATATACTCTTGAGCCTCCATAGATCAGTCAGTATAGATGAAGCCCTTTGGTCAGAAAGACCTGGGTTCAATTCCCATCAGTGACATGAGGAACCTTTATCTGGTCTCTTTCAACTAAAGGTGAGTTAGCTGGTCTCATATGGAGGGAGATGTTTTTTTCACCTGGAAACAAGTTTTTCATTCCTTTAAAACAGACAAAATGCCAGTAGAATACATGCAATTTTTACAGACAAGAATACTTAGAGGCATAGGGATAATCACCTTATCCTCGTATTATGGTTAGGAAATCCAAGGATACTAGAAAGGCTGTGGGCACTTAAGTGCCTGTTAAAACAAGCCACTGATGAATGAAATCCAAGGATATGATGATACCCTTGCTTCCATTTGATGGGAGAGGTGCCAGCTGAGTACAGGAGATTGAAGAGATGACAGGTGTTAGCTCTGGATCACAACATTTGAGTACAATAGGAGAGATGCAATTGGAAGACTTTGTAGTGTATAGGTTATCTAATGTTCTTCTTATGTCTTTTTGCCAAAAGATCCTAGGAGGCATACAATGCTCATTGCAGCATGGAAGGAGGTGATTTGCCTTCATCATCTATACAGGAGTTAGAGGAAAAGAGTGATACCAGGAGGTCAGCTTCATCTTTGGGTGCTGTAGCAGTGGTGTCGCCAGGACAAGAAAGAGGTGGAAGTGCAGGTGAGCAGAAGATGTGTCCGGTGGCTTTTGCAAAGGCCAAAAGGTGCAGCTTTCGTTCAGACAAGAGGCAAGTGTTCTGCTACCTTGTCTTTATGAAGTAATTTGATGACAATTGTTTTACATTTATTGCATGCTTCAGCATAGGGTGAGTACCAAGCTGGGGTTCTTGATGCAAGCCACCTGAAGTAAGCAGAGTTCCTGCTTTCATACATCTTCTGTTAAACTAGGGCTGGGAAAGTGGAAAGAAATTATGGAATGGAATAAACAATAAACGCCTTCATGCCAATGTAGACGATTTCTGTGACCCACTCAGTGCAGGTGTCTTTATAGTGCCAAAGGACACGAAGTTGGGTATGGTCAGAGGAAGAGCATTCTGTGAGACTGGAAACTTGCACAAGATATTGGTTCGGTCTTGCACAAAACTGTGATCTTTATGAAGCCTAATCTTTGAAGCATAGAAATTATCTTTATAGTGTATATGGAAGGAGAATTTCATTCAAAAAATTTCAGAATTTCATTTTAAAAAAAGATCACAGGTATGGGAAAGGTGGAGGATTTGAGTCAGATCATTACTTATAACAAAAACTTCTGCATCACATCCAGCTTGATTGGTGGTGTTGGAAAAGGAGAGCCAGATGGAGATGTGGACATTCAATTCACCTAGAAAGATGTTTTGGTTTGGACAGCTGGGCTGAAGATGGTCAATCTTCACAGAGAGAAAGGTGAAGACATCAGAGTGTTTTTTCAGAGTTTGGAAACCAGTGAATGTAAAATGTTAAGATGAATGTTAGTAAGTGAGGCAAGAAATCTTTGAGCCAGAGAAGGTTCAAAACTGGATATTCTAAATTTGCTATTCTCTGGCAGAAAATGTCAGAACACACAAAAGCACAGGTGCCACTCTTGTGGCCAAATGAATCATTTCAAGACCACGTACATTTGATACCAAAATAAGTGGAAAAATATATAAAATTAAAAGACTGTGGTGCTCACGCTGATGAATATGGAAGAGCACTGAAGTTACAAAACCATATGATGGAGTCCTGAATTCTGTTTCTTTTATTTGTGATTTTTCTGTTGCACCATTGCATGTACAGGCATGCAAGCATAGAGATCAACTGCATTAAATGTATACATGCAATCCAGTTCAGTCATGTGTATGCTAAAATATACAATATGAAAATATTGTGAAATTCTATTATTTTGATATAACTTGATCATCATCTTGATATTGAATCATCATTAATGTTTTGAATTTAAAAATCATCCTTAAAAATATTCTGAAACAGTAAAGTTGAGTTGGAGTGCAATGTTTTTAATAAAAGGTGGATTGACAATTATTTCTTCATTGAGTATGACAAAAAAGCAGTGTTAGTGTGTAAGAAGACTGCAAGTTTTTAAAGAATATAAATTAAAATGACACTAGAATTCCAAGCATAAATCATAGATCAATGCTACTACACATAAAGTGTTGGAAATTTGAATTTTTTTAAATATACAGCTTGAAAACAAAAAAATGGTAACATGAACCTTCCTTTTACATATAGCAACATACAGAAAATTAAACAAATATTTTTCTTGAATTACTCAGTGTAGCCTGCAAAGCAAATTTAACTTTGAAGAGCAGTAGTGTTTAACTTTTCCTATACAGGAAAAGTTAAACACTACTGCTCTTCACCAAAATTCCAGCAGCTAAAGAATTTGAAAATTAGATATCGCCACTTGAAAAAATTCAGACCTCCAAAATGAAACATATCACAGTTGCAACTATGACAAGATCAGGTAGTATAAAATTTATTGTTGTAGCCACTTCCAAAAGACGCAGTTGGTGGCCTCAGTTGAGGTTATAATTCTGCCATAACTACTAAAAAAGCACTGTTCTAGAAATCATGACCAACATCAATGTGTTATCTCCTATAAGTAGCTCACAATATTCATTTGGATATGACCAGCATTCTGATAATAACCAAACCTCTCAAGAGCAACATTCCACTAAAGAAAAATCAGCTTCAAAAGACTTATTCAACAATAACAACAAAAATAAATAAATAAAATTATTATAATCCAAGCAAATAAGGATAATACACAACAATCATAATTGATCAAACAAAATATAGCAGAAAAATCTAAAAGACTCCTCTGCATACCAATTTTAGATCAGATTCCAATAAATATCAAAAGCATAAATTATTAAAAAATAAAAATTATTATACAAAAAACTAAAACCTTATCATGTTAAAACCTCCTAGAATATAGGAGGTTTTAAAAAAAATGTAATAAAAATTCTTAGCAAAAAAAAAAATAAATAAATAAAATAAAATAACACCGTTTAGCCTTCTTTTAACTGTTTTTATCCAGCCCCAAGAGAGCACTGTGATAGGACATTAATTACATTTTCAGTACAGTTTGAATTATGTGTCTACTGTATTCCAACTAGGTGAAATGATGTGCTTTATTAGAGTTATAATTTAGAATCTGAAGATACTATCTAAAAAAGTCTGGCAAAAATCAGTAAATTCAAGAAATAAATAATTTACTTTCTCTTATTATGTTGTTAATACTATGAAGCACTGTTATGAGTTAATAAAGGGGTTTTATAGGATTGACGCAAAAGAAATTTTTCAATATATGACAAGAAGAAAAAGAACAAGGAAATCACATAACTGCTGAAAATTATGTTAGCAATAGTTGCTCTCATAGGGCAGTGCATGATTGGAATGGATATTCATTGGATGTTGTGAGTGCAAGTTCAGTGTGAATGAATTCAATAATAAGTATGATAGCTGGTGTGTGTGTGTGTGTGTAGTATGTGGTCTCCCTCAATGAGTCTCTGATTCCCGGGAGGTCTCTCTTAATAATAATAAACTCTCTTCATCTTTCTCTCATCTAGAGATTGTTATTAATAAGGTCGAGCACTTTTTAGCTACTTGTATATGAGATAGATATGACTTCTGCATTACTTCAACCATGGTATCTCTCTGAGTCTGGCTCCCACTGATGAGACCTCAATAAAGGTCGAAACTAGTCTGGGTAGTGACCCTTCCCATTATGCATTGCAATATACATGCCCGAAAGAGGGTGTGCCTTGCATTATGGGATACATACTAAGGCAAGTGTTCTGAAGTCATTAGCCTCTATATACAAGTTGCCCAGACGGAAATATATATATTTCACTTGCAAAACTTTGTTTTGCTTACTTGGGAAAAGGATTAAAACCAAGTATACAATTTCTTGGTATCTTTAACGTATATTATTATTATTATTAAGGGCAACTCCAGGGAGTCATTAGACTCATCGAGGGAGGCCCCAAATCATATTCATCACAACTATTTGACATTCATACAATATCTATCATACCTCGCCTTAAACTCATTCACTGTCACAGCATCCACCACAGACTCTAGCAGCCCATTCCACTCATTCACCACTTTAAAAGTAAAGAACCCAGCTCTAACACCTTTACTAACCACACTTTTGCCCAGTTTCCATGGATGTCCCCTAGTCCTCCCACAACCAGCCCTGTTCTCAAAAATATCTTCTGAATTAATTTTATAGAAACCCTTCAGTAATTTGAATGTCTCAATCATATCTCCCCTCCTCCACCTATCGACCAATTTTTGCAACCCACAAATCCTCAACCTGTTCTCATAAGGTTCATTCCACAGACCTGCTATCATCTTGTTCACTCGCCTCTGGATCCTCTCAACCTCCTCCCCATCAAGAAGAAACCTAGGTGACCAAATCTGGGCACAGTAGTCGAGATGGGGTCTTATCAAGGCTCAATACAGAGGAACAATAACCTGCTTGTCAACATATTCTTCAGCAACCAAGTGATTTGATGAGCTGATTTGGCCACTTTTGCAATGTGCCCCCTAAACTTCAACTTCTTATCCACCAACACTCCTAAATCTCATGCCTCATCAATTTCTTGGAGTACAGTTCCACCAATGTAAACTGCTGCTAATCTTTTCACCCCAAAATGTATAACCTTACATTTTGCCACATTAAATCGACATTCATTCTCCTTAGCCCAGACCTCCAATCTATCCAAATCTTCTTGCAAAATTTTGACATCATCTGCATTCACTATTGCCCTACCCAACTTTGCATCATCCGCAAACAAATGAACTGTTCCTCTCAGATCCTTTCCTATATCATTAATGAACAAATTAAACAGCAGTGGTCCAAGAACAGATCCTTGTGGCACACCACTAGTCACAGGCCGTCTTGTGGACTCAACTCCTGAATAAACCGCTCTCTGATATCTCTCCGTCAACCACCCTCCTATCCATCTCACCAACCCTATGTCTATCCCCATATGCTGCAATTTACTGATTAGAATTCCATGTGGTATCCTGTCAAAGGCCTTAGCAAGGTCCAGTAGAATCACTGTAAACCCATTACCCTTATCCAGTTCAGCCGTCACTGTGTTATAAAACGTGAGCAAGTTACTGAGGCATGACCTACCCTTCACAAAACCATGCTGTTCCCGATACAGTATCCCATTTTCTTCTATCCAATCTTGTATTTTTCTCTTGACTATTTTCTCCAAGACCTTGATAATGATTCCTGTTATGCTGATTGGCCGGTAATTTTCAACAGCAGCCTTGGAACCTACTTTATGCAGCGGAACTATTTTCCCCTCTTTCCACCCCCTTGGGACTGACCCAGACCAGAGGCTCAAATTAAACAAAATGGTCAAGGGCACTGACAATTCTTTAGCCGCTTCACGTACGACACGAGCTGGTATACCATCCAATCCCACAGATGTATTGACATTGAGGTTCTGTAATAGACTAGTTACCTCTACTTCATTCATCAATTCAAGTATAAGCTGTTGGTTCTTCCATTTCTGCAATGTCACCACCTGGATGATATGCTCTTGCAAAGTGCTCGCTCAGTAATTCCACTATATCGACTGATTCGGTTACCTCCCTACCCTCAGCATTTTTTAAGATTATTCTGCCATGAACATTTTTCCTTTTACTTGCAACATATTGAAAAAACTGTTTGGGATTCTCTTTAGCCTTCATGGCCAATTTTCTTTCGTAATCCGCTTTTGCTTTTCTTACCACCCTTGTTACCATCCTGGCCTGAGCTTTATACTGTTCCTGCGCCTGCTAGTCACCTTTCTCCTTAAATTCCCTCCACAATTGTTTCTTTTTCTGCAGCTCAAGCTTAATAGTGTTATACATCCATTTAACCCCTACTCGATTTATTATTTGGACTCTTGGTATACAGTCAACCATTGCCTCCTGCAAACACTTCTTAACCACCTCCCATGCACTATCAACATCCAGCCCTTGCAGTTTTACATGCCATGGCACAGAGCCAAGCAGACACCTAAGCTTGTCATACTTACCAGCCTGGTAATTCCACATGTACCCTGTCTTAATTGTAAATTCCACTCCTTTTGCCACCTCCCAAGTCATGACCTTATGGTCACTCTCACCAATTGGTGGCAACATGGTCATGTTCGTTACAGCCACATTCTCAGTTTGCAATTACTAGGTCAAGCACTCTCTGCCCCCTGGTATTTTCCACTACATGCTGCTGCAGATTGTTGTCCCTTAATAACCACATAAAATCCAATTCCTTCCTCCCATGTGCCCTCTCCTCTTTCCAGTCAATGTTACGATAATTGAAATCACCCATAATAATTACCCTCCTTCCACTCATTTCTTCCATTTGCCTATGCATACTATCTCCACAATCTCTTCCATCACCTGGTCTATAGCAGCACCCAATTGTATATTTTGTTCTGCTAGATTCTATCTCACACCAAACAACCTCAAATGTGCTATTTTCTCTATCCTGCAGTTCAACTTCTATACTCCTTGGCTGCAACTCATCAGCTATCATCAATAACTCTCCTCCCCCCCTCCTTTATTCACCCTGTCATTCCTGAACATGCTATACACGTCACTTTCAATCCCACTAGCTTTATCATCTTCTGTCAGCCATGTTTCACTAATACCGACAACCTGTGGCCTGGAAGTGCCAACCATGGCCAGAAACTCTTCCTTCTTGTTCCTAATACTCCTGGCATTAGTGTACATGAATTGCAGAAGCCCATTAGTCCCATCCATACTTTGATGCTTTATACTAACTATCCCATTCTGATTTGTTGTCCTTTGTACTCACTCAGGCATATTATACTCATTCATACACCCAGCTGCCTCCCTAAAGTCAGCATATCTTCTCCTCCTCTTAATAAATCTAGTTTCCCTGAGTCTGTACATCCACATTATTCATCAACACTTTTTCAAGCCTCCATACACCAACTCCATTCAAATGTAACCCATCCATCTTATATAAATCCCTTCGCCCATCAAACTCACTCCACACCACTCTCCATGCAATAACCGACGCATAAAGTCATATGTTTAGATGAAATTTTTAATTTATTGCTTAAATACTAATATTACTAAAACTTTCACTTTTTTAGTAGTCCTTACAATGTGGTTCATGGTGGACTAAAATGTAAACAAACTGTTTTATAATCTCTACCCATAATGCATTGAATAAAAAACAAATGACCATCACAAACAGTACCAATATGCCACGTTTATTTTTTTGCTTTTGTCTTCGTAAACAGAGGAAACGTGAAATGAATCCTTTTACCGATAAAGCAATTAAATTATTTCATCTATATTTATATCGATGAAATGATCAATAAATTTCCATTTATATATTTGTGCACTATATAGTGCTCGAGTGATTCGAGATCTTCCATTATCAATATCTTAAACACTGATCTCTTCACCATTCTCAAGTTGAATTAAGGATAATGATAATCTAATGAATAACAATGATATATAAAAAAAAAACAATGTCTTAATACTCCGAAGAACAAAACAATCCTACATCACTCCCCCCTCTTACTTTTGACAATGCTCTTATTTACTGCATATTTTCATTTGCTAATGTTTGTACTTATCAAATCTAAACCATAAGCATAGTATGTGATTTATGAACATGCGCAGTTTATTTACTTGCAAGTTAATTATTAATGATCCTTAATGACTTTCAAAAATATACATGCAATTAATAATATAATTTGCTTTTCCAAAAAGTTTTAGTCAACATCATTCTCCTTTCATTACAGTAAACATGTCTGTTATAGTAATTCACTGTGACAAAACAAATGAAAAATTCCAGCCAAATCTCCATATCAGCTATGATAAAGGAAATGCATTATTGCAAATCTCCACTATAAGAAATTTGGTCCATATGAGTTCTCTACATGAGAACTAACTGTAATTACTTGTTTCAATAACTATGCACTGCAGTGCATAGCAAACACAACATTATAATACTCCAGTGTCAGGATTTCCCACTGCACCCACTTACAAATGACAGAGAGAACAACAATATAGAGCAAAACAGAAATGTAGTAATAACTAAGAGGCAAGATCACCAGAAACATGTGCATCTTACTCTGTAAAGCAAAACTATCAGAAGAGCACTGATGCTACCAGTATAAATTTTTAATGCTTACCCATATAACAAATTTTGAGCTGAAAGAATAACCTCGATGAGCTGCAAAAGTATGTCAATGAATAAAGACGGTGTATTTTCCCTTCAACTTTATGGATGGTGGGGTAGCAACATGCTACTATACTATGGAGATGATTATGAAGCAAGATAGTTTCCCATTGCTCTCCTTGCTGTATCGTAAGTATTTATGACTGTAGCCATGTGTGTGTTCATGGGCCTGGTTTGCCTATTTTGAGGGATGAAAAACCCGAGTTACCAGGAGGGGGAAAAAAAAAATCCACTGCCTGCATATCAGACCAGTTAACTCACCTTTAGTCGAAAGAGACCAGATAAAAGTACCTCGCATCATGGACAGGAATCAAACCCATGTCTTTCTGACCAAAGGGCTTTGTCTATACTGACTGAGCTACAGAGGCTGAATAAAGACTGTGTACATTTTTTAGAACCATTGATATTCAACCCAATAAGTTAATAATATTATAGTGCAGTATAGTACTTTTAATTACTGAAAACAGTTTATGTTACAACACAGTACTTTTATTACTGAAAACATTTTTAAAAAGAAACAAACAATAAGATAATATTTAAAATTTACAGCAAACATCCTTAACAAAATGTCTGTTCTTTTCTTGTCAGTATTTTCAGATGCAGAATCAACATCCAATCCATTTCTGGTAAGGTTCTCTAACAAGCCATAAAGATGATGCATTCTCCAGTATTCTTCCTATAAATGAATTTTAGTGTTATCTTAAAAAAAACAGGAAGTGAGTTCATATTTCCAAGCATTAAGAACAAAAGCATTAAGAACAAAAGCATAAAAAACAAAATAAGCAAATACTTATATAAAACGCAGTGCAATATACAATTCAATGATCCAGTAAAACAAAAAATAAACATATCCCTATCCCTTTCTTGAATAAAGCATCAACCCAGGTAGCCTTTATATCTTAGTTTCATTTATAGTTCCCTTCACTACCAATAATACTGAAAAACTAATTGAAAATTTTGTTTTCTCTAGTGAAGTAGATGAATTTCACTGATTTTGATATACTGAATTCAAATAAGAGTTTCAAATTATCCTATCATCACCCTGCAATTTTGCACACATGAAATGAATTGATATTCTAATTGCATTTTATCTAAATCTACTTAAAAAAAAAACTTCTCAAAGTCACACCATCAATTTTTATAATTAACAACTATTAATGAAAATCAGCAAGTATAGCAAAGTTCCACTTACCAGAGAGTCACTGTTCTCAAGAAATGTTCCCCATGAAATTATGTGCCATGTTCATAACTGACAGCAACATTTATGAGGAATGGCAGGCATCCCAGTGCTCTGTATGACTAGTATGTCAGCTATATATTAAACCTTGCTACTGCTTTCTTAATATCATTTAAGATGTCACTGAGTTTCCTTCAAAGTGTCCAAATCTGTGGGTCAATAAAAATGCTTCCTTAATTTTAGCATCACTTATTTTTGGAAAGTAAAAGAGATTTTTATTTAAAGTCACAAAGTTTTTCTTCAGGCCAAGTTTAACGTGAAGCAGTGAAAGGAGAACATTTTTAAACGTGCAAGAATGTAAACTGCCTTTAATTCTTGCTCTAAACTCTGTCCAGATAGACTATTTTTTAACCTCATGATGGCATTCTTCAGCATTACTTTCCCACCTGTATAAAACAAACCACTCTTTTGTGAAGTCAAACTGCATATACATTAAAAATGCATAGTAAAGTTACCACAAAAGTTTCAGCTGTATTAAATGTGTATTTGTTAATGTATTTAAGAAATAGCTATCTTACAGGAATATGGAAAGAGTTATTTGAATCTTTAGGTGTCAAGCCAACCTTTAAAGCATCTCTAAATGTGTGGCATTCAGAAGGATCATGTTACTACCATCACTGTGAAGCAAAAGGTTACCACTCACAGAAAAAAAAAAGTTCTAAAATTTGCTGGTACTGAAATTATGTGATCTTTGTGCCTTTTTTTCAAAAGGCAGTTTCAACTTCCAATCTGGACCCCTAAAATTTCAGCCTGTGTTTTGCTTATGATTCAGATCTCTCATAAGCTCATTCAACCCACATAGGGTTATCAAATACACTATTTGCATAAAATGGCAGCTCAAAATCTGGATTCATTATCTAGATTTTGAGCTGCCATTCACAGTAACACAATAATGCACTTTCAATGCACATGATTCACAGCAACACAATAATGCACCTTCAATTGAAGTTCATGATTATGATTTAATGGAATGAAAATAGCCCAAGAAATGAATTGGACACAAGTTAATTGTTCCAATATTTTATATCTTCACAAAGACAAATTCTGTGATATAAAAGAATTGTAATGATTGATACATACCACTTAAAAAAATAAGTGGAAGAAGTCATAGAAACTGTCATCCATACTAGTTGCTTCATTTGGGGATATGCTATATCTAAACAGACACATGATATAGCAAGTGCTCTTTCTTGTCTACTACAAATTTTTATGTGGAACATTTCAAAAAATATGCTCACAATACTGCCATTCTCAAACCTTCCATCAGTTAAGATGTACTGATAATGGGTTCTCTATTTGGCAACACACTTCAGATACATTAGACTCATTCCTCCATCTTACCAGCCAGCATGCCAGATTTCAGTACACTACAGAAAAGAAAGCAACAATAGCCTGTCTTTTTAAGAATACTTTCATCACACATCTTCCTAACAGTATTTTTTTTTTTGCAGTTCATAGAAAATAGATGTATATATTCACTTACATATGTCATCACTGGAAGTATACAACTATCAAATATTTTTCTTTTAAAGCAGATTGTGATGTTTCTCTTGAGTGCATCTGCTCCATGGTGTTTTCCAAAGACTATCCAACCAAGTTGCATTCTACATACAATTTTTTCTATACTGTCACCCTCTACTGTGATATTTTGTCCTAAGTAAACATAGGAGGTTACTATATCCTAGAGTTCCACTTGTAGTGGCTTTTTGGTAATGTATTTATTATACATTATTTCTGTTTTGTCTTTGCTTATATTTAATCCTTTCTTTTTACTTTCTTAAAAGAACAATATAATCATAGGTGATTTAGTTCTTTCCCCATTTACTGTAATTCCTCTAGTTTCAAATTCGGGTTTTTAAAAATTTCTTCTAGGGCTGCTGTAAATAATTTAGATGAAATGGTATCTCCCTGTCTAACTTCCTTTTTTATAGAAAATTTCACATCTCTTTCTGATTTCAAAGATGCAGTTGAATTTTTATATACATGACTAAGTATATCAAAGTAAGTTTTTTTTCCCTTTCAATTCCTTGATTTTTAAAGACTTCTAAAATAATTACCATTGAGATTGAATCAAATGCCTTTTCAAAACCAATGAATACCTGACCTAAGGGTTTTAGATATTCATTTGTTTTTTTCAATTATTTGTCTTATTATGCATATATGATCAATGCTGCTTGTTCTGGTGGTTGAAACATGGATTTTTACTAAAAAATTGACCAACAAGTTGAGGATTACCCAAAGGAAAATGGAAGATCATTACTATTCTAGATAGAAAGAGCAATACTTGGGTCAGAGTTCAGAAAATCAAAAGACCCAAATGGCAATGTGCAGGTCATATTGCAAGAAGCAATACTCAAAAAAATGGATTCAGTTGATATCAGAATTCTATACTAGAGATGGAAAGAGAGCTACGAGAAGACTAAAAAGATAGTGGGGAGGGTGAGATTAAAGAGATGGCAGGAACTCAGTGGCAGAGAAAGGCTCAAGACAGGAATGAATGGAGGAATTTGGTAGACAAAAAATGGCTGATGATGATATATATTCACAACCTCCCATCACCTCACTCTGATCCACAATGTAATATCAAAAAAACTCTTTTGGAACTAATAATCTCTCAGAGCTGAACTTACTTGACTTATTGCACCTTTTCGTACCTGCAATGCTAAAAAAATTAACCAAGTGCTTGATTAACTTTTTTTAGCACAAAAAGATACATTGTAGGTTAACAAAGCTAGAACTTTAAAGAAATATAAACTGTGCACTGCTTCCAAACTCCATATGTAGCTATCTGCCCTTATTTGCTTTCCTATTTATTTCCCCTCCTCCAGTTCCATGTTCTTGTAACTTGTCATATTATGGACAATACCAGATCTCTGCCAACACCTGTCTTCAAGAACATAAAAAACATATCTACTGCCATAATTACAGTCAGTCAAGTCTAGCTGATCATGCCTTAGACACCTTGCACAAAAATATGCTCCACCATAGTAAAAGCAGTAAACATGAAAGACTTTTTTTTAATTTTATTTTTTTATTAGTTTTGCAGTTTTACAAAACCAACCAAATCTAAATAAATATGGTTGTGTGAAACACCTCAAGATCTGGGAAATAATTCTTAGATCTCCCATCCAACAGTCAAGGCTGCCCACCAGCAGCAATAGAGGATGTCCCTCTATAATATTTGAGGATTCTTCTATTCATTCATTCTCTCTCTCTCTCTGTGTTTTAGAGTCCAACTGTGAAGGTGTATGAACCAGATGCTATATATTTTAACACATTCAGAAGAGAGTGAGAGATTACCAAAGGGAATTTTGATGAACAGAGAAAATTCAAATAGCAGAAACTGTATGTCCACGTCAAAAAGAGTAGAGTGAATTAGTGAGAGGTGGTCATTAATCACCTAACTGCTCTCTTCTTTACTGAATTGAGTTTTTATTATTATTATTTTTTTTTTTTTGACAGATTTTTAATTTGAAGAGTTAACAGCTGTACAGAAATAAAGTTACATCTCATCGAAAATGAAAATGTATTAATAAAACAGGATTGAGTTTTACTAGCAATGAAATTAACAAGCTTATTCAAAACCCCACTGAATAATGGTTTGGAGATCGGAATTTAAGATTGTAGAAATGATAAACTGGAAGTTTTGGTGATTTATATAGTGTAAGGCTTGTCAAATACATGCATAATAGCTTGCAGTAAACTACACCAAGGAGTGCAGTTTACTGCAAGCTTGTATTGGATTCACAGTCAGAGGACATTGATAAATAGGAAAACATAATAGGCAAAAGAATAGAGCCTCATGTATCCATACAGAATGCTAGCAACCCAGTTGCAGAAGTCAGTTCATATGATGAGAGCTTGCATAATAGGCATTCGTGCCAAATTCAATCAAATGCCTTAGAGAGAGAGATATATCAAGGCATTTGACTGGGATTAGCAACCTCATTCTAAGGAATTCCACTTGAGATGCTGCAAACTTTACCATGATATTTATCCAAAGGTGGATGATATAATCAAGAAGATCCCTTGTTGATTGACAGCAGCAGAATCCATTACATCACACATATAAATGTTTATTAGTGGAAGGCTTGAAGGTACAATAGAAGTATTAATGATTTTCCCCATTACTTCAAAATGAACAATTCTTAGAATAAATTGAATGTAGGCCATTTGTTAAGCTGTAGGATAGATACCAGTGGAATAAAAAATAATAATATAAAAAAAAAAATTAAAAAAAAAGAGGCAAACATAGCACAGAAGTCAACTATGAAGCACAAATCTTTGGCACCATCAGGGAAATGTCCAACAGGACTAGGACATTTTTTTTAATGCAGTTTAGATAAGATTCTTCTGATCTGATCATGGCATAAATCAAAGAAAGCAATGAATATTTTGTTTCAGGACCAACAGGACTAGGACATTTACCAAGATCATCTATATAAGAATTTGAAGAAAAGTAAGAGAAGTCAGATAAGTGGGTTGTGATGCAATGAAATCCATCCAAATGTAATAGAGGTGACAGAACCATTAGAGAGCCTGTAGCTCTGGTAACAGATAAGAAAGCAGGGCTGTCATCTGCTTTTAACCCTTTCAAAATTAGTTCTTTTTATTTGCAGAGAAATTTCTTGCAGCTGTTTTGGCCTTTAGCATAAATAGAAAAGGCAGATGAAGATTTTGATGAAAGCCAATTAAAATATGACTGATTTTCTCTTGGATCCTTGGCACACTACTTGGAGACAAAGGCTTACATAAGGGATGACAGTTTAAAGTGGAATAAATGTTTCCCACACATTTTACATAAATTACTTCAGTGATACATTGTGTAAATGTTGGATCACAAGATCATGGTGTGAATTGCCTAAAGAATAAACAAAACCCACAATATATCAGGTCATCCTAAAAGTAATGTCATTTTTTATACTGTACTTGTACAAATAGGTCTCAGCTTGTCTAAACATGAATTTTTAAAGATTTATAAGTACTACTTAGCTGAGGCAGCCTCATTCTAAGGAATTCCACCTTGCAAGAACATTGTATATAAGTTATTGCTTAAATAACTCTTTATTACTATGGAGGTCACTGAAGAGCACATTATGCTTTATGAGTTTAAAAATAGGCAACAATGCTGTTAACACTGTAAAAAATGTGCAAAGTGTATGACAATAATGTTTTAAATGTGTGAAAGTGCCAGCGACTGTTCCAAAAATTTCGACAAGGGGACTTTAGCTTGAAAGACTTCCCTTGCTCTGGACACTCTCTCTCTCTCTCTCTCTCTCTTGATAATGATAAGCTGTAAACTACTATTGCAAGAAATCCAAAGCAACTGTTGAAGATTTAGCAAAAGATCTTATTTCATATCATTAACCATTAATCGCCATTTGCAAGAACTTAGAATAGTGTCTAAGCTCAGCAAGTGGGTTCCTCACAAACTGACGAACAACAATCGATGAGCGCGTGTCAACATCTACAATGCTATTCATTCTCAAGGGGTTCAATTTTGAGCCATGTAGTTACTAGTGATGAAAAAGTGGATACTTTACAAGAATGTTAAGCAGCGAAGGCAGCAAGTTCATTTGGGAACAGGCTAAACCTCATCCAAAACAAGAACTTAACTCTCAGAAGGTTTTGTTAAGCATCTGGTGGGATATGGCTGGTATTATACACTTTGAACTCTTGCCACAAAATCAAACAATCACATCTGAAGTATAATGTGAACAACTCGATTGACTGAATGAAAAACTGAAAGAAAAGAGGTGTTTGTAAAAATAATCATATTAAAAATTCTGAATATTTTTACGTATTAATTTTGCTTGTTAGTTTTTGTTTTCATACAAGCAGTGTCTGCACTTGTGATGTGCTCGTTATGAAAATATTATGTTAGAAGTAATATGTAAAGAAGTAAAAATATTGAAGTACTTACTTAAATGATTATTTGTATTATTTATAAGAAAGTTTGTTGTATTTTTAAATGTTGAATTTTGTGTTTATGAAAGACTTTCTTCAGCGCTGGTGGATACAGCGAGTCAGCCATATTATTACAATGCGTAGTTTCTGACGTTGTTGAAGTGCGCATGCTCCCGGAGTGAACTTGATGTTTGATTGACAGCTGACAAGAAAAGCGTTGCGTATCCAAGTTACAGTGGTAAACAAGAGAGCGTTCGGAATGTTTTTTAGAACACTGGCCGAGGAATATTCAAGTTGGGAGGAACTTGATTTTTTGTGTGCGGCAGTGAAAAGGAAATTTCATATTGTATTCCGAAAAAGGAATAGTGGAAATAATATGTTTCAAGAAGGAATAAGTAAAGAAGAAGGAAATCTTGAAACTAAGTTTTTATAAACTGGCCGAGGAATATTCAAGTTGGGAGGAACTTGATTTTTTGTGTGCGGCAGTCAAAAGGAAATTTCATATTGTATTCCGAAAAAGGAATAGTGGAAATAATATGTTTCAAGAAGGAATAAGTACAGAAAAAAAAGGAAATCTTGAAACTAAGTTTTTATAAACTGGCCAAGATATATTCAAGTAGCAAGGAACTTGATTTTGTTTTGTGTGAGGCAGTAAAAAAGAATTTTAAAGGGATCCTAAAAAATTGAAGTACAGAACCTTGTAACTTCTGGAAAAGAGCCTTAACAGGAAAAGAAAAAGACTATGAACATTTTTTTTGATTGTGAAAGAAAAAGTGTTTTGTCTTAAGAGTAAGTTTATATTTTTTAAATAAGGCCTTGGATCCATATAATCTGTAATTGTAGTTATGTATTTTACTAGAAGTGTATATATATTGTTTTAAGTTTTATTAAATGTGTTTATTTTGTACTTGGTATTGAGTCAATGATTAGTTGGATTCTGAAAGAGTGAGTTAAAGTCATTGCACCAATTGGAGTGAACTCTTTGTGCAAATATAATAACATATAGGGACACTCGGAGTCAAAAATAAAAATAATTGTTAGTAAATGAAATATTATTTATAATACACATATATAAATAACAATGGCGCAGCCTCTAAAGGATAAATTTATTATATATTATCAATGGCGCAGCCTATATAGGATAATTCATTAAATATTAACATGTTCTCTGGTCAGTCGAAAGGTGTGTTGTGTTTTGCCATGATAATGCACTCCCTCATAGTGCAAGAATCATCTGTACCAAGATCTAGGAACTCAGCTGGGAAAAGCTTCTACATCATCCATATTCTCCCAATCTTGCACCTTCAGATTACCACTTTTTTTGAAGTTTGCTACATTCATTAATGAAAAACAATATGATACATTAGAGCACTAAAATTGAGCCTATTTGACTTCTTTGCCTTCAAACTTCCTGAATTCTATAGAAATAGCATTATGAAGTTTTCACACTATTGGAAGAGCATTACCGATTCAAATGGAGAATATATACTCGATTAAATTAGCAAGTGATTTATCTTTTATATCCTTTCAAAACTTAATGCTAAAAATTACATTACTTTTGGGATGACCTGATACTTAGCAGGATCACTACTGAGGAAGAGATCTAGAGTATTTGGAAAGTGGTTAGGGTTATCTGGTATTCTCATAGGCACATAAACAATTAGTGTACAGATCACTAGTGATAGTAAATGCTTTAGCATTTCTACCTGCTTGATTCATACAATTGAAAAAGAAAATCCAGTTTGAGTTGTGAACAGTTAAATCACCAAGGAAGATAACTTCACTATTAGAAATGATGGACAAGAGGAAATCAACATTTAATAGATAGAAAATCATAAAGTTCAAAATAGTTGGTGGCATTAAAATAGTGAGAGAACAAATGGAGATGGTAGAATAAGGTTGAGAATTTTTAGCCAAAGAAAGAATATCAAAAAAGAGGAGATCCTAAGTTGAAAGCTGTCTAATGTTGTATTATTAACTTATTAACAAATACCACCTAAATGTAAATGCACATCCAGTATCTCTCAAAGAACAATTTTATTCCCATAATCTGTTAGTGTGTTGTCTTAAAGTAAAAATGTGATCCTGGCAATTCGCATATGATTGAATCCAGATTATTCTCTCCTAAATTTTTATTCCACAATTTTTCTTAGCCTCTTTACCAGTATACATACATAAATCTTAACTAAACACTGAGAAGGAAAATTGCTGTATAATTGTCTTTTAGTTTATCCTCCCCTGCCCCTTTTGAACACACTGAGAGTGCTGCTCCAATTATCACATACAGTTTATCCCCCCCCCCCCGAAAACTCCAAGAGCGCTGCTCCAATCAACTTAAATTCGAGTTGGAAAATCGATCCTCTCAAGAACATTAAAAATACAATTAATAACTGCCTATTACTTATAATAATAGTAATGTAACAAGAATATATAGAAGTGATTGAGATCAGTAGTTTAGTTTTAAATTTAGCTAGGAACATTTTGATAGATAGGGCTACAGGGATGTAGGCATGTTGGTGCTCCTTTTTGAAATATGAAATTATATTAACTCATTTCCATCTGCTATCTTCATAAAATTTTTTTTAATATTTTTTTTTAAATCAATGGCCCATAGTCATTATAAAGACTGAAAGCTTCACTCTTTATACCGACTATGGGTATCACAAGGAAAGGCAGTTTCTACAAAAAATTCCTTTCTTCTACAATTTTTATAGAACAAAAAATAAGAATTTTTAATTTATTAAGAAAAAGAAGAGAGAGAACAAAAACAGGTTCATAAAATAATCTCTAGAGACAAACAAAAAAGAAATTTAATTTCCAAACTTTTTTCTTTTGCTGTTTTACAGCAGAACAATATCATTTACAATTCTGTTCTTGTGTAGAGTACATCATTAGAAAAAAAAAATGATTTATTTATGTAACATCATTAAAAGGATATATTAAAACATACTTCATAACGTCCTTTATCTGTAGATATCTCACAGAATGGAAGTTGCAGTGGCAGAACTGTTACTGCAGGCCTCGGCAGAATAGGAGGATAACGAGATCCTTTACAAGGGATGCATCTGATAAATTATCAAATCAAATCCAGTCAGTTAACATTTACATAATGTAAACTAAAAATTTAAGAAATACATCAAATTTTATTAAGCAGATGTTTTACTATGCTGACAATAACCATTTCATAAAGCAAAGCTTGGATTATTACTATATATATAGTTCAGGGAAAATTAACTCTATGGACCAAGCTGAGTAGGGTGAGGCCAACATATTATATTTCATGTACTCCAACAGCAAATTAAATTTATTTAAGGAGTGTTCTTTATTAGTAGAATTTTTGCCTATGTATGTATCACTTATTCTTCTTCACTAAGCCTGAAGTGATATGGATTCTGGTGTTCCTGGTTTATCTAAAGAGTGGCCTAAACACAGAATTAATGTGCTACAGGTTTTAAATTTTTCATGAATGGAACTATCACAAAAAACAGTGAAGAAGTAATGTGCTCAAATTTACAGATTTTGTTCTCGCACACCGTTCTACAAAGGATTGCTGGTAATGTAATCCAGGACAAAACAGTTACTGGATTTTAAGAGTATGAGTCTAGAAATAATTTCATTTTAATCATGAAATAAAATTGATGTTTCACTGCCCTTTACTGTGACAGATTATCTGAATATGCCGTATATTCGGTGTATAAATCAACTTTTCAGCATTGAAAAAAAGTACTAAATTTTTTAGGTTGACTTATACGCCAGATCAAAAATTGATTGCTTTCCAAGAAAAAACTAGTACGTATCATATGCTATTAAATTTATTAGCAATATACAAAAAAGGGTAAATAAGTAAAAATATTTCAACTTATATCAAATTTATTTACAGAAAAAATTATTTATTTACTAAAGAAAATAGGTAGGTAACTACATAATTAAAATTTAATTTTCACTGTCTGAATGTATGAAAAGTTCATTGTACTCTAGTTCTGTAATTTCTTCTGGTATATCATCATATAAATTGTATTCATTTTCTCCATCAGATTTAGCATCAATTTCGTCATCATTGTAAACAAAATCATCTTCCGAGCCATCTAATTTATTAGATATAGCACATTTTTTAAAAGATTTGATTACTGTATCTGGTTTCATTTCATCCCATGCTTTCGCTACCCATTCACACATAGTTACCAAATATGCATGTCGCAATGTCCTCCTTTTTGTGTAACTTTTCTCTCCTCCTTGAATCCATGCATTCCACTGTTTTCATACACTGTCTTTAAATGGCTTGTTTATACAAACATCCAACGGTTGCACTAGTGAAGTTAACCCACTTGGAATCACTGCCATATTGGTTTTATTCTCTCTTAATAAAGATTTTGTGCTCTCTGTTAAATGGGATTTGAACATGTCCCACACTAAAAGACTGTTTGGATTTTTTAATGCACCTTGTCATGTATTCCAAATATTTTTTATCCACAGCTTAACTCCTGCTTCGTCCATCCAACCATTCTCATGAGCAAAAACGTTTCTTGGAATTTTGATCTTTGACACTGTTTTTCTTTTAAAAATTATCATAGGTTTTAATTTAGTACCATCAGCCATACAAGCAAGTACAACTGTGAAATGGCTTTTTTCATGTCCAGTTGTTTTTAAAGAAATAGTTTTACTTCCTTTCAATTCTACTGTTCTATTTCCGATCATGTCAAACGTAACTGGAGTTTCATCCATATTCGATTTGAGACAATAAATAATTTTTTGGCTTTCTTTTAGCAATTATAAATCTTTGAAAACTTAATAACTTATTATCCAAATCCTTTGGCAGCTTCTGTATGATTTTCGTTTTTAGTCAAAACACTAAGTTTTTCCTTTCCATAAACCGGCTACACCAACTCTCTGTAGCTTTGAAGTTTTCGCTGTCCTTTTTATTTGCTTTGCCCCACTTCAAAGCAAATAAATGAATATTATTTCTCATTATAATGAGTCCATTTTGGCGATATTCTCGAACCCAATCAGCAACATTATTTTCCCGAATAGGTCACTTACAAATTCCTTTCCGTAATGCACACTTATTTTTTGGCATTTTCATTATTAAAGTTTCATTTTTTCTCCAATCGCGAACTAGTTTTTC
The DNA here is from genome assembly GCF_054136105.1 of Typopeltis vanoorti. Classification (NCBI taxonomy): domain Eukaryota; kingdom Metazoa; phylum Arthropoda; class Arachnida; order Uropygi; family Thelyphonidae; genus Typopeltis; species Typopeltis vanoorti. The sequence goes on from NC_143558.1 coordinate 82,374,767, forward strand.
GTTTACTCCGAACTGACATGCAGCAACACAGTTAGTATTTTCTTTAGCAAATTTAATCACTTTGCACTTAAAACGCATGCCATATTTCATCTTTTAAAAGGAGCCATTGCACTTTAGTTCACTATTGGTCAATATGAAATAAAATTTATTTTGCAAACTAGGTATTTTATATTTTTTGCTAAAACAAAGAATGGAAGGACTAAAAAGGCAGTTATGATCCTAGTGGTTGGTGCCTGTATAAAAATTTTACTTAAAAACTGTCATAATTTTTATTTTTAAAGAAATTTTTCGAGTCGACTTATACAATGAGTATACTATAAAAACTCAAATAAACTCAAAAAATTCCAATATCGATTTATACGCCAGGTCAACTTGTATGCTGGAATATACGGTATATGTTCAGCAAAAACCAGAAAGCACCAATACAAAAATATTGATTCAGTGGATATAATGTTACTTGTTTTTCTGAAACAAATGATTTAGAGGTAAGTCCAGAGTTAAATTAACATGTTGATATGACAATCACATAAACAGTTCACTATTCTGAACAACCTGTAGGTAGTTAGAGTAGTTTTGTTAAGTTGAATAAAAGGGGGGGGGGAAGAGTTATGTAAAATCAATTCTTTATTAGTAGAATAAAGAATTAATTTTCACCCATTATTATTATTAACCTAAGACCCCGTTGGAGTCAAAGACTCATTTAGGAGATCCTTTTGTCATATAGGCAGCTCATCATGTCTTAAACACATTCAAATTCCCTACAGACAACACAATCTCAGACAAGGCATTCCAATCATTCATAATTCTCCATTCAAAAAACCTGCTTCAAACTCCCTTGCTCAGCCTCCCTTCTAGGGATGACCTCTTGTTCTTCTCTGACCCTCCACCATTTTATGAAAAACCTCTTCAATCCTATAGCAACCTCTTATCAACATGTACTAACAATCTATCATACCACTCCTCTTCCTCCTATCCACAAGACTGTAAATTGCATCTTCTCAACCTTTCTTAATATTCAACCTTTTAGGGATCAGAAACTACCTTAGTCAATCGCCTCAGGACCCTTTCCACCATCTTTTCATCCTTTTGAAAAGGTGACCAAATGTGTGCAGAGTAGTCTATGTGTGGCCTAATCAAGGCCTTCTTACACAATGGAATCAGAATCTCCTTACTTCTGCAAGTCAGTGTCCTCCACTTCATTCCCAGAATTCGTTGTGCTGTCCCACACAATTTTGGCAATGTGTCCTCTAAATTTCCTTATTTCTTTCATATCTAACAATACATTCCCATCAAGCATAAATTCTACATCTTATCTTTGTTTCCCAGATTTTAAAACCTCACATTTTGCAACACTGAATTGGCATTCCTACTGTGTCCATGCCCATTCACTCAATCTATTCAAGTCTTCTTGCTAGGACAGAACATCTGTCTACTTCTCACAGTTCGTTCCAAACTTTGCATCATATGTATGCAAACAACTGAATATCCCCATCCAAATCTTTCCCAATACAAATAACATATGGGTTAAACAGCAGTTGCTCAAAAATGGACATCTGAAGCACACCACTAGTGACTTTCCTCTTCCAGGATAATGCCCCACTCCAAACACAACTTGCTGACACCTATAAAATAGCCAATCTCCAATCCAATGCACTAGTCTAATATCCAACCCCAACTACACGAGTTTCACTATCAACTTATCATGCTATCAATCTATCAAAAGCCTTTGCAAAATCCAACTATACTACTAGTACATATACTACTTGCTTTTAGAAAAAGCAACTGACACAATGAAAAAGGAAAAGTTAGTCCTTGTTGGGGATCTAAATAGCAGAGTAGGAAATGATTGTCAGACATACAAAAATATTTTGGGAAAATTTGGAGAAAAGAGCAAAGCTAATAATAATGGCAAATATCTGTTGGATTTCTGCTCAGGATATCGACTGGTTATTACTAACACCATATTCCAACATAAAATGTGCACAAATTCACATGTAGAGAAGAGGCAAGGAATAAGAAAGGTCTCATGGACTATGTTATTATTGATAGTGATGTTTTCTCCCTGGTGCAGGACACCAGAGTGTACAGAGGATTTGAAATTGGAAGTGTTCACTATTTAGTCTTGAGCAGGATAAAATTGAATTTCATATTGAAAAGAATAACACGTAAGAAAGTTTTAAAGCGAATAAAAGTTGTGCAGTTCTCAGATGTGAACTGTAGACTAAAATACACAAAGATTATTGAAGAAAAATGAAAGAGTTTGAGAACAAAAACCAAACCTTGGAGATTCAGTGGCAAACGTTGAAGAAAACCCTGATTGATTCAGCTGAGGCATGTGGTGAGGTTGTCTGCAAGGATAGAAAATTCAGAACTCCATGGTGGACACAGGAAGTTAAAGAGGCAGTGAAGGAAAAGAAGAAAGCATATCAAAAGTTCCTGGCAAATAAGTCAGCTTTTACTCTTACAGAATACAGAGACAAATGTAAGAAAGCTAAACAGTGTGTAAAACTAGATAAACAAAAGTCATGGTAAAACTTTCACAAGAACATAGAAAATAAATATCAAGAAGGTGGCAAAATATTCTGGAAGTTGTTGAAGAAGCTTAGGAATGGAGGAAAGAGTGCTGTAAAGGGAGTTAGAAATGATAAAGGTGACATGAAAACGGGAGAAAAAGATATACTTAAAGTATGGAGTAATTACTTCGAAAAATTGCTAAATGAAACAAGCAGTGATAGCACAGTTGTAAAAAACCCTCAACAAGCATACAGTCAAGAATACATATCCATACTTGAAGTAGAAAAAGCCATCAAAGGTAGTAGGAGTAGATGATATTTGACCAGAAATACTGAAGTATGGTGGTATAAAAGTCTTACGGTGGCTGCACTGCAGAATTCAGAATGCCGGGACAGAGGGACGAATTCCCGATGAATGGAGTAGAGCTCTCATAGTACCCATATATAAAAAGGATGTGAGAATTGCAGAGGTATTTCCATACTGAGTGTTCCTGGTAAGGTTTATGCTAATCTACGTGAGAAACGATTGAGAAGGATTGTGGAAGAGAAGCTTGGTGAAGAACAAGCTGGATTCAGGTCAAATAGAGGCTGTCAGGATCAGATCTTCACTTGACAACAAATAGTGGAGAAATCATGGGAATATAACAAAGATCTGTATTTAAGTTTTGTCGATTTGGAAAAGGCATATGACAAGGTGCCAAGAGAGAAGCTATTCAATATGCTATAGTTACATGGTGTCAACGGGGCATTATATCAAGCAATACATAGTCTTTATTTGAGTTGTAAGTTAGCAGTTAGAATTGAAGGAAGTATAGGAAGATGGTTTAATGTTAAAACTGGTGTGAGACAAGGATGTACATTATTCCCTCTGTTATTCATTATCTATATGGATCACATTATGAAGGAAAGTGGTATTGAACGTGATACCAAATTGGAGATGTTAATGTCAGCTCTGCTTTATGCGGACAATGTTATACTTCTAAATAAATCCGCTACAGTCTGCAAGATTCTCTGACTAAATTGAATAGCTGTTGTAATAGATATGGTATGGAGGTCAGCAATAAAAAGACAAAGACAATGAAAATAGGCAGAATCATTGAAAATGTCAACTGTGTTGTGAATGGAGAACCTGTGGAACAAGTAAAACATTTCAGCTACTTAGGCACAATTTTTACTGAAGATGGTAAATTAAATATAGAAATAGACAACAGAATCAGCAAAGCTGGTATGGTGGGAAGTCAATTGAATAAATTCATATGGAATAAGAGAGAAATTAGCCGGAACACTAAATTAGCAGTATAAGACATTGTTCAAACCAGTTTTAACTTATGGATCTGAGAGCTGGGTCAGAAGTAAAACACTTGACCAAAGACTAGAGACCACAGATATGAGAGTTCTGAGAAAGATTATAGGCGTGAACAGATGGCATCAATGGCAATATCATATTAAAAACGAGGATATAAGGAAAGAGCATGACATTGTCAGCATCCAGGAATGCGTTAGCAGAGCTAATCTCAGGTGGTACGTTCACTTAAACAGAATGGGCGAGGAAAGATTAGCAAAACAAGTGTTCTCTGCCAGGTTGGCTGGAAAACGACCCAGAGGAAGACCAAGATATAGGTGGATTGAGATACAAAGTGCCTTAGACGATAGAAATATAAGATCTGATAATGTTGGAGTCTTGATAAGTAACAGACTGATTTGGAAGAAAATTGTAGTTAGGAAGTTAGTAATGATGTAATTTTTTCATGTAGTACTTACTATCATATCCTGTACACCCCTTGAGGGTACATGGCAGTAATTTGATGATGATGAAGTATACTACTGTGTATCTATCTCGATTATCCAGTGAAGCCATCACTATGTATCACTGATATCATCATTACAAAAACAGAACATACAACTGAACAGAAATCTTTTACCTCCCCCCCCCATTAAGTAGTATATATTGTTCCATTTTTATAATTAATGAAGATTTCTCTGATACATAAGTGAAAATCCAAAAATCCTACCAATGAAAAACTAATTTTCTATCCTTAATTCCTTTTAAGTCTACTTGTTTACTTATATTGATAAGCAATAGTTTAGGTCACCTGCTGCAAGACTTAATGAGATTTCTGACTGAACGCAAAATAAGTCCCTAATTTCCATTCAGGCTACATTTCCTAATTTCCATTAGGGAATAGAAGTAGTTACATGAAAATAACTACTTCACTTATGCTTGGAACAACAAGGATAAAAAGTTACTGTTGAGATAAAGCACTGAAACAGACATACATTGCAGACTGCCTTATAAAATTCTAATATAACTTTGCTTATGAGTAGCATCACTGTGGTGCTCAATCAGTTTTGTTAATTTCTTCTAGTTTCAGTTTTATGCAAATCTTGTCACGTGAACATTAAATTCAATAAATAGATATCTCCAGAAATTCCCTTCTAGATATCTATAAAAAGCTCACTTTCAAGAATCATCAAAGATTCTGAAGTTTCTGAATTGGTATATAAAATACTTTGATGTTTGCATCTTGTAGTGTAGAAGCAAAGTTCATTATTCATACCTAATTATGGCAGAGAAACTGAGTCCTGTTATCTTAATTCTGCAAGGGTACATGTTTTTTCTCTGTGTAATAATTTACAGACAGTTTTTGTTGGGCTAACCATCCAGTCTGGTTGGGCGAGCATTAGCATACCCGCTCGCCAGTCAAAAGGCTGCGGGTTTGAATCCCACCGTAGCCACGGATGTTTGTGATTGTCGATGAAAATACTAGTGGTGGTGGTCAACGGTAGATGGCGTTGGTGTAGATGATGAAGGTAGTTGCAATTGGTGGTGTGAGTGGTGGAGACAGAGAGCTGTAGAGTAGGTACCCCACCCTCGATGAGTCTTTGCACTTCCTGGAGGTGTTATATAATAATAATAATAATAATAATAATCTAGCAAGGTTCCATGGGAGTGGAAAGAGGGTAAGATGCATGGTAGTTCCATTACATAAAGTGGCTCCAAAACAGAAGAAAATTACAGACCAATTAATATCTCAGGAGTGGTGTTTTAAGTATGGTAAAGTTGGTTAAAGATAAGATCTAGCAGTGGGTGGATACGAATATGATACTCTATAGTAGAATGGGGGCAGCATGGCTTTGTAAGGTAGATCTTACCTTAATAATTTACTCATTTTATAAAAGTGACAGCAGAATTAGATAAGGAAAATGGCTACACCATGATACTGCATGCAAAACTATTACAAAAGTTGAGCAAATGAGAAGGGATATGAAGCTGGTAGCATGGAAGAGATGGCTGACAGACAGACACCAGAGAGTAGTATATGGTGGAATGGAATCTAGGAGAATGTGGATGACTAGTGGAGTACCTCAGGGTATTGTACTAGGGTCACTGCTCTTTAATTTGCATAGTAATGGTATAGGCAAAGACTAATAATGGGGGGGATTAAGTTGTTTGCCGATGATACAAAAATGGGGAGGACAATAGTTGATAAAGATGATGTAGATATCCTGCAGGATGATTTAAATAAATTGGCATTGTGTGCAAAGGATACGAATGGTAATCTAATATAGCAAAATGTAAGGTTATGTACTTCATGTTGAAAAGGTTACATATTGTGTATCATATTGATAGTATTATACTGCAGGAAATTGATAAGGCTAAGGACTTGAGGATAGTGGTGGACAGAGAGTTGAAGTTCAGAGGGCATTTTGCAAAAGTTGGTAAAAACTTTTTTACCAACTTTATGCATATGTTGAAAAACACATGTCAAGAAGTAAAGTTATGGAGGTTATTGCCCCTCCTTATAAGTCTATGTATAATTCAGCTGCATAATGACTGTGCACAGATTTGGTCACTTTGGTTTCTTGTGGATCAGGAGGTAGTGGAGAGGATTCAGAGATTAGTGGCTAAGTTGGTGACATGTCTGTGATATCCTCCCTATGCAGATAGAGAGGATTCCACATGTCACCAAAGGTGTGGTGGAAAGTTTAGTTAAGAGACAGAAAAGGGGAAATAGGATAGAATATTATAAGTTCTTAAAGGGTTTCTATAAGACTGACACAAAGGAAATTTTTCAATAGATGATGAACAGAGAGAGAATTAGAGGTCACCCCTGGAAGATGAATGGTAATCTAATATAGCAAAATGATAAAGAATAAGAGTGTGGTTAGTATGGGTGTGTAGACTAGATATTTTGCTTGGAGAGTGGCCGAGTGGCGAGTGAGTGGAAAGGATTACAAAAATTAGTTCTGAATGTCCTGACAGTGAATGAGTTTAAAGAGAGGTATGATAGGTATTATGAGTATAAAGGTTAGTGTGGGTCTTCCACAATAAGTCTTCTGACTCCAGAGAGATATACCTGTAAAATATAATAATAATCATTAAGGGTAAATTAAATACATTGAGGATAATAGTTTTCATCCTTGCTCTTCTCAGCATCTACAACAAAAGTTCATTGGTATTATGATGCTGAAAAACAGAGCACTTCATTTTTTTTTATATCATTTATTCCTTAAAAATGAAGTGCTCTGTTTTTCAGCATCATAATACCAATGAACCTTTGTTGCAGAGATGCTGAGAAGAGCTAGGATGAAACTATTATCCTCTATGAGGAAAGGATTGATTGCTTTTTTTAACTTCATGTGATACATATTGATAGAGGAATTGTTGCACATAAAGGATAAGCAATGTTTTTCATATTTTCTTTGAGAATATTAGGTTAACTTATTGTAGTTTTTTGTTTTAAACAAGTGTGGGATCGACCGAGCAAGTTGGTTTGTAAGCAAACATTTTTATTTTATTTTATTTAAATATGATATTGTCAGCATGGCACCAATGGCGACAAAGACCACACTGTCAGGTGATTTGAATTTGCAGGATTTTATTCAGTGCAATAAGTGTAAAATGTATTCATTGAGAAAATTAAAGGATATGTGGAAGAAAACTGGAACTGGAGAGAGAGAGTATTCAGTGTTTCAAAAGTGTCTATTAGGTGACGAGAACACAGCAAATGTTAGTGAAGTGGACATTTTCCATCCTACTACTGGTGGATCTGTGGTCTATATTTGATGGAAAGAAGAATTTGTACAATGCTGATGGACTGCATCTAAATGATTTTGGAGTTAGGTGTCTAGAGAGCTTTGTTCACAGAAAATGATGAATGCAAATTCAAGAAAACTTAAGCAATTAGGGTGGAAGCAAGTGAGTTTATGTGAAGGCATCCATGAAACGAGTGAGAGTAAGAATGCCGAAGTCAGGAATCTAGTCTCTTAAGTAAAAATACTGAATAGGATAGTCAATTCATAAAGTAAAGGTGGGTAGGGAATAAAGGGATGTTGCTGTTTCTATATATTAATGCCAGAAGTATCAGGAAGAATTTTTGGCATTGGTTAGTGCAACTCCACTAAAAGTTATAGGCATTAGTGAGACTTGGCTAACAGCAGATGATGTATTTACAGGGATAGAATGTGAAGGGTTTAGTATTTTCAGGGAAGATAGAAAATATAGCATGAGGGAGAAGTACTGCTGATTATAGCAAATGAATTGCAACAAAAAGAATAGGAGACAGGCAGGAGGGTTGCTGTTCATTTGAAACAATATGGTTTGGAGTTAAGGCCAGTAAGAAAAATATACAGTTGTTCGTTGCTATAGGCCAGGGAGTTCCACAGATGATTTGGAAGACATGCATCGCCAAATTAGTAAAATGAGTACAGGTCACATGATTATTATGGGGGACTTCAACTATGGAAATATAGACTAGAAGGAAGAAAGATTCCATGGCAGAAAGGAAACAGAATTTATACACCTGCTGAGAGATAATTACTTAAGGCAGCATATGATGGAAGGGACTAAGGGTGGGAGACTATTCGACCTGGTCATAGGATCAGAAGAGCTATCCATAACCAAGTTGACAACATTGCCTCCAATTGGGTCATGACTTGGGAAATTGTAAAACATGAGGAATATTCTATCAAGAAGGGATATTTGTGGAATTACAAGACAGGTGATTATAACATGCTTAGGAAGAAGCTTAAATCTATACCATGGCATAAAACACTGCAGAGTAAGGAGGTTAGTAGTGCATGGGATATAGTTAAGGGTCATCTAGAGGAAGCAATATTAAATTGTACACTTACGGTTAAGGTAAGGAGGGTTAATCAGTTAGGAGTTAGATGGATGAGTAATATCATTAAGCATGAGCTGCAGAAGAAGAAAATGCTGTGGAGGATATATAAAGAGAAAGATGACCAGCAAACTCATCAACAATACAACGCTCAGGCAAGAAAGGTGACCAGCATGGCAAGAAAGATAAAATCGGATTATGAGAAGAATATAGCAGAGCAGGCCAAGGGAAATCTCAACGAGTTATTTTGTTATGTGGCAAGTAAGAGAAAGAATGACAATGGTAGATTAACCTTAATGAGTGATGATGGTCACAAGGAGAGAGAAGCAGATAAAATAGTTGAGTTCTGAATGACCACTTTGCAAAGATATATCATCCTAGTGAGGTTACTGCTTTAACGAATGAAAGACACTAAAGTGGGAATGGAGGTTCTTAGGATATTGCAGAATCTCAATGTAAATACAGCTGTGGAATTAGATGGGATATCAGCTAGAGTTTTGCGAGAATGTGCAAGAGAACTGGCAATGCTTCAGACTAGGCTCTTTAATTAAAGTCTCAGCACTGGTCGAGTTCCAAGGGAGTGGAAAGAGAGCAAAATAATTCCCTCACATAAGGAAGGTTCTAAGACTGCAGTAGCAAATTATAGACCAATCAGTATCTCAGGCATGGCTGTAAAAGTACCAGAAAAAATGGTAAAAAAAAGAGGACTTCAAGAATGAGTAGATAAAAATATGATACAGCATTAGGGCCAACATAGTTTTGTGAAGGGTCGGTCATGCGGTTCCATGAAAATTCGTCGAAAAGGCAATTCATTGAAAGACAATTCGTCAAAAATGCAATTCACCAAAAATTTTAACTAAAATTTTATTAAATTGATCCAGCCAAAGCGGAATTGTTAATATCATTTTAAAACTTTTTTTCAAAAATGTTATGATAAAAGTGATCCATTTAGAACAAAAACTGAACCGGGCGGACAGCTTCTTGTACTAACAGCTTCTACTAATTCCGCTAAGTCAGAGAGTTATTGTAATACATAATTTGGACACGTTATTTCTTTATTGCCCTGAATACAGTGGAACTGAAAACTGGAACGGTTCGACATTTTCTTGTAAAAGTTTCAAATAGCGAATCTGAATCAGATTCGCTATTTGAAACTTTTATTCATCCCATAATAATTGCTGTATTGAAGTCGCATATCACAAGTTACAACAATAATAATGGAGCCTGCATAGGCTGGGCTTTTCCTCTTGGAAACAGGCAAATCAATCCCATGAACAGATATCGGACAAGAAAGACAATAAGAAACCATATTGTTCTATAATTATTCCCTATTAAAGTAGCATTGCTTTCTCATTCTGCACGGTACAGTATTTGTTCTAAATGGATCACTTTTATCATAACATTTTCGAAAAGTTAAAATTTTGGTGAATTATTTTTTCTATGAATTGTCATTTGATGAATTGTTCATTCGATGAACTCTCTGGACACCCAGTCATGCCTTAGTAATTTACTAACATTTTATAACAGAGTAACAGCTGAGTTTTATAAAGGAAATGGCTACACAATGATTTTGCAAAGGCATTTGAGAGAATACATACCACATGGAACTCTATTATGCAAATTAGAACAAATCAGGATGGACATGACTGGTTAAATGGATAAGAAGGTGACTGCTGGACAGATATCAAAAAGTGGTATATGAAGGAGAGGAAATCGATGGCAATGTGCTCTATTTTCTGGAGCACAATGCCATCAATAGGGGTGGTGGTGGCAGACAGAGAGTTAAAGTTTAGATGACATATTAGTTAGGTTGCTAAGGTAGCCCATAAGATTACTTGGTTATTGAAGAATAGACTAAGAAGTAGAAATAAGGAAGTTATCATTCCTCTTTATAAGGCCTTGATATGCCCAGATCTGGATTACTATGCTCAAGTCTGGTCGTCTGGATTTCTTGGGGAACGAGGAAGCAGTGAAGAGTATTTAGAGGTGAGTGACCAAGATGGTGAGTGGCTTTTGGAAAACATTCCCTATGAGGATGGATTGAAGGTGTGTGTGGATTGCATAAGTTGGTTGATAGGAGAAAAAGAGGTGATATGATAGAAACATTTAAGTTGCTTAAAGGGTTTTATAGGATTGATGCAGGGGAATTGTTTCAGCTTGGCAAGAGGGACCAGAACAAGAGGGGTCATCCCTGGAAGTTGAATAAAGGTGTGGTTAGTTGGGGTGTGAGGACTAGATTTTTTTGCTTGGAGAGTGGTAAATGAGTGTAATGGGTTGCAAGAGTCAGTTGTTAGTACTCTGTCTGTTAATGGGTTCAAGGAGAGGTATTATAGATTGTGTGGATAGATTGAACCTCCTGTGATGAGTCTTCAGACTCCGTGGAGGTGCCCGTATAATAATAAGAACTCCTCGCAACAATTTTAAAAATTCCCCTGCAAAATTTCCTCTGTCGAATACAGCTGTTAATTTATCACAGAATAGAATCAAGAATATTCTGTATCAAAATGTTTCTGGTATATCAGGATCAGGATAATGTCCAAGTAATTTCATATTTTTAATGATATTACTTAAGTCGCAACATACACTATATATTATTAAGAAAAAAAATTTAATTAATATTTACAATATTTTAACAAAGTCAAATTGCCATCATCAGGGAATGATTAACAAATTGATATATGCATAGAGGCATATATCAATTTGTTGTTCTGCTTCAGTCATACTTACCTTATCTACATGAGGTAAGTATGACTGAAGAAGAACAAAGTCAATTTCAAAAGTCCTAAATTCATTTCAGATAAATTACGGAGACTACAACCATATTAGAATTAATTATTTTCATTTCCCGATATTTTGACCTTCATATTAAGTTTATTATCTGGAGTATATATATATATATATATATACACACACACACACACACACACATATCTATACATATACAGCACCTAGTCTTTTTTTGTGTGAGAGCGATTAATGTTCGGCACCTTTCCAAAAAAGTTTTTTTTGAATAAAGTGTGAATAAAAAGAACAGGAAATGAAAAACAATGAAAACCGCTTTACAGTATAATGTTACCTATGGATTAGTCCTGCTTATACAATTTTTTTTTTTACATGGAACTCAACAATTAATCATTTATGATACATCAAAAAATAAAGAAGAACTATTTTAGGTATATTTTCGTAAATTTTAATAAAAAATTCAGAATTTATTTGTTCGTTTCCGGGAAGATCTGAAGGGGCCTGAACGGAAGATGATGTACATTCATAATTATATGTACCATTCTGTACCATTCGTTGTTCATTTAAACTCTTATCTCATATTTTTTGACATCTTTTAGGCGCTTTTTCTTTTGCGGCACCTGTGTATATTGCACACATCACCAGCCAGCCCTGTATGTGTGTGTGTGTGTGTGTGTGTGTATACTGTACATATATATACAGAAACAAGCTATATTACATTTCAAATAGTATGCCAAAGAGAAAATGATTTGATCAACCGTTATTCCACTGGCTTGACCTCTAGTGAAAATAAAACAAAATTACAATACATAAATGAAATAAAATAACTACATCAAAGCTATACTCTATTTAAGACAACATCAGAGAATTCTTTCATATAGATAGTTTTGTTAAGTAAAAATGATGTCCTAATTTAACATGGCAATTGTTATATTAGATTTAATATCCCAGATTACCTATGGTCCTATTTATAATTAACTCTTAGGAAGAAAGGTTAAGTGGGCAGAATATGTGCCTTCCATATGCTTGGGATTTTTATACCATCATTATTGTTAAGATTAGAGTGATTGATAAGAATCTCACAGGTTTCCTTAAATTTATTTTCATACCATGTGTTGGTGTGATGCAAACAACAGGTGATTTCCAGTCAATTCTATGTAAAGTATTCAGGGCATGATCAGAAAGACCAACTTGACCATAGTTATTATATTTAACATGTCGTTTATGTTCCTTTTTTTCTGATATGAATTGTGCATCCTGTTTCCCCTATATAGGGCAAATTACAAGTGCAATGAATACAGTATACTCCAGGGTGGGCAAGCAGAGCGAGAGAGTAGATCCTTGGATGAGTTGAGTAAGTTCTTTAATTTTGCAGGAGGTTTAAAGGTAGCATTAAGGTTGTATATTTCTGTTGTATTCTGTTTATTTTGTCTGGAACAGTTACAGTTTTATTGTAATCTAGTTTATTTTTGTTTTTAAGTGGCATCTTGTGAAGAATTTTGTTGATAGTATTTTGGCAGTAGCCATTTTTCAGGAAGGTATTGCTGATAATTTTAATTCATTTTTAAGTGCTTATTCACTGGAGCAAATTATCAAAGTCCTGTTTTTTAGTGTGTGTTATTAAACACCTAGTTTTTGTTTTGGGTGGAGGTAAGAGTTTATGTATACAGGGTGTTCGGGATAAATTTGACAGTTTCGTAAGGAAAAAGAAAATCTTCTTTGTATCTATTAAATTTAATGAATTGACAAAAAAACATTACAGGCAGAGTTAATTACAATACTATCAACAAGATTTACTCAAAATAACCACCATTAGCATCGATCACAGCTTCAATTCTGCTTCGGAACCTCGAACAAGCTGATGCTACAGTCTCCCTGGGAAGGGCCGCAAAAACTGTTTTAATTTTATCCATTAACTGGGCTTTTGTATTACTGGAAGTGCGATTGGTGTCTTTTTCAACTGCGCCCCATACAAAATAATCCATGGGGTTAAGGTCTGGGGAGTTTGGAGGCCAAACATTTGGACTGGTGAAGTCGTAGAAATTTTCAGACAACCATTTTTGACTTTTCCCAGAGGTGTGGCAAGGGGCCGAATCCTGCTGCCATACATACGGCCTACCATTGGCTACCCTTGTTATCCAGGGCTTGACTACAGTTAGCAACTCCACGAACAAAGCCCGAATTCCAATGCCAGGGTTCTTCAACACCTGTTCCTGCAGATTTGCGAGGAATTCTGCTGTACGAACGCAATCAGATCGTCTGCTAGGGATCTTTCTTCTTACTACATCCTCGTAGTCACCATTGCAAGTCTCTAGTTCATGCCTGATTGTTTTTACTGTATTCAGGGAGCATTGGGCAGCAGTCGTAATATCCTTATTTTGATGGCGGGCACGAATCATCATGATACAAGTTATTCTCTTCCATGATTCAGGTGGGTTCCAGCTATCCATCCTTTCTGACATCTTGTATATGAATGAAGAAGGGTCCAAACTTTTAAATGAAGAGAAGTGTGTGTTAATACATGTAACTTACGGAAAAATATAATTAATTATAAATATGTCAAATTTATCCCGAACACCCTGTATATATTAGCCAGTATGTGTAGGCTTCTGGTAAAGAGTGAAGGAAAGACTGCCAGAAGGAAGATGTGTGACAAGTATATCTAGAAAAATAAGTGTGTTCTGACTTTCAATCTCCATTGTGAATTGTATGCATTAGTGCTGTTTGTTTAGGTAGTTGAGGAAAGTGTCTAATGTCTGGCAACCATGGGACCAGATAGCAAAAACATTGTCAACACATTCAAAGCCAGACTTTAGGTTTTGAAGTAAAGGAATCTAGAATGTTGCTCAAAAGCTTCCATATAAAAGTTAGCAAATGGGGAGAGGAGGGATAACAGTGAGCCCATAGCTGCGCCTTCTTTTTGTAGGTAAAAAGTGCTTTGCCACACAAAATAGCCACAAAGTATTTCCTTGTAGTCCATGTGCAAAGAGTGCAGTGATATCAGGTGGAAATTTGTCCTGTAAAAGAAGAATTGTGTCACTGATTGGGACATTTGTGAAAAGTGCAGAGACATCAAATCTGACTAATAAATCACTTTTTTCCAGTGTGATGTCTTTAATCTTGTTTATGAAGTGTTGTGTTTTTAATATAGGAGGTGGAATGACCTACCAACCTACCTGAATGATGATAATTGTGGGTGTCTAGACCTTCAACTATTGGTTGGAGTGGTATGTTCTGCTTGTGAATCTTGGATAAACCATAAACTCTCAGGGAATGAGAGTAGCTGGAAGTAGTTTTTTAACTGTATCCTCAGGCCAAGAAGTGACTGATTTAAGAAATTTTTCAGTTTTCTTTTTTATCTGATTAGTTGGGTTCTAGTTACCAAGTTGATAGGTGCTTTTGATTGAGACTAATTGATTCATTTTTTCCATGTATGTTGTTCGGTTTAAAATAACAGTGTCACTACCTTTATCAGCTCTAGTGATTACAATGTCCTGATTTGATTTTAAAGATTTCACAGCTACCCATTCAGATGTGTTTATTATTTAAAATGTTAGAGGCTTCCAATTGTATTTTATCAGTTATCCCCCACCAACTTCTAACTTTTATATGGAAGCTTTTGAGCAACGTGCTCTCTAGATTCCTTTACTTTAAAACCCAAAGTCTGACTTAGATACGTTGACGATGTTTTTGCTATCTGGTCTCATGGCTGCTAGAGACATTAGACACTTTTCTCAGCCACATACAATTCACAACTGAGAGAGTCAGAACACACTTCCTTTTCTAGATACACTTGTCACACAGCTTCCTTCTGGCAGTCTTTCTTTCACTATTTACCAGAAGCCCACAGATACTGGCCAATATATATACACCAACTCTTACCATCACCCGACACAAAAACCAGATTCAAACTTTACCAACAAAATCAGAGTACATCAATGGGTAGTCCTATTTTTCTCACACTAGCTAATTTAATTACTTCATGGAATGATTTGAACAATGGATACTGAACCATGTCCTTCCAAAACTGTCCTTATGGTATAGATATGATGTTTTTGCAGTTTGGCATGGGTCCCATACAAAATTATAGGAGTTCGTCAAGAGTTTTTTAACAAGAGATTTTTAAAATCTCTTGTTAAAAAATCTTGTTAAAGTTATTTTTGCTAGAATCTTAATATAACTGGACCATGTTCTACATGGTCCAGTTATATGTTCTACACAATCTATGTGCAGTTTGTGCATTTCATTGTTTGATATACCAGTTTCTGTTTTGTCTAATTTGAAAGTCATACTGAAGATGCCCTTGATATTAGGACAAAAATTTTATACAAATTTTTATAAATTTGTATAAAAATTTTATACAAATTTATAAAAAAAAAAATATATGTAAAATATAAAAAAATCCATCATACGTTTATTAATTATCATGTCTTACGTTCCTATATGTCAAGTTACAATCGAAGCACAATTGCATGGGGTGTACCAGAAGTCAAATAACATGCAAGATCAGTTAATTGAAGGGTTGTTGTTTTGAAGGTTAGATAAATGGTAGATTACTGTAAATAGAAAAGTGTTTGTTTTATTCTTTTTTTTATTATTCTTATGCACATACATCACATAGCATTTTTTTTTATTAAACATATATAAGCAGGGTATTAGAGCTTATTCAAAACATGTATGCTGCCCATAATGATGGAGAGCATACAGATGTAGCAAATCCAGTGACATCTCTTTCAGCATGGCAGGTGTGACTGATGCAAGTGTAGACAGCATTCTTCAGCACTTTGGTATCGAAGTGCTGTTGAGATATATGCTTCTCGATGCAGCCTCTTAAGGAAATATCACTGGATGCCTAAATGTGAACTTCTCATTGGCTCACAGATTGTTATAAAGCTGCTACAGATTCTTGGTTAATCCAACACTTAATGCATTATGCAAGCATGCTTATGTGATATGGCATAAAGTGTTGTAGTACCCCCCCCCTTCACTTAATGAAGTAACACATCTTTTCTGCCAAGATTGTTAAGTTGAGAATCAAACAAGTCAGTTAGCATGTCAGATATGCATATATACAGTAGAATCCGCTTATTGTAATCACGGATATTATCAATTGGCTATTGTTAGCAAAATCAGTTGGTCCCAAAACACACAATTTAAAATTAATTAAAAATAATCCATCTATTATAATCAAAGTTCCGGTTATTGTTATCAAAATCCTTGACTGTTTAGCCTTTTGCATCTCAGAATCTAAAAAATAAGGATTAATCAGGAGAAAATTTGACAAAGAAAATTTGTCGAAATCTGACTTTTTTTTGTTAATCTTCCTTTAATCTTATTCTTCTGTAAATCTTATATCTTCCAGGCAAATGCAAGGTGGGGGGGTATAAATATAGTCTAATTGTGATTTTTTGAGTTTATTTTCGTGCTCTCTTTCAGTAAGTGAATTTGACTTTAAGTGCTCATTAAAACAGTCCTTAGCATTATGGCAGAAGCAAGTAAAAACATTTATCTTTTCAAGAAAAGCAAAGAATTTTGGAGTGCTATGATAAGTTGCCCAAAATGAGTCAGCATAGTGCAGCTGTACATTTAAATATTTCACAACCACTCTTGTGTAAGATATCAAACAAAACAGATGAAACTTCAGCTCTTATTAATGAAAACATGGATCAGAAGAGAGACTGATTTGGTAAGGATACTCAAGTTGAATCAACATTAAAAATTTGGTTTAGTAATATTAGTGAAAAGCATGCTTTGATTAATGGACCTTTGATGCATCAAAAAGTAGAACTTGCAAAAACAATGGGCAAAGAAAATTTCACTGCAACTGATGGATGGTTTAACAGGTGGAAAAAGAAAGAGAATATTGTGTAAAAGCATATTCATGGTGAAGAAAAAAGTGCTGATTTTTTATCAGTTGATGAGTAGATTAAGACTGAGTGGCCAAAAATTACTGCTGAATATTCCCCCAAGTTTACAATGCAGACGAAACAGGACTCTATTTTCATGTAATGCCTGAGCATACTTATTTGTTTAAAAATGAAAGTACCAAAGGATTTAATTCTTCAAAAGAGTGAGTGACAGTTCACTGTTGTGCTAATATCAATGGTGAAAAATGAAAGCTCCTAGTGACTGGAAAAAGTAATAATCCTTGGTGTTTCAAAGGTGTCAAAATTTTGCCTGTTGACTAGTTCTAGTGCAAATGCTTGGATAACTAATGACATTTTAAACAATTGATTAGTTAAGTGGGATCTTAAATTAAATTAAAGCAAAAAATTGCCTTGTTAGTAGACAACTGCATTGTACGCACACAGAATTTATTGTTAAAGAACAACAAAGTAATTTTCTTACCTTTGAACACTACATCGTTAATTCAGCTGTGTGACCAAGGCATCATACAAGCTTTTAAAGTTTATTGTTGCAGGGATGTTCATGTAAGAATTGTAGCTGAACTTGATTATATAAAAGACCAATCTGATGCAAGTGCAACTGCAAAAAAAGATTTCTATTCTCGATGCATTGCATTTGTTAGCAATGTCATGGAAGCAAGTCTCAGAGAAGACTATTGAAAACTGTTTCCAAAAAAGTGGATTTTTTAAGACAAACTCTGAAACTCCTTCTTCCAAAGAATTTGAATACCTTACAAATGAAATTTTTGATAAAACCCCAGATGGTATATCAAAAGAAGAATTTGAAAATCGGTTGGATATTGATAACAATGTTGAAGTGGTGGCTACAATGAGAGTGTCGGAAATATGTCAAGTTGCTTCCGATGAGAATATTAAACTAATAGAAGAAAGTGAACCTAATACAAGTATAGAAGAACAACTTTTAGAAGCTCCTCCAACCAATGCCCAGATGCAAGAAGCTCTACGAATATTTCATCGCAGTGTTCAACATAGAGCGACAAACTTAGAAATGCATTATGAGTATGATCAATTTCTTCATGAACTACTATATTCAAAGACAGGACAGACAACGCTAGATAAGTTTTTAAAATAAATTTTATCTTGTTGCTTATTAAAAAGTAGTTTATAACAATAAATTAAATAACATTCATAACAATAAATTGAAATAAATGATGCAATTTCTTATATCCTTTGCTTAATGTTATCAAAAAGCAACTATCCGAAAGTGATCACAATAAGCAGTGTCTACTATATATGTACGCAGGACTTCAGAAATCCACTCACAACAGTCAAGTTGTCCGAGATAAGTGGCGAGTGAATTTTCAGCCTCATTCTATTTTCTTAGCATAATTTGCGTGTTTTCTTCGCTTTCATTTTAAAAGATCTCATTTACTATCAAGTTATTTGATCAGGGAGTGGCCTTCAATGAATATAATAAAGAAGTTTTATTTTCACGAGGAGATAATATTTTATGTAATTAATTTAATAAGTTAAATTACTAGAGTGTTTGTCCCTGCCAAAAGTTAGTTTGCAGGAAAATATTCTCAAAGATATGCCTCATTGCTTTTTACGCAATTTGAAATCCAATCTACAGGGTGGCCATAAAATAACTTTCCCTCTTTGGAGGTATCTGTAGCTACAACTAATAAACGGAATGAGAACAAATTTTATATTGAGCCTTTTGAAGGCATGGGGAGATGAATTCTGCAAAAAAAGATTTAGTACCAAAATTCGCCGATAGGGGAGATTTTGGCACTGGCGGAGCTGAAAGCAGTCAAATATTTGCAGTAAACGCAGGTAAAAAGGATTATGCAAATCTTTTTTCATAATCCTTTTTTAAAAAAAGCGCCACCAATTCCACTTAAAAAGGGATTGGGACCGTGCAAGCAGTTACTCGAATGAGTGACGAATCGTGCTCAATATGCGTCCTACCTTGCCTCAGCATGCTTTACTTGTTAAGTTGGTTTACCTTAAACAGTGCAATACCATAGCGGCCCTTTGGGAATTTAGAAGGCTTCAATGCATGCAGGCCCTATGTCAGCTGTAGCACTGAGAGCTATGATTAAGAAGTTTGAAGAAACTGGATCACTAGGAGTTAGACCTGGCAGAGGACGGAAAGCAGTGCAAGAAGAGACAGTAACAGACGTTACACAAGAAAGGTCAACACATTGAAAATCGTGTATGTAATTTATCAGAATCAGGGTCCAGGGGATCCTGATTCTGATAAATTAATAACAACATTCTGATAAATTGATAACAACAACTTGCAAGAGACACAGAAATTAATGTAGTGATTGAACTCACGGGAAGTAAGTTCAATCACTACATTAATTTCTGTGTCTCTCGCAAGTTGTTGTTTTAGTTTAATTATTATTATTCTTATTATCATTGTAACTGCCACATATCCAGCTGGAATGAGTGACGCAGCTGTCGCTTACACTGTCTAAATGTTATTATTCCATTTTATCTGCCTTTAATGTAATTATCCTGTTGTTTTTGGCTCCGCCAACGGCAAAATTTTTTTTCGCATTGGCGGAGCCGAATCTTTTTTTTTGCAGAAATCATCTCTCCCATGCCTTCAAAAGTCTCAATATAAAATTTGGTCTCATTCTGTTTATTGGTTTTAGCTACAGATGCCTCCAAAGAGGGAAAGTTATTTTATGGCCACCCTGTATGACAACAGATTGTACTATTTATCTCTTATCCTCTATTATAAACTTAAGCCTACTCTGCATCCACAGATTAATTTTTAAATAAATAGTTAAGTATTCTTAAACAACAATTTATTTTACATAACTTGCAAGTCATCATCATTCTTACAAAAATCAGAAATACCATTAAAAAAATTAATTTAGCAAGAGCAATTTTCATTTGTTTCACTGTCAATTGTAATACAAAATAAGACAAATTTATATTTGTATTCTCCAAACTCTCTTTAACACTTAAGCAGGCACGCAGTTGTAATGTAGTGTGGGCATAAGTTTATTTCACCAAATAAATCAGTTTAGTGTAATTATATGTTTGAACATTTTACATGATGAAAAGGCTTTTTAATATTGTTATTTAAGTAACACAATTATCTTGCAAAGATGAATCAGAGACCAGATCAAGTTGTTGGCATGACTTGATCCGGTCTCTGATTCATCTTGGCATGACATCATGAAAAGCTAGTCTGGCTCCATCATTGCTAGTGCTGACCATTTCCTGTTGTTTTTGCAAATTTTATTATGTCTTTCCTGTTGAATTATTTTTATGAGTAACTTACATAAATTCGCCCTTCATTGTAGCAATAAATGAAATGAAATGCAAACTGCACTTTTTAGTTTTGTGAAATGGTGTAAAACTGAAGGTGAAAGCAAGAGACTAGAAAGTATTAAAAACACTGGAACAAAATGTTGTGTTATCTACTAAAAACAAAGGCTTGCTCTCCGAAAAAATGGCTTGAGGAATTCAAGTGGCTGATGATAACGACAATGTATAATGCATTAAAAATATTCTGCGCTGCAGACAGAAGCTTCAGACAACTACAAGATTTTCTAGAACTTTTCAAAGTGAAAACATTCAGGAAAAAAAAAAAAAAACTACTACGCTTCACTACAGCAAATACAAACTTGAAAGATTTTTTCCCCCCCCCAGCAATTTCCAAAACCAACCTAATCTAAATAAATATGGTTGTGTGAAACTTCATACACAATAGTCAAGGCTAGCTAGCTACTAACTTCCATAGAGGGTGGTTCTTAGGAGGTTTCTAGTCTAATGTCTTCTACTTATTTTCTGTGTGATGATGACTTTATGACAGACGAAATACTGAAATTACTAAACCTGTATTTCACTGTGCTGATATCATTCCATTAAAATATAAAATGATTTCTTGTATTAAAAAAAAGGAATACTGCATAAAATATATCATGTTATGAAGTTATTTACACTATAAATATTAGAACTGCTTAAAAAAAAAAAAAAAAAAAAAAAAAAAAGAAGCAGTTATAATATTTATATTTTGCTTTATAATTTTTTTTTGCTTTATAGTAGGCCTCGCCTACTCCCTATTAGGGAATAAAAGGCATTAGTTAATTTTTTTTTTTTTTTATAATTTTGACAGAAAAACAAACCTGATCTGCTGTCGGATTTCACTAATACCAACCACAAAGTAATGATCTGATTTGCCTTTCATCTGAAATTACATATAAAAATTATGTTAAAAAAAAATTAATATTATCATAGCAAAACATGCTTATTTGTAAATATAGCTTAATATAACAAGAAAGAAAAAATAAAGCTCATCTCACATCATAAGCTGTAGCAAAGAGAAAAGAAAAATGGAGCATCAGAGGAGGAAGCAAATTCAGATGGAAAAGGAAACAAGCAGTACTAGTTAAATTCAATCACCTAGCTTAATTCTCTAATTCTTCTATATAAATAACTATACATGCTAATCTACTACATTTTTCATCTGTAGTTAAACAAACTGCTATTATTATTATTATGTGACACCTCCACAGAGTCCAAGAACTCATCATGGGAGGGCACACCACTCCATCTCCTTTACTTAATCTCCCCACTACAGGACACTACTACTACTATCAACACACAGAAACATCTACTGCCCACTACCACCCAGTAGTTATATATATTATTTTTCAATTATATTCATTTGAATTTCATGGCTCAAATGTAGAGTGTCAGCAACAATGGAAGAGGCCTTCACCCTGCAGTGGGTAGAAAAATAGGCTGTTAATTTTATTTAAAAAAAAAAAATATATATATATATATATATATATATATATATAAAGTTATTTATTCATAAAATGGTATTTTGCATTTAAATTAAATTTTCAAATAGACAAAAAGGCTTCTTTATTTATTATTTTTTGTATAGCAACTACAGATATGACACAAATGGTTTCAAAAACACACAATAGTTCAAACTGCATAGATCTTCTAATTCTTCACCAACCAGATGGTAACCTACATTTCTCAGTTTATAGAAAGAAGACTCATACAGGCCATTATATCCATGCGGAATCTCATCACCATCCCAGTCAAAAGGCAGGAACTATTAAAACACTAGTTCATCGGGCCCACTCCTTTTGTTCTTCAGATGATCTTTTACAGAGAGAACTACAATATATAACTTCTTCCTTTCTATCTAATGGTTATAAGAATTGCTTCATTAAAAGAACTTTGAGTAGTTTCCCTTTTTTGATATGTCTTCCTCTTCAAACAGAGAAGAAATAACGGGCATTACTATCCCTTATGTACAAGGCATCAGTGAACGTACAGCAAAAGTTTTAAAACCACTGAATATTTTTGTTGCCTTTCGACCGTTTAGAAAAATCTCCACCTTTCTCACTTCTCCTAAGGACAAGCTTCCACATCTTAATCATCCAGGTGTCTACCAGATTCCGTGCTCTTGTGGATTATCTTATTTCAAACAAACGGGAAGATCTGCCTCCATTCGGCTAGAAGAACACCAATCTTATATTGAATACTTTAAACCTGAAAAGTCTGGACTTGCAGAACATGCCATCTTCACTAGATACAGAGTTCATTGGAGAAAGACAAGAGTTCTTCACAAAAGTCAGTTTCTCATGGAACGCCTTTATAAAGAAACATGGGAAATTATACTTCATTCTCCTAACTTAAACAGATCCGATGGCTTACGGTTATCCCCTTTATGGGAGATAGTACTTTACAAATCAGCTAATCTTTCTTAACTTTTTATTGTATTGATTTTTTTTTTTTTTTTAGGAAAGTTATTGACCTTTTTAGTTATCTTACAACAGCTACTTAGGTGGCGCTTTTTGGAATTGTCAGTTATTGTTTAATTTGAGCTTAATGTACTGAAGATGCTTGTGACACACAGGCGAAAATTATACTATTAAATAATCTTTGTACGCGAGTTTTTTCCGTTATTAATTTTGAATCGATTCTTCTCTTTTCCTTACAAATAATTATCAGGTTCATTGTGATTGTCTTCTTTTACCTTGAACAGACATGATGTTTCACTAGAGGAGATTTAAAGAACATCAATCTTATATCTTCCATTAAAAACTCCAAAAGCATAATCTAACTCAGAACAGAATTGACATACACACACACACACCAAAGAATCTTCTGGGTGAAGATCTGTCTTTTACATGTAAAAGACAGATAAACATCAAATGGCACATTATCTTCAGCATTTTCCATCAGCTAAATAGACCATATCATAAAGGAAAGTGGCAACAAACTTAATAGTAAAATCAGATATTAAACTCAGTGCTTTATGTTATGCAGATGACATAACACTCCAAAATAAATCCACTACAATTTTTCAGGGCTTCTTCTGAGAAAAATCTGCAGAGTGAATGGATGGCATTAATGACAGAATCATATTAAAAATGAAGATATCAGAAATGAACTAGGCATTAATAGCATTCAAGAAGGTGTGAGGAGAACCAATGTAAGTTAATTAATATGGCCAGTTAAACAGAATGGATGAAAAAGAATTCACAGGAAAGTTAAGATTTAAGTAGACTGATGCAGGAAGTCCAATAGAGAATAGATACAGGGTCTATAGATACAGAGGATCTAACAATAATGAAGACCTCACAAATATCAAACTGATTCTGAAAGAAAATTACAAAAACCATTTATAATCCAGATACCTACATGACATTTTGTGTTAGCAACTTGTATCCAGTTATTTCCAAGTGCATGGTTTAAAATCCTCACAATACCAGATGAATCAACTGTGCATGGTGTTCCCTCATCTGTGAACCTATAAAAGGCAATAAAATTATTTTCAAAATTTAAAATAAGAAATATTTTTATTGTTTGGTAGCAGTTATTACATCATGACCTATTGTAATATATGCATACAATATATGAAAAAGTCACATTTGTCACGACTTTTTTCAGTCACTCCTGGCTTTAAATAATTTGCCATCTCTACAAAAAATAAAAATAACATCTTGTATAGTTAAAAGGAAAAGTTTCCAATAACATGCCTAAAGCAGATGACAATCTTTCCTTACTTAGACTGTGACAAATTCTGAAAAACCAGTAACAAAAAAATGTTACTGAAAACATAACGAGGTAATAATTTAATATTCATGTAACAACATGAGCTTAATTACTTCTTAATTATGTAAATCAATCTTAATTACTAATTTTTTGTATGTCTAATGCAAACAACTGGCTAAAGAACTGAGATCTGGTGCAATTTTACTTTGACTGGTTATGGACACTGACGAGTGGCTGACAGTCAAAGTCCATTTTTATAGGGTTTCAGGAAAAAAAGAAAATGTTTAAGCAAGAACTTGACATCTGGGAGATAGCTGTTGTTGGAGTGAGCATTTGTGTATGTGACACACACACATACAGAGGGAGGGAGAGAGAGAGAGAGTTATTACTTACCCAACTTGCTGTCTTTTGGACAGCATCAAGAATTTTTTTTTGAGGAAAGTTTTTAGTGGCATACTTTAAATGTGAGAAGAGTATTCTAAAAATTGATAGAAAAGTTACCAGAGCAGAAAAGACAATGGAAAACTAAAAATTACTATGGAATTACATATAACTAGCATATGAAACATCAACCTCATATGCAACAAATAAATACGAAAACGACAACACATTTTCACATCAACCTCAATGCTAGGAATGAAATTATTGAGTGCAGTTATTTTAACTGTTTTATGAAGATCAATTGTGTCTAGTTGTGTTGCTTTGAATTTTGGCTGGGGCAACTAAGGCTATGATCAGGGCCAGAAAAATTTTGTGCTGGCTCACCACTTAGGCAAATATCTCTCACTAGTCACATGTCAGCCTGGGTATGCTCTCCCACAGTCACCTAAGATATCACAGTTGCATGTTTAATTCCATAACTGGTCAATTTATAAGCTTTTGTTAACACTATGGCTAATATACATCAGCATCTGCAAAGAAATAAAAATCACACATTTTATAAGTGATACAAGACTTCTTCTTATTTTCTTTTATTAATGATATATGTTCATTTTCATATCATTTTCTTTTCCTTTCCAACACTTTTAATATGTCTTGAATCAATTCTATGGGGGGGGGGGGAGGAGGAGAATCAATGAGTGGTATGATAGACTTTTGAGTTTTCTAAGAAGGATCTCCCGAGATGAGTCTCTTGACTACATGAAGGTCTGAATAATAATAATAATAATAATAATAACTCTTAATAAAACAAACCTCTTAGGTCTATACAAGTACTACATTAGTAAGTTTTTGAATTTTGATTGGTTCCAAAACATAGTATAATGGACTGCCAGTGATGCTATATAACACAATGGCAACTCAGAAAATAATAAAAAAACATTTAGGTTAGAATCAACATAAATTTTTATGGGGGAAGGGGATCTATAATACTTTTCTTCTTAACTTTCCAATGTTTTAATATTCACTATTACTGGCTCATATTCTGCATATTCCATTAGTGGGTAAGAAATAAGCCAATTACTGCTGCCACTACATATCTATTTTAGTTACTGTTATGTGATTAAGTGGTTACCTTACAGTATGACTGAGCTCTTTCTAAACATAAAATGGTGGGTGCATATCCTTTTGATAAACCTCACTCTCACCTCAACCTACAGATCAGCAACCATCACTGCCCTTAATTCAGACCTCCAAGCCATCCTCCAATTGGGTTCAAATAACCTAGTCAATTTCAATGCAAATAAAACAAAGTACTGTCTCATTTCTCATAAAAAAAGAACCAGCATCTCTCAGTATTATTTTTGACAATACTCAAATTTCAAGACAATCTGAGATTTCTCTTCTTGGAATTACCCTGACATCAAGCCTCTCCTGGCATAAACACATAACAACCATTGCATCCTTGGCTTCTAAAAAAAACTAGGATTTCTCTTTTGCTCAAGACATTACTTCACCCCTGAACAGCTATTAACCTTATACAAATCACAAATCTGCCCAACCATCAAATACTGGTCCCACATATGGGGGGGGCAAAAGCTCTCTCAAATTGCTCAGCTCCGTACAGAGGAGAGCAATCTCAGGGTTATTAATGACCCATCTCTTACCAACTCACTCCCACCACTTTCACACAGACGATTGTCTCTGCATTATGTGTCTTCTACAAATATTTCCATAGAAAATATTCATCCGAAATAGCATCAATAATCCCCCCACTTAGTACCAAGCTCATTGGAACACGTGCAGCTACTGCTGAACATCCCTACACAGTGCACCTTGAAACCCACAGAACAAGTTTCTTCTTTCCCAACCCATACACGGTACTAATGTACTATAGGTTGATCTACCAATCTCTCATGTATGGGCTCAACATTAAAAAAAAACCCTATCTTCTTACTGGTTGTATTTCATTATGACAAAATGGTTTGTAATGACTAATATTCCTCAACAGATTTGATAAGTTACGAAAACATACAAAAAACTATTTACAGCATGAATCAGAATTGGTGTTACATAAATAAAACTGATGAATAAATAAAAACTCCCTTAATTTTTTTTTTACTCACCAACTAAAAATTTTTGCTCGTCAAGAATGAGTACATTTTTTAAGCCTTAACCATGAGACGTACTTTGTCTTTTAAATATATATATATGTGTGTGTGTGTGTGTGTGTGTGTGTGTGTGTGTGTGTGTGTGTTAATTCTGGCTGAATTATCTGTTTTGTGGGATGAAAAACCTAAGTATCTACTTATTTCATATTAACCTTACTGCATTTAAATTTTCAGAGGTGCCCCGAATAAAAGGAATGGTGATGGATTTAGTGTAATCTTTGTTATGAGAGGGGGGGGGGGTTACTGGCTTTGATATTTTTTGGGGGTTATAGCCAATGGCTAAGAAAGTGTTAAGGATGTGGTTTAGTTCAGCAGCTAGGGCATTGTCATCTGAACAGACAGATTAATTTTGCCCTGTTATATAGTGTTTTTATAACCCCATATTGTTGTGGGGGGGGGGGATTGTTGGTGAATGTATCTGCCTGTACGGGTGAGTTTTCTATAAATAGAGAAAACCAAGGATCCACCAGGCTGGCAGGTGACTAGTGTGTCTAGGAAAGGGAGGCTGTTGTTTCTCTCTTTTTCCAGGGTGAACTTGATTCTGGGGTGTTGGTTGTTTGTTAAGAAAGAGAGGAGTGTATCAGAGCCATGTGGCCAAATTGTGAACACATCATCAATGTAGCGAAGCCATATGGTTGGTTTTTGTGGGGCAGAGTTTAAAGCTTTCTCTTCAAAAGTCTCCATAAAGAAGTTGGCCAGGGGTGCGGAGAGTGGTGAACCCACGGCTGTCCCCTCTATCTGTTTGTAGAATTTTCCTTGGCAAACGAAATAGCCTGAGTTCATTGTGAACTGAAATAGGGCTGAGATATCAGAAAGAAATTTGGTTTGGATGAGCTCTAAGGTTTCCTTGAGGATGTGGGACATAGGTGAATAGGGAGGAGACGTCAAAACTGACCATTATGTCAGTATGTTGGAGTGAGAGCTTTTCTATACTGGCTTTGAAGTGGACTGAGTTTTTTATGTGTGATGGTATATTGCTAGTATAGTGTGTAAGCGCTTTGGCTAAATGTTTAGCTAATTTGTATGTGGGGGAATCAGAAAAAACCCACCCATACAGGCAGATACATTCACCAGCAATTCCACCCCCCACAACAATATGGGGTTATAAAAACATTATATAACAGGGCAAAATTAATCTGTTCAGATGACAATGTCCTAACCACTGAACTAAACCACATCCTTAACACTCTCTTAGCCATTGGTTACAACCTCCAAAAAATATTAAAACCAGTTGACCACAACCCCCCCCCATAACAAAGATTACACTAAATCCATCACCATTCCCTATATACCCGGGGCACCTCTGAAAAGTTAACCAAAATCTTAAATACATTGGAAGAAAGCCACGTTAATACCTGCAGCAAATTTAAATATGAAAGATTATTCATGAAATCAGCCTCAGCTCTAAAAAAAACTTTCCAAACCTCAACAAATTTGGGTGCATGAGACTGCCCTGAATTTGGGAAGCTTGCATCTTGAGAACTTCAGTCAAACAGCCAAGACAACCCAATATAGCCCACTAGGAGGCACCTTTAGGACTCTAGGAACAACAATAGGTCTCTCTTCTGCTTCATTTGCTTTTTTGTAGTGCCTGCGTGCACGTGTCATAGTTGTATGTTCCATTAAGATGACAATGTGACGTTGCCGAAATATAGGATGTATTTATTAAAGTTTCTTTTAATTAATATTCCAGTAAACATTGTAAATTCCTTAAATAATTTAATAGTCATGTGTGGTACCAACATATAAGCCTATCTACAAGAATTACCTTTAACAATGAATTTCATTTCAAGCAGATTTATGTATCTTTCAAAATCCTTAGCCTTTTTTGTAACCTTTGTTAAGCTGCTGGCTATGGATCCTTTTCACTCAGCTATTATGTTAAGCACATTTGTATGAATAGCTGTTATTGACTAACATTTATTGTTGAACTTATTAATGAATTCATTTTTCAGAATACGCTGAGAAATGACATTCTGGAGATCGTCAGATTCTTTTTTAGTTACAGTAACTTTCAATTCTTTTAGAACTACCTGGTGACTCAGTTGAAGGGGATGAAGAACTGCATCACCAATTTAGCCTTATGAGTACCAAACGAATGATCATTATGGATGACTTTAATTTAACAAACATTGATTGGGTAGAAGAGAAATCTCATGATAAGAAAGAAGAGGAATTTATTGAATTGTTGCGACACAACATTCTCAAATAGCATGTGAAAGAAGGAACTCGAGGTGAAAGAATGTTGGATTTGCTCACAACATCAGAAGGGGGTCTTTATTTTCCCATCAATTGGTGACAGTGATCATGCTGCACTTTCTTGGGAAGTATCTAATTGTATTGATGCTCCGATTAAAACAGGTTACAAGCTGAACTACAAAGCTGGAAATTATGATCAACTTAGGAGAATATTATCTTTGGTCCCATGGTATCAGTTACTGAATGGGAAAAATGTCAGCAATGCATAGGAATCTTTGAAAAAGTACTTAAATGAGGTGGTATCTGAATGTATCAATAGTGTTCAAAGAATAAATAGGTTGGGAGCAAAATGGATGTGTAACCTCATTAAGCAAGAGATCCACAAGAAGAAGATTATGTGGAAAGAATTTTGTAAAAATAAGAGTGAGTTATGAAATATATAAAGCTCAGGCCAGAAAAGTAACAAGTATTGTAAGGAAAGCTAAATCGGATTATGAAAAGAAATTGGCCATGCAATCTAAAGGCAATCCAAAAGAATTTTATCGTTATGCCGCAAACAAATGAAAGAATAAATGTGGAAGAATAACTTTATTGAATGAAGTTGGTGTTCAAGTCTCCATCTGCTCCTGTATATGGTTCCACCACACCCAATCCATCGGTTCCCAAATGTGGCATTAAGATGCTGACGCACGTCCATGTTGAAATTGGTGGTTGCCCCATCGTGCTGGAACCATATACAGGAGCAGATGGAGACTTGAACATCCTGAAGCAATTCCAACGAAACCTGTTGCAGAAAAATATGGTATGTTCGCCCATTGAGGCAGTCCGCAGGGTCCAATTAAGTAGTCATGCACGATCCCTGCCCAGACATTGACAGCGAACTGTTGCTGGTTCGACTGCAGATGTGTACCATGGGGGTTCTGGGCCGCCCACAAATGCGTATTATGGACATTAACTATGCCTTCACGTGAAAAGTTAATTCATCCGTAAAGAGCACTTGAGCGGGGACATCGGGCAGCACGACATATTGCTGCAAGAACCACTGGGCGAAATCCACGTGCAGGGGATAATCAACAGCTGTCAATGCCTGCACTCACTGCAAGTGATAGGGGTGTAGCACTTCTTCATGCAGTACTTGCCAGACACTGTTCCAATGCACACCTAGGCTCCGGGCGGCAGATCGCATGCTTGTACCTGGGTTATCTATCACCATACACAAGATGTCCATGCTCATACCTGGCATTCTTACGATCCGTGCTCGTTCGGCATCATGTTGACTGATGTGGAAGGTGCCTGCCTCACACAGCTAACGGTGCAGTCGCGCAATCATTTTATGATCGAGCACATGGCGCATAGGATATCACTCATGGTACAGTCTTTGCATCTCTCTACCATTGCCCTCAGCTATGCCGTACATCAGGTGCATATCAGTTTTCTCTGCATTCATAAACTGCTCCATTTCGTGTCCAGTCAACGCTGAGAATGCTGGGGTTTAGCCGATTCGGCACTTTTAAGCCATGCTGCCTCGTCTGCACCCCCCCCCCACACACACACCTACCGGGCTGCGTTTCCAGCTGCATATTCTATGACGAATATTGGTGGTTTCGGTGTGTACTACCATCCCCTCACGTTTGGGCCATGAATTTAGGGACACCCTGTATTGTGTTCAATTTTAGGAATAGCATGAAGTTTGCAAACAATTTGGGAAGTCTTTAACAGGAATAAATGCAAAAATATAATATCGGTGAAACTGATATTTCATGGATGAGCCTGTGATACACATATATATTTTTTGCATTTTTATTTATTTTCTAGAGATCAAACATGGAACTTTTGCAGGCCACTTCAGGCCTCCAACAAACAGGCTGGTGGTCGTACACTAGGCAATGAAATTTATCTCTCTAATGGCAATCACAAGCATCTTTGCCTAGGGCAATAGTGGAATTTGAATCTGCAGCCTGTTGGTTGAAGAGTGGATATGCTATCTGGTTGACGAACCAACCAGGCAGGCAGGCAGACAGGAAGGATTTGCTTATCATGCATCATGATGCCCAGCATGGTTGGCCAAGTGGTTAATGTATTTGCTCTCAGCCAAAAGGATGCGGGTTCAAATCCCGCTGAGTGCATGGATGTTTGTGATTGTCTGTGAAAATATTAGTAGTGGGCAATAGGTGGCATTGGTGTAGTTGAAGTTCGTTGTAGTTGGTGGATTGAGCAGCGGAGTCAGAGAGTTGTAGAATAGGTACCCTCCCTTGTTGAGTCTTTGGACTCCCTGGAGGTGTTACATAATAATAATGTTGACAGGTCCATTAAATCAACATATAATCAAATCTCACCACAACAGATATTATAATGATTTCATTCACTACAACAAACCTCAAAAGTACATGACAAAGCTACATAGCATCCATGTTATATACTATTAACGTGATATGGTTAACCTCTGTTATGACAAACTATCCTGTCAGTACTTGCAAGTTACTACAGTGAGAGTGGATTACAATACAGCTCATTATAATTACTAAACTCCCAAAAACATGGAGCAGGAAATTCACTAAAACAAACCATGCACTATAATAAGCTATTCCTGTGGTCCCTACAACTTTCCTATCATGAAAGTTGACTGTAATGATGATAAAAGCCATTACAAATGCAGTATGATGAATATGAAAGCTCTGTGTCAATGTATAACTGAAATACATCATGTTTTTAGGCTACTTTCTGAGGGCTCCAATAATTCTGATCCCTCTACTAAAAAATAATTATTATTTTTATCATCATTATGTGACACCAACAGGACAGTTCACAGCAGACAAAAAAGATGTGATGGGGAAATTTGGATACGGAGAGCTTAACGACAGAGGAGAACAATTACTCCACTTCTGTAAAGCAAACGATCTAATGATTACAAACACATTGTTCTATCAATGCCCTAATAATAAATATACATGGACATCCCCAGATGATAATATAAAGAACTGCATAGACTATATCATCATAAACAAACAATGGAAAAGATCAGTAAATAATGTAAGAACATTAAGAAGTTTTGATTTTGACACTGACCACGAAATATTAACTGCCAAAGTGAAGATAAAATTCAACAGGAAAAATAATATCAGAAAAGAAGAAAACATCAACCTATCAAAACTAAAAGATAGCTCAAGCAGAAATCGATTTTTAGAACGGATGTGCTTGAAATTAAAATCCTCCATCTTCCAGAACAGCAGAAAATACTGGGAAGAAGGAAAAGAAACAGTGTTATCAATTGCAAAAGACATTCTAGGTTCCAAACCCAAAATAAACAAACAGTGGATAACCCAAGAAATCATAGCTACCATAGAAGAGAAAAGAGAGGCCAAGATACTTGTAAACCAACAAAACAATGAAGAGAATAGAGAAAAATATAGAGCACTAAAAAATAAAGTTGATAACCTATGCAAAAAAGCCAAAGAAAAATGGTTAGAAGAAAAAGCTAAGAAATGCCAAGAAGCATACCAACAAAACAACCTAAAAGTCTTCCATGATACTGTAAGAGAAATTACAAAGGAATTCTCAGCAAAAGCAGTAACAATGATAAACAACAAGATGACTGAAACTGGGAATATTGAATATATAAGAAAAATCTGGTCAAACCATTTAAGACTATCTTCCACCAAGGAAACAAAACTACAATGTCAACAATAGAAGAAAATAATGATCACCCAAAAATTTTACAAGAAGAAGTTAGATACGCAATAAAACAGATGAAAAACAATAAAGCACCAGGCATTGATACTATCCCTACTGAACTGTGGTCATATGGAGGCAGCATATCAATAGAATATTTAACAACCCTATTCAATAAAATACTACAAATAGGAGAGATCCCAGATGATTGAAGAACTGGAAAGATCATCCCAATATATAAGAAAGGAGACAAAAGAGACTGCAGAAATTACAGACCAATCAATTTACTCCCTCACACCTATAAAATATTCATAAGAATTATACAAAATAGATTAAAAAAACACCTACGAAGAAATGATAGGCATAGAACAAGCTGGTTTCCGAGGAAACTATTCAACAATAGACCAAATTTTCACATTGCACCAACTAACAGAGCTCAGCTGGGAAGACCATAAAGAACTATATTGTTGTTTTGTGGACTTTAAACAAGCTTTCAATAACATCAACAGAGAAATCCTCCTTAAAATTCTACTAGAAAAAGCAATAGACAAATATATAATACAGTTTCTGATAAAATATTACTCTAAGACAAATGCAATAATTAAAAAGGACACACTCACAACAGAACCCACAGAGATCCAAAAAGGAGTAATGCAAGGATGCCCATTATCCCCATGCCTATTCAACATATATCTAGAAGAAGTTGTAAAGAAAGCAGTAGACAATGAGCCTGGAATCAATGTCAACGGTTTAAACATAAATAATATCAAATATGCAGATGATTTCGTCCTTCTTGCAAGAACCCCAAATGAACTACAAAAGTTGATCAACAAGCTAAACGAAACCTGTAAAACATATGACATGACAATAAATATACAAAAGACAAAAGTGATGAAAATAGGGAGGAACAGAACTACCATCTCAGCCACCCTAAACGAAGAACAAATAGAACAAGTAGACAACTTCATATACCTTGGATCAAAATTAACAGAAACAATAGATGAACTCAAAACAATCAAACACAGAATAGCGATAGGATGGACCACCATCGGAAAATTACAGAAAATCTGGAAAACAAACAAGATATCTAAACAAGCCAAATCAAATTATATGAAGCAATAATTATACCAACAGTCATCTATGGAGCAGAAGTGTGGACAGTTAAAAAAAGAGAGGAGAAAAAACTACTGGCAATTGAAATGAAATGCTTAAGAAAAATAAATAGAACAAGTTGGACAGAAAAGAAAACGAACAGTCAGACAAGAACTATTGTATAAAAAGATAATAATAGAAAAAATTAGAAAACAACAACTGAGATGGTTTGGACACACTGTACGCATGGATGCAGACAGACTTCCTAACGTCCTAATCAATACTTTTCCATATGAAAAAAGAAGACCTGGAACACCAAGAATTACCTGGCTGAAATTAATAAAGAACATCTCCAGATGCAGAACATATAAGGAACTTTTTCGAACAGCAAGGAATAGAGAAGACTGGAAGATCCTGCTCGAGAGAAGACTCAAGCCGTCTTAGACGGAAGAGAAGAAGAATGTGACACCTCCAGAGAGACCAAGGGACTCATCGAGGGAGGGCACCTACTCTACAACTCTCTGTCTCCACCACTCAATCCATCAATTACAATGAACCACAACTATCATCATCATTTACACCAACACCATCTACACCGCCCACCACCACTGGAATTTTCAGAGACAATCACAAACATCCATGCCCATGGTGGGATTCGAACCTGTAGCCTCTTGGCTGGAGAACGGATACACTAACCACTCAGCCAATCAGGCTGGCAAATAATAATAAGAATTTTTTTTTTATTTATTTTTTTATTTATTTTTTTTTAAAGCACATTTGTTAAAAAACAGTCTGACTTTTATCTTCATTTTTAGGTTTGAAAAATTGATCAAACTTTTTAAATGATTTTTTTGTTTGTTTGTTTTCAAAAAGGTAACTACTTATGAAAATTCTAGAACAATTATGAGTCCTAAATAAACTTACCCTAGCCAAGAAAGACTAGACTTAGGGCTCAGTGGTACAGAATAAAGACAGCTCTTTTTTTCCTTTTTATTCTCTATTTTATACAACATCAAACATAGATTTTGCTCACCAGGAATACCTACAGTACAATTACACATTTTCAATGTTTTATAAGATATTTGTGTGTAAATGTGTAATACACACACATAAATATATATGGCTATTACATCAAAACAAAGACAAACAGCAATATAATTTTCTAATTTTTAAAAGTTAACCTGTATATAATTATAGTATCAAATTATTTTAAAATGTCAGAATCTTTAACTGATGAAATGGCTTATAAGAATTTATTTTTTTAAGGTTGGAGAAATATGAAACATAAACACCCAAGGGGTGTGCATACAGGATTCTATACATACCTTCCTTGGATGTTTGTGTTTTCATTAAAGATATGAAAAGTTTACATTACCCTGTCAGATCTTATATCTGGGTCTTCTAAGAACAGACCATGCCATGATTCAAAAAATGTTAACTAGAAATTAATTTTCTCTCATCAGTGAGAAGTTTATAAAGATGGAGTGAGTGGAGGACAAAGTCACACTTGGAGAACTGCACTTAAAAGTGCTCAAATAGCAGATGTAAATACGGTGCTTTAAAATTATGTGCAATTCCATGTGTCACAAAAATTCATCATTTTGCATATAGTAGGTAGATTACTGTTTATAAAAATCTTCGAAAACTACAGTTTTCTAAGAGTTCAACAAATTCTTTGCATTGTGCCAGGTAGATTTGTTAAAAAGTTGTTCTTTCTATTTATATTGATTTATTCTTATTTAAGACTTAATTTTATATCCATCCTTCCTTTACTTAAACCTTATATGATCAAATTCCTACCAGCTGCTCTATTGTTATATATTCACCTTTTGTTACTTATTCTTTCTTCTCTTACTTTAATCTTATTCCTATATCTAGGATTGTTTCCTCTTCGGATACTGGCAAATTTATATTTTGCTGTGCCAGCCAGTATCCTATAATAGAAAAGATCCTTACTCAGGGAGACAATACTAGATTCTTAGCTTTCTTACACAATATCTTATTTAAACTGCTGTATAGATTCAGATTATTGCAGTCGTGACCTAAATCTATGTTTTATATTCACTCTCTAAATCCTTCCCACCAAAATAGGTTCTATTTTTATAAGTGGTAATTTGGAATCGTAATCAGGCATGACTCAGGTTCAGGAAATATGACATGTTTATTGGAATATCTAATACACATTACAAAATTCATACACTTGATTATGCTCAATACTAAATAAACTTGAACTAAGAGATTAACACATTCGAACTAACTAGAACTTATAAGGCATGCTAAACACAGTAATTACACATTGGGATATAAATCAAATGATAATAAGTTAAGCTAAATTCCTTCCAGCAGTATTACTCGTAAGAACAAACTATCACCCATTCTAATGTTACTGACACTAAATTCTACCTTTCATATCGCATCAAGTTAATCCTATCACATACAAGTTACAAAAGATATCTCCTAAACAATTCTTCTTACTCACAAACGAGGTTAACTTTCTAAATAGTGACTGTCCACAGAGTTCCTTACTATAAAGTTCTTAATTTCACAATCGTAAACAATCTTCTTTCTTCTAATGAACATTCACACAAAATTAGAGCAATAGCATCTTACCGTCTTTTTTCCTGCGTCGTTCTGCACCACGTGTTTGTCTGGATATTTCTCATCTATTTTGGCTGTTATATGCCAATGTAGGGGGTTATGCTATCTTCATTCTTTCTGCCGGAAACAGACTCAAAATCTTTGCGTTTCAGGAACAACTCGATGGGACTTTTCAGGGACGGCCTGATTCTGCTAGAACTGGAATTTTTACCTTCAGCTTTGCATAGAATCCAGCTTCATTTCTTTACGAACGCTCACTGCCCAACATCACAGACTTCACTTCCCCCCCCCCTTACGTGAAACTGCCCACCAACTTCCGAACCACCCAACAGGAAAACGATACATCAAAAGAATGCCTTGTGTTCCAGGCTCAACCCCCTCTTATACTCCTATAGAG
Organism: Typopeltis vanoorti; assembly: GCF_054136105.1. Taxonomy (NCBI): domain Eukaryota; kingdom Metazoa; phylum Arthropoda; class Arachnida; order Uropygi; family Thelyphonidae; genus Typopeltis; species Typopeltis vanoorti. The sequence continues at coordinate 82,411,562 of NC_143558.1, forward strand.
TGCCCTCTTTTTCAGCCCCCTTTTGCACACAATCCTTACTAATTTCACCCTTTGGCTTATCCTTCGTTACTACAACACTGATATACTCGGATTCATGGAATACATGGTTACGTGATTTTCCGAATAAGCTATACCCGCCAGCGTTACGCTGTACGCGTGTAGCTTTAGGCCTTCCAGGAATTAATACTTAACAGCTTTATGATGACTCACAATAGATTTTACATAGCTTAAGCAAGGCTTAAATATAATTCACATTATCCCTCTTTTTTTAAGACATACAAAAATGAAATCTCACATTAATCACAATAGCTTAAATATAAGGTGCTAAAATAAAGAATACAAATTTTTACATAAAGTGAGGAAGTTTCACTTTTAATTACAACTGATGTGCAGGTATTTCTCTATATTTGCAATTTTTATATGTTAGACCCTAAATAAATGACTTCTTTCCAGGATTCCTTCATTTAGGATCTAACAAAGGTCCCCCTCTTTTTATAAAAAAGTTTTTCTAATTCCTTTTTTGCTTCTTCCTCAATTCTCTGGGGATAAACCTAGCATTCTTTCTGGGCCTGAATTCCCAAAAAGGGTTAATCGTGGTCTGCCTTACAGCTGCACAGTTAATTTCTAGAGTGTTCTTCCCGTTCTCACTCCTTTCGCGGATAGCAACCTCTTCTTCAGTTTGAGTCTTTTCTTTCTCTGGTTTGATTATCTCAGGTTCCTTTACGGTTGACGGGGAGACCTCACTCAGCTTTGGACTTTTGAGTGTGTTTAACCCAGTGTCTCCCTCCCCTTTAGCCTGCGATCCCCCTTCGAACCTAGTGTTCCCTTTTCTTCTTCTCTGAAAATAAACTTCCCTTCTAGTGAAATTACAAGAAAATCCAAACTTAAATAGGAAATCACTTCCTAGGATCACTCTTAGGTGAGGAAGAGAGTTCCTTGGCAGGACTATAAAATTGTGCCAAGCGGATATCCCAAATTTTGGCAAATTCACTCTCAGCCTCACAGATTTAGTAGCTTGGGTGATAGTGGAGGATATTCCTAGAAGTTTGATGGGCCTTCTTAGGTGTTTTACCCTTCCCTTCATATATGGCTCAATCTCCCTGAAGTAGTTATCAGGGATAACAGAAGCCTGTGTCTACTAATGCCCTAAAGTTTCTCCCACATATCCTTCCTTCAACTGTTAATTCCGTATTTTCTTTTTTATTTCGTCCCCCTTTCCTTCCACCCTGTCTATTACATGTGACTTTGCCTCAAAACGATAGTTCTTTGAATTTCCTTGTTTGCTGAAACAACTACGGGCTAGATGTCCCAACTTATTGCAGCTACAGCATCTTGGGGGCTCCCGAGAGTAACCTCTAGAATTATCTCCGTCCGAGGACATAGGAGAATTCCCGTTGCATTTAGCTGACAGCTCTGTTAACTTACTCATCATCGTGTCCATTTTACCCAGAAGTGGGGCCTGCATCTTTTCAACTTCCTGGTGGATCATGTTATTAATTCTTTCCTCTGGAAATGAGGAGTTCTCGTGGTTTACCCTTGAAGCTGTTGTCAGTTGACCCAATACAGCATCAAGTTGTTCCATGATGGGCTGTTGTAATCTCTCTACTTCTTGTTGGATCAATGAGCATACTTCACTAAGACTTGGGCTGCTGTTTGCAACCTGGAAGACTATCTCAGGTCTATTAACTTCACATCCTTTCTGTGCCCTCTTTTCTCTCTTTTCTGTATTATCTACTTTAGTGTCCTGATCTCTTATGCTGTTTCTCTCTTCTCTAATGACATTGATGGACCTAATTGAGGCTGCAGGACAAATGTCTCCAAGCAGTTGCTCTCTTTGTCTGACTGCTTTCAAGCACTCCTCTAAATTAGTTATGTCCCTCCCAAATGCTGTTTCCTTCAGTTCTTGTCTCAATCCCCCTCTAAAATGTTGGAAGACTGCCCAGTTAAGATGGTGGCGTCTTCGTCAGAGATGCTTAACATATTGGCAAGAGCTAAGAATCGGTTATGGTAATCTGACACACTTTCCTTGTCTTTCTGTACCATCTTCTGGAGCTTCCATAGATTTGGTCCCACATTCCTTACTTTAGAGAACTAGTATATTAGGACCTCCTTAAATTTATTGTAATCTCTAGTTTCTTTTAAGACAGGCAAGGAATAAAAGTATGTCCTTGCCTTCCCAATAAGCTTACTTCTGAGAAGAATTAGCAGTTGGAGCTCACTCCATCTACCAATTCTCCTTAGTTCTTCTATGTACTCAAGAAATGCTAGAATGTCATCAGATTCCTCCCCTGAGAACCGAGGAAAGACCTGTTGAGGATTTATAGTCCTCACGAATTCAGAGTCATCTAAATCTGAGCTTGATGGTTGAGGCATACCTGCATTCATCTTACAAACTTAAAATCTCCCTTTTCCACACTCTTTGATATTCCAACAAATGCCTGGCTGTCTGTTACGAATCCAAGACCAACTTATAGTGATTATTCCCTATTAACCTTAATTTATGATTTATACTTTATCTCCTATTCTCTTCGTTTATACTTAATTTGTTTCTTGATTAAATCCTTTCTCATTTAAAATCCTACTGGCTGTGCCATTGTTAAAAAGTGTGTTTTATTGTTAATTTACTATATTTAATTTGTGTTTAATTTATACTTAATTAGTTGTTTACTTAAATCTATCCTTTTGCTTACTTAAAACTTCTTCTATCAAAATCCTACCGGAAACCGCGCAGTTAGCCTAGTGGCTTTGTGCTTCGCAACCATATACCTGGGGAAGGAGTGTCCTAGGTTCGATTCCCATCGACGACATTAGGAACTTAAGGATCTTCTCTGCCATAGTCAAGTTAGCTGGTCTTTGATGTGGACAGCAGGGTTTTTTTTCTGCCAGTTTATTTGGGGTTTTTCATCCCGCAAGACGGCAAACCGGCCCCGTGAACGCACATGGATTACAACAGTCATATATACTTAGAGGCATAGGGCAGACCATCTTATCCTTGTATTTCGGTTATGAAATCCAAGCATGCTTGGAAGGTTGTCGGCACTTAAAAGCCTGTTAAAGCCACTGGATAAGATAAGTTTACTATTAAAAATGTTGACAACTGTAGAATTTCATTTAGCAAGCACTCATCAGAATTGTCATACTGTAATAAGTATAGGTAACTTTGCAATTAAATTGTTATGATTATTCATGATAATATCATTTTTCTTTTAGATTTTGGATACAAATAAAATAATGTGAGTTGGTTCCTCATGTGGTGTCTCCTCCAAGTTATTCAGCCTTGAGCCTTAAGTATCTCATAGTATCTCATAGTGCACCCTGTTGGGTATCTACCTGGATACTGAATGAACAAGGATGGGCTAGCAATCTGGGATTTAGTTGACCAAATTGCATTCTTAATGGCTTCCATAACTCAAAATATTGGTATAACATGATGGAAGTTCATGCCAGCTAAGGCATCACCCAGTTAAACAAGGTCCCCGTTCTTTTCATCAGAGAACCATGGCAATCAGTGAAAAGTCAGCTACTGGAAAAACTCAAACCTAACTCAACAGCTGCAGAGATCAAGATTGGCACTATCAACATAAGATGCATTAATGAAAAGAAATGGAACTAGCAGAAGAATTAGATAAGTACCAGATCGACATAATAGATGTTAGCAAAACAAAGAAGACAAAAACAGGTGAGATTTTTCCAAGCAGCAAATACAAATGTTATATCCAGGAAATAACAATCAGGGAAAAGCCAGAGTAGCTATAATATTAAGCATTAAATATGAGGATAATCTTAGCGAATGACATGCAGTGTCAAGTAGAGTGATGTGGACTAATAACAGAATAGGGAACTGGACAATGAGACTTATTTGTGCTTATGGTCTCCTACAGAAGGTTCTAATAAGGAAGAAGTGGAGGGATTTTTCGAGGCAACAGAGAAGGCAGCTGACACAACAAAGCTGACCAAACCGAAATACTCGAAAATAAGTTTTTTGGATTCTGAAAGTTCAAGCCTTGCTTCTCATGACATTGTCACTAGACACAGAGTTCACTGGAACTGTACCAAGATGCTACACAACAGTAGATTCCAATCTGACTGTCTATTTTTTAAATCATGTGAATCCCTATGCCACCAGCCTAATCTTAATTGGACAGGCTATATTGTATTTGTAAGTTTTGGGAAGTGATTGCTGTTAATTGGTTATAATGCTTTATATTTTCATTTATTTATTTTTAAATGATTTACTAGTTTACATCTTTTTTTTCCAATGTCTCTGAATTCTTAATAGTGTTTTCCTCCTAATGTAAAGATGCAACTGAGACACATGATATTATTATAGCATGCCAAATTACTCATTCTTGCATTCAAAATTTAAATGGTGTTACCAGTTTTTTTGCCTTCTCCATGAAACAAGCCCATGACGTATTGAGTGAAATATATAGGAGTAATAAATTATATTTGGTTTTCAGTTTCATGTGTGAAGCCGTTATTCAAAAATTACATTATATTGAGAATTTCACTTATACTTTAGCACTGTTGTTCTAAACTTTGTTCACTCATTTTTCAGCTGATAGCAACAAACATATATATAGTCTACTATTCGGTATATAGTCAACTACTGGCTTGACATGCACAGTCATGTGGCCCAGCCTGATTCACTATATGTCGGATAGGAAGCCATTATGAGTCATCCCATATATGAATATACGAGGCCATTCTGGGAATTTAATTGTCGCATCACATATATAACTGTATTTCTTCTCCATTCTTCTGCTTCTTTATTGCCACATGAAAGGTGCATTAAATTCAACTTAGAGCCTACTTTGTAGCAAGTGACAAAATCTATATTAGTGATTACTAATTAAAAGTGCAAGCCTCAAAGAACTTTACTACCTTTTCCTTTACTATGTGTACAAAAACACTCAGAATCATATACAATCATACAAGACATTAAAAATGTTTTGTATGGGTGTATATATAGCCTCCGTAGCTCAGTTGGCATAGACAAAGCCTTTTGGTCGGAAAGACATGGGTTTGATTTCCATCCATGGCGTGAGGAACCTTTATCTGGTCTCTTTTAAATTAAAGGTGAGTTAACCAGTCTCATACAGAGGTAGAGGGGTCCCTCATAACACACACACACACACACACAGATTTTCAGCCATGAATATTTACAGCCCAGCCATATGCCTGATTCATAGCTATATGTCGGTACTCAGCCCGGATAAAATAGGGAGGGTTGGGGAAAGCAATGGTGAATTACCCCTTAAAAAGAATATCACAAATGCTTTGTGGCAAGAAACGCTTGGCAGAGTAATAAACTTTTCAGATGACCCTAGTACATCACAAGATAACAGATTAGGCAAGGAAATATACACATTATACACAAAGAAGTATTTGCAGGATTTAACAGTTTTTGTTGTGTGCAATATTGATGTGTGTAGTATACATAGACTACACTTCATTTCCTGTAATATATGGAGTTTTTGAGACAGTCAATTTCAAGTTTTTTTTAAATTTTCCACAGGATTATCAATCCTACTGAGGAAGGAGGGGTGGGGTGGGGGTGGAAACCTCTTTAACTGCAGAAAATGAATTTATAAAGTATGACATATGAAAAATATTTAGATACTTAAGTATCTAAGAAGAATCTCAAGTATCTTAGAAGAAAAGCAACCTACATTGCTTTTCTTCTAATTTAATTTTGTTTCAGTTTAAAATAGATTAAAAGTGGTGGTCACTGGTTTATTAATCAAGGAACTAAAACTTAATTTAGCAAATAAAGGTTGTTTGCATATGTCTGATGATAGAAACTATTTCCACAAGTAATCATTTCATTATACAGAACAGTAAAACTCTCCTGAGAATCTTTTATTATTATTATGATTATTACGTGATCCATCCAGGGAGTCTAAACACTCATCGAGGGAGGGCACCTACTCTACAGGTCTCTGTCTCCACCACTCAATCCACCAACTACAACGAACCGTAACTACCATCCTCATCTATACCAATGCCATCTACCGCCCATCATCACCACTAGTATTTTCACAGACAATCACAAACATCCATGCCCACATCAGGATTCGAAACCGCAGTCTTTACATGGCATAAAATGAAAGCTGCTTTCATAATGTAATATAGCAATCTTTAAAACTTCACCCAAGCAATTGGGTGAAGCTTTAGAGTCACAAGTCATGAGCAAAACGAGTATCGCAGGTATTGTATGAGTATGAATGGCAATTTTTTGAGTCATTGACTGCTACTGATTAAGAAACATTTATAACAGTTTCAAAAATTGCTAACAATGCATAAATAATAATAATAAATTACTCTGTATAGTGTATGTATAAATGTGAAATATTAATGTTTATATAATATTTATATTTCTACAGCTTTCTTCAGCTTTATTTAGAAATTAATTGTAATATATAATACATAATATATAGTATTATGTATTATATATTATGTAATAGAAATATTTCAGAAAATACACACCCAAACCTTGATGGTAAACTATTGCCAAAGTTTTGTCATGACCAGCCATACAAACAACAGGTCCAGGAATACTTAAAACTTCACACTGCACTCCACTTATGGTAAAGAAACGAATAATTCTTCTATCAGTTGATACAGCTGCCCAACTTGTACTCACACAAATGGCCTAATCAGCAATTCAAAAGCAATATGTTAGAATATCATATAAATAAACAATACATAGAAGCTTAATAATATAACATTGGATAACTTAATGTGCCTGTCAAACAAACAAAGTTTCTATTTTTCAGCTAGCATATTAATATGAAATATTTACAAAAGGATATTTGGAAGTAAATGTTTTTCATTTTTTCCTCTTTTTTCTTAATACAGAAACAATGTCCTCTTCTGCCTTCTAAAATATTTAGAACTTTTCAAATGTTGAAGCTAAATTTCATTTTCACCAAGCAGTAACAAAGTGAATCGACACACACACACACACACACACACACACACACACACACACACACACACACACACACACACACACACACACACACAGAGAGAACAAGTGTTCAGCTTTCTACAGCTAGGTAGGTGAGGTCACTATTCAGATGCCATGAAAGATTATTTTTTTTTTTTGCAGCATTTTATGTGGTAATAAAATAATTCTGTGAATCTGTTAATTAAACAGGAATTCATTTTATATGGTATTACAAAATTATATGGTATTATAAAATTATTAATTAAAACTATGTGTAATTAAAATAAGACTCGCCTATATCTTTCATATTGAGAGGCAGTTGTTCCGATTCAAGTTCACATGATGAATTAAAACTTCATTGCTTTCTTTAAATAAATGTGAGAATTTATAGCGACAGCAATGGAGTTAGTGTTTCAGACCATATGATATTATGGTGTGTATCTATTCCACATTTTGTGAGGCTCGATTTCTCAGACTTCCTATTGATAATATAAGACTGGTGTTCTTGTATTATTTTTTTCCTACTTGAACATCCATTTCATCCAAATTATGAAAGGTGACATCACAAGTAACTTGATAGATGCCAGGAAGAGCAAGAGGGGAACATTAATCTTTAGAAGATGGGAACCATGATGATACTTTGTTGATTGGAATAAATGTGGCTATTAGATTGTACTTCTTAAGAATTCTAGAAACTGGTTCTGAGATGCCAAAAATGTATGGAATAGGGGCCCTATATATATATATATATATATATATATATATATATATATATATATATATATATATATATATATATATATATATATATATATATTGTTTCCTTGTTATCTGAGCTAGAAATATAGGAATCCAAAAGACATTGTGTGGTCCATTTTGGGAAGGAATCGTGTTTCATATATAATTTGATGTTTAAAAGTTATTGCTGTAGTTGTGGCATACTGCAAATGATGTGAGCACATCATAATAGAGTTTAGATAATTCCAATATTCTGAGAGGGATGGTGAGCTGATTGCTGTTGAATGCTACCTTTCAAAAAACAGAAGTAATTAGTTCACCTGACGATAAGTGGAGGAGTCGGATGTCAAAGATTAATTTTTTCTTTTTTTACTTCCATAATAATATTAATTCATAGATGTAGATTGTTTATGCTTGCTAGAAATGTCATCTATATAGATACCCAAAATGAAGACTGAGGATATATCAACGAGAAAAGAATGTCTTATAAATGCTCCAAATAGAAGTTGTGCAAGAGGAGGAGAGAGAGAGAGGACTTCCAATTCTAGTTCCTTCAACTTGCCTGTAGATTCTGTATTCTGTTTTGAAAAAGAAAGTAACCAGAGTGAATGATGAAGTCAAATAATTTCACTATATCTGGTGAAAATGCTTGTGAGAGGAAATGAAGTGAGTCTTCTAGGGGTACATTTGTGAAAATGTTATTGAATATCGAAACTTGCCATTATATCGTTAGGCTCTATGGACACGTTTTTCACTTTACCCAGAAAATCGGTGGAATGTTTTACGAAAGAGAGGGGAATTACCAATATGAGCTTTTAATAAATGTGCCAAAAACTTTGCTATGCAATATGTCGGGGAACCTATACAGTCAACAAATGCATGAAGAGGAATGCCTTCCTTGTGGAAACATAGAAGTGAAAGATTCTAGCAAAATAAGTTTTTAGTTTATTTCCATCAAGGCTTACGGAAATACAGGGGTCTTCAACGCATGGCCCGTGGAGCTCTTTGCCGTGGCCCACCAGCCATTTTGAATAAATAACTACTTAACGTTAAAACGCAATTAAATAAAAAATAATTTCAATGAAGTCCACGGGCCACTAAGCTATAGTGTGGTATTTAGAATTGTAAGATGCTTTCCAGATTCACAAGGAAAGCTGTGCATTTATACTTTACATAAAATCCTATAAAATAAATATTAAATAGACATGCTTCTTCAGCCATCTACCAGCAGCAAGCAGTACTTAAGCACTAGTACTAATCACAGGTAGATGGATGAAGCAGTAGTTTGTTCGAGTGTGCTGTATAGTGTCTTCCAGATACATCTCGAAGGTTCCCGATACTTTGTTATTTTCATATAAATCCAAGAGGATCTCATCCACAGTCATCAGTCGTGAACAGTGTGATATTCGTGTATAAACGCATGCAGGTTTGTCATGTCAGCCATGGCCTATTGTTGTTTCATATTGCCAGACTTTTTTCATTAATGTGAGACATATTCAGTGGATAATAACTGTTACACGGCCATTTTGGATAATTTTTTTGGGTTCACCTTCTATCACTATGGCGTCTACGAGTAAAAAGCGTAAATCATGTGATTCTTGTCGGGTTTTTAATGAAAAGTGGACCAATTTGTACCGATCAACGATAAACCAGTGCATTTAATTTTTTATAAGTCAGTGTCAGTATCAAAAGAATACAATATAAATTGACACTATGAGACAAAGCATGTGTCCAATTTCGATCACCTTCAAGGGCGGCTTCAATGTGGACAAAGTGAACCGTCTCCAAATTGATTTAAAATGCCAGCACAGTACATTTAAAAGGCAGAGGGAAGAGAGTGAAGCGTGTGTCAAAGTAAGTTATGTAATAGCTGAAAAAATTGCTAAAAACTCAAAAGCCTTCTTGGACGGCGAGTTTGTGAAAGAGTGTCCCATCACTTTTGGGGATATTCCGTGTCCAAATAATAAGGACGTGTTTAAAAAACCAAGTTTGTTTGGGGTAAGGTAACTTTAACACAACATGTTGAAGAATTTGCCAATGACATTGAAGGAACTTTAAAAAAAATGGTCGTCCGAATTTACGTCATATTCACTTGCTTCAGATGAGACCAGAGATGTGAAGGATACAGCACAACTGGCTATCTTTGCTCATGGCACTGATCAACAATTCAATGTGACAGAAGAACTGCTAGTGCTCGTACCTATGAAGGGAACAACGAAAGGCACTGATATTCTTGAAGCCGTCAAGAAAACACTCCAGTGATTTCAAACTCAGCTTAACCAACCTCGAGGGTGTGATAACTGATGGTGCCCCTGCTATGGTGGGAAAGAACGAAGGGTTTGTTGTGCTGCTACGGAAAGAACCAGAACTAGAAGGGAAAGATTTCGTCCATTACCACTGCTTAATCCACCAGGAGAATTTGTGTGCGAAAAACTATTGAACTTGAGAATGTCATGAAAGTTATTGTGACTGTCATCAACATTATTAGGGCAAGAGGACTGAATCATCATCAATTCCAAGAGTTTTTGACCCAAGAGTGCAAAGCAGATCACAGCAATGTGGTTTTATCATAGTGATCTGCGTTGGCTGAGCAGAGGGAAAGTTCTCAAAAGTCTTTGCTTAAGGAGCGAAATACAGCAGTTCATGCAAACCAAGGGGAATCCGGTTGCAGAATTTAACGATCCGAAGTGGATGACAGACTTTGCCTTTGTGAGTGACATCTCTTTGCATATGAATAACCTAAATACGCGGTTACAATCCAAAGATCAACTGGTGCACACTCTGTTTCATTACACATCAAAGCTTTTGTGGCCAAGCTCAACCTTTGGGAGGCACAACTTGTAAAAAAAGATTTAACTGATTTTCGGCTTCTCGCTGAATCCAACTGTTCACCTCTTGATGAATACGCTACAAAATTAGCCGTGTTGCGAAGCGAGTTCGAAGAGAGATTTAGTGATTTTTGTAACCAACAATCTTCTTTAGATTTATTTTCAATGCCATTCAGTGTCAATGCTGCCAAAATGCCAGGCTCAGTACAAATGGAGTTGCTTGAACTCCAAAACAACTCTTCTTTGAGAGAAAAATTATTCGACAAGCCCTTGCTTACATTTTACAAAGATTACATTTCCGAGGATGCATTCCCTAATCTTCGCCAGCATGCTTTGAAGATGTGCGCTTTGTTAGGAAGCACATACTTATGTGAGCAGTTCTTCTCCAGAATGAAGCATGTGAAGTCCAAGACAAGAACTCAGATTACAGACCAACATCTTGAGAATACTCTGCACATAGTGACTTCCAACATTGATGCCAACATCGACAAGCTGGTCAAGGAAAAACATTGCCAAGTTGCCCATTGACATTGTAAAAAATGAATGTTTTCTTCATTAAATTATATTTTTTCAAGTATTGATTATATTTACTTATGATGAACCCGACTCCTACCTATGCTCTTAAAGCTGAGTTTATTTTTATAGGATTTTATCTAAGGTATCAAATGCACAGTGTTCCTTGTGAATCTGAAAAGCATCTTACAATTCTAAATACCGCAGTATAGCTTAGTGGCCTGCAGGCTTCATTGAAATTTTTAATGCGGTGCGTACTGTCTGAAAGGTTGAAAACCCCTGGCTTACGACGTCATCTAACTGATTTAAATTTTTTCAGTTGACTGTTGGTGGAGTTGTGAGCTATTTCCTGGTATGCTGACCTATAACATAATAAGAAGAGATATTTTTCATTTGTAATTTGCAGTGTCCATAACTAACTGTGGCTTTACCTTCATGCAGGTAAAATGTGTTATTTATTCTAATTTCATTGTCTGCTTAACTGTAATAATTTTAACTGCATATGTATCCTGCAGTGGTTTGTTAATTTTCAAAATATAGCTGATAGTATCTGTTTCCTAAATTGTGCATTTAAATCTGCAGCCATAACGATCGTTTCTGTTAGTATTATCATCAGAGACCTACAGAGATTCAGGAACTCATCAAGGGAGGCTACATATCACCCACACTAGCTGTGATACCTTTTTGTGAATTCATTCACACTACCTCCAAAGGCAAACCATGTCAACCACATACTGCATCATAAGAGAAAAATCTAGATCTCATCTCCCAGTATCAAGGATGGTGTCATACTGACGATGTCCTTGATACTGAGGTGAAGATTTTATATTTATTAGAAAATTTGCATAAGCTAAACCAGATTATGTTTAACTAATAAACATGGATTTGGAATGAAAAATATAAAAAAATTACTGAAAAGACATGAACCCACAATTGCTTACATATAATGCAGGTAAAATTTTTTGATGGCCAACATTTCTGCTGCTTTTGTGAGAAATATCATGATTTCTTCTACAGAGTTATGTTGTTCAATGAATGCCATCAAGTAATAATACTTTTTTTTTATAAACTTTTTTTCAATATCTAACAAGTATATCAAAAATTATAATGCAAATCAGAAGAATGGGAAATTAAACAATATGACTTATTTGTCTATGGTTCCATTAGACCGCACCTGACAAAAAGAAATAGAAAAAGTTAGTCCTAGTATGTAATCTAGACATATTTTTTTTCTAATGTTGCCATGAAAAATGGCCTGATTAAAACTGCCAAATTTTGACAGATATATTAACTAACAATAGTTATTATACTAAATACTAACAATAATCATCGAACCCAGTAAGGTAAAGATTACTGATATTGTTCAAATTGTTTGCCAATAAAAATAATGTGAGTGAAATTAAAATTGAACTGCAATGAATTCTTGTGCTATTCTGATTTCAAAATTTTATTCCATTCCATTCAGCCAGAGCAAACTTATTACAATATAATTTTAATATATTTTGCTATATTGATGGTTTAAGTGAAATTAACAATTTTGATGCTCAATTTTTCTTAAGGATTCCAAATACTAAATGCTAGCAACATCCATTCAGCCAGAATCCTGTAATAACTGCACAAAGATGAAAAAATGACTAACAGGTGCATTTTACATTTTACAAAACAAACCTTAAAAGTTATAATAATAAATTTTAAAAAATAGAAGGGAAAAGAAATAAGGAAAATACAAGAAAGTATACAGGTAATTCTGACATTATCATACTGATTAAAATTAAAAACAAAGATCAGACTTCACAAGACTTTCCTTCAAATAATGTTTTTGTTAATTTCTTAAATAAAAGAAGGAAGTTTAATTTATAAATAAATAATTTTGAAAATGCACATATAACTAGAAATGTCATATACAGTTAACTGCCCTTTATTTTTATGCATATAGTAGAATGAGAATGATATGATATGATGGAAAGAGTGATACAATTATTATTATTATTTGACACCTCCAGTGAGTTCAAAGACTCATCAAGGGAGGTCACCTGCTCTACAACTCTGTCTCTACCACTCAATCCACCAACTGACTGTGACTACACCAACGGCATCTACCGCTGACCACCACCACTATTATTTCCACAGACAATCACAAACATCCATGCCCTTGACGGGATTCAAACCTGCAGCCTTTTGGCTGGAGAGCGGATACGCTAACCACTTGGCCAGCCAGCCTGGCTGGCCGAGTGGTTAGCATTCAACATTATTCTACAAATGCTGGGATGTTTGTTTGTTTGTTTTTTGAGCAAAGATATCAAAGGTCATGCTATACCAGGATGCATGGTAATTATTTAGTAGGACAATAACAAACATCCACGCTCTTGGCAGGATTCGAACCTGCAGCCTCTTGGCTTGAGAGCAGTTATGCTAACCACTTGGCCAATCATGCTGACACAAATGCTAGGGAAATGGAGACCAAGTAATAAGTTTAAGGTTTCTTGTTTTTTCAGATCCTCTCATTTACATAAATTCAACAGAACAAACATACAACCACAATAAACATCTTCTCAATCTTCAAAAGTAATCGAAGATTGAAAAGATGATTATTGTGAATATCAATCTTCAAAAGTAATTGAAGTTTTGAAGTGGTTAACCTTCCTACAGGCTACGGCGTCTATAGACGTCCAAATAAATCTGGATAAGATTCAGCCCACCTGTTTAAAGAACCTGGATAAGAAGTGCAATTTGACTGTCATGTCCATTAGAAGGTGTGATAAACCCTCACGCTGAAGAGAAATGTTAATCGGATTATCTCCAATTCGTAGCTGCCTCTCAGTTGCCTGTAACAAGAAACGGACTTTCTTGTTCCATGCTGGTGAACTGGATTTTAGTTATATATGATAGACTAAAAATAGAGAAATTATTTATATTTTTGTTTTCTCTTTTTATTGTACAATACAATTTTAATTTCTGGGCAAAATAAAGGTCTTGCATAATTTCTTCACTTAACCAATTTAATTTTTTATTTTTTTGCGCTAATTTTTTTCTAATCGCTACTAGACAAAAGATTTTTCTTTGTTCTCGAAGAAATTAATTCACGATAATTATTTGGAATATTCTTTTAAAAAAAGAAAAGAAAACCGGCTGCCGACGTTCCAGGTTATATTAATTTTATTTTTGTACAAAACCATGGAAATCGAATAATACTTAACAGATTTCCTTTAGGACACGCTTGAGCAACTTTGCTTTATAGAGAATAACATGAAATTCTTTAATCATATTACTAAATTTTTTCTTCATGTTGTATAGTAATCTGTACTTTCACTATCTTGGTTTCCTTGTATAATTGGTCATTACAAAATGAAATTAACAGTTATGATTTAAATTTATATTTTCTGCATAATTCAGATATTTTATTCTCCAATTTTTAAAGAAAGCGATACATTTGCTTATTTTTATCATTCAAAATATGTATATCAAATGTGAAAGTTTATTTCCATATTTTTACAATAGAATTGAACTTTATTTCGCCTCTGATAGTTTAACCCCCCCCCCTCGTTGCATTACTATCACACACCCGAAAACTGTTATGAAACATAGGTACAGTTTTTATTTAATACGTTATTTTTCTCTAGTAATATTGAAATAATTGTTCTAGAAATAATTGTTCCACATAACTTTAATTTTTCGATACTGAAACTATGTGGTGATTATTATAAATTAGCAAATTATAAATCACACAATATACATATTTCGTGATTATTATAATTCAGGAAATATGTGATATTCGGATACAGGGGTGAAATTAATATTTAAAACCACTGTCATCCTTCAAATGCAATATCAGAATAAAGAAAGTGAAAAACCCGAAGTTTCGAAATACATTTCGAAAGCCCGCTCTCGAAATGTATTGGTCTACAGACTGGATTCTGAACACGCCAATGTTTCGTGATGTTATGACTGAAAAACAATTCAGTCTCATCATGAAGTATTTGCATTTTCAGAATAATGAAGAATACGATCAGGCAACACATCCTTGCCCAGTCCTCAACAAAATTTATGATTTTCTGATGAAAATCCGTCAAAAATGTAGATCACTCTACATTCCTGAGAGAGACTTGAGTATCGATGAAAGCCTTATGCCATTCAAAGGTGGACTGAAATGTAAGCAGTATATTCCCAAAAAGAAAGCGAAGTATGGAGTAAAATTTTTTATGCTTTGCGAATCGAAAAGTGGATATCTTTGGGATTTCAAACCTTATACGGGAAAGCAAACTGTAATCGAGCACGATAAATATTCGGATCTCCCCTTGTCGATGCGTGCAGTAATACAGTTACTAGACCCTTTACTGGGGAAAGGATAATGGATAATTGCTATTATAATGATATTGCCATTATAATGAATTATAATGGATAATTACTATACATGTGTCCTGAACTCGCTGATTTGCTTTTACAGCATCTTACAGATAGTTATGGTATGTAAATACAAAAAGGCGAAATATGCCTCCAGATCTGGCTTCAGGAAAGCTATCGAAGGGGGAAATCCGAACTTATCAGCGAGGGAAAGTCTTTGCACTACGTTGGAAAGACAAAAAAGATGTTTTTCTGCTATCTTCCCTGCACAATCCATCAGCGGAATCCGTGGAGAAGCATGGTTTGAAGAAAGAAAAACCCATTGCTGTGTGTGCATACAACGACACTATGGGTTGAGTCGACAGGTGCGATCAGCAGCTATCATTCTACTCTGTAATGAGGAAACAGCATAAAAAATATTACAAAAAAGTGTTTGGACATGTTATTTGAATTTTGAAGTGTTTGGATTTTGTTATTTGGAACAGTTTCCTCCTGTACAAGAAAAAATGTTTGTCTACCATAACATATCTAGAATACAGAATAGAAATTGCGAAAGCATTGCTGCATGCACATGCACCTTCTTCAGCAAGCAGAAAAACAGGAAATCCTGCCAGACATCTGAGGTTGAACGCTGCTAACTCCAACTATTATCCCGAAAATCTACCACCAACTGCTAATAAAAAAAAAACCTCCACCCAAATATTATGTATGTAATAAAAAAAATATCAGAAAGGAAACAAAAATCTGGTGCCCTGAGTGTAAAATTGCTTTGTGTGTTTACCCTTGCTTCAAGGTGTTCCACGCTGTTCAAGAATTTTAAATTCTGAACAGTATGAAATAAAAAATGTTTGTTTTCAAGGCCATCAAAACAGTCCTTTTCAGGACTACAAATATTGATAGAGGGATACCCGAATGCACTGTTTCTTTTTCATCTTGAAGGCTAATTTTTCAGTTCTTTTTTGACACAGAGAAACTGGAAAGAGTATTCCAGGTAAAGTATTTCATCAAAAAAATAATGAAATAAAATCTACCCTATATATATATAAAATGATAAGCTTTTTTATGTCATGTTTATCGAAATGTTTTGAAACTCAGGGGTTACCCTGAGTGTCGAGTCTTCAAAATTCGAGTCATCAGAATTCAGTGGCTGAACCCCCTTTCGAGTTATCACAATTGAAGGAGAACTGGTCTACCATACCAGAACAGGGGGGGTTGGGCATAGCCCCCTAGTTAATAAATGAAATATATAAATAATAACGGGAACATTTTCACCTTGCCAACACTCAACATTGATGTGATATGGGTTCCAAATTTCT
Source organism: Typopeltis vanoorti (assembly GCF_054136105.1). Lineage (NCBI taxonomy): Eukaryota > Metazoa > Arthropoda > Arachnida > Uropygi > Thelyphonidae > Typopeltis > Typopeltis vanoorti. Next base: position 82,428,250 of record NC_143558.1, read on the forward strand.
TGTTTCGGAGATATATATATATATATATATATTACAAAGTTTTGTAATAAAAATTTCTGCTACAATGAAGTTTGGCAGAATCAACAATATTATTACCACCTTATTTCTGTTTCTCGTGTGGGAGAAAAACGGTAAAATGTCACTCTTATAATTATATGAGATGTTATAATGGCAAAAATAGTAAGAAAAAAGTCATTTGCAGTTTCTCTTCAAAACACAAAGAAAGAACATTGTAAATTCAGCCAGTGGAAAAGAAAATACTGCATATTTTTCTCCTGTTATCTGATTTTTTTTCTCATAGTTCAAAGAAGAAATCACTGCATATAACATGAAGTCTGCAGGAGGGAAAAAAATCTGGAAATTGGTTACATTATAACGAATAGAGAAATCATGTCAGAAAAATTATTCACGTATGATTCTAATCTCAGCAGACATAACATTTTCTTCTAGATTAGATATCTAAAGTAACTGAACCTTTGCTACTGTTTTACACTAAAATGAATAGGTATGTTCTCCAAGTGATTTACGTTTGTAACAGCTGTCTTGCGAACGATTTATGAAATAAATTATCTGAAATATCCGCAGATTGCCTAGGTCTATATCCCCCCCCCAAAAAAAAAGAAGATTATGAAACGCATATGCACCTTTTCTTTGAAAATAATTCAAATCCTCTTTTTCAAGATAACTGTATGATTTAATTTCTAACTTTTGATAATAAAAGTGAAACTGATCATTATAAATTAAGCAATTATTTTGGCATAAATAATGTATAAGCATGTAAACGAAATATCAGTATTTCTGTTAGAATATAGGTAATCAACAATCGAAAAGGAAACAAGACATTCTTGACATATTCTGCACTACAGCCTGGGGCACTTTAGTGTTCTCCCCTTTCTTCTCAATAGCACTGAGAGTAACAAGCCTTCAACCTTTCCTCCAGCTAAGAGGAGATTACCAAGTATTTAGAAGACGTAGATTATTTCAGAAATAGCTTCCAGCAGCAGAAGTAATATTTAGATTTTTTTAAAGAAAAACAAACAAAAATAATACTACTGAACTTTCTTTTGTGTGGTATGCATATAAACAATTTTGCATGGTGAAAATATAGCATATTATTTCTAAAATTTCACATAATTTCAGCGGGCAGTAGAACAGCTGGTTTTAGATTGCAAATAAATAGAACAGAATTAGAAGTTTCACAATACAATCTGATTGCCGTATATCTTTTGTCAAAATGGTAAAATGAAGTAATTGATTTTGAATGCTGTCTAGAAAAGTTTTCAAACCTGTGAGTTCTAAGAGAGGATAAGGAGGGGGGGGGAAGCATTAGAAAATCTTCAAAATGAAAAAGAATTTTGAATCATTCCGTATATGATATTTTCCCCATTATACTTTCAACATATCTACAAGGATGTGCACTAGATATTATCGTAATATGCATAATACAAATAAATAAATAAATAAATAAATGACGAAGGCGAAGAATCACTGCTAAAATATCATTGGATATAAATTTTTGATACCAAAAAGACACACAATCGGAAACCGAGTAATGCAATGTAGCATTTTAACATTTTTTTTTATTTTGTCTTTATGAATAACAAAAAATCGTTTCTAAAACTGAAATGTGATGATCCATATAATGCTATTTCGCTAGAAACGAAAGAAAAAGGACATTTATTTCAATAAATATTGTTTAAAAATATAAATATTTGACATAATATTTTCAAAGCAAACATTTGAAAATTCTGAAATTCGAAAAAAAATTATTCAATTATTATACGTAAAGTGAAAGATCAATCAGTGCAACTCTTCCGGTGCACTGATTTGTAGAATAACCAAGTATTTATAAGACGTCGATTATTTCAGAAATAGCTTCCAGCAGCAGAAGAAGTAATATTTAGATTTTTTTAAAAGAAAAACAAACACAAATAATACTACTGAACTTTCTTTTGTGTGGTATGCATATAAACAATTTTGCATGGTGAAAATATAGCATATTATTTCTAAAATTTCACATAATTTCAGCGGGCAGTAGAACAGCTGGTTTTAGATTGCAAATAAATAGAACAGATTTAGAAGCTTCACGATACAATCTGATTGCCGTATATCTTTTGTCAAAATGGTAAAATTACGTAACTGATTTTGAATGCTGTCTAGAAGAGCTTTCAAACCTGTAGAGAAATTTAGAGTAGTTATGCAATTCACTTCCAGGAGAGAATAAGGAGGGGGGGGGGGGGACATTAGAAAATCTTCAAAATGAGCAAAAATGTTGAATCATTCCGAATATGATATTTTTCACATTATATTTTCAACATATCTACGAAGTTATGCACTAGATATTATCGTAATATGCATAATACAAATAAATAAATAAATGACGAAGGGAAAGAATCACTGCTAAAATATCATTGGATATAAATTTTTGATACCAAAAAGACACAATCGGAAACCGAGTAAGGCAATTTAGCATTTTAACATTTTTTTTAATTTTGTCTTTATAAATAACAAAAAATCGTTTCTAAATCTAAAATATGATGATCCATATAATGCTATTTCGCTAGAAACGAAAGAAAAAGGACATATTTATTTCAATAAATATTATTTAAAAATATACATATTTGACATAATATTTTCAAAGCAAACATTTGAAAATTTTAAAATTCGAAAAACAATTATTCAATTATTATACGTAAAGTGAAAGAACAATCAGTGCATCTCTTCCGGTGCACTGATTTGTAGAATAAAATACACAAAATTCACTATCACTAAATAGATTCATTGCAAAAGCTGATCAGTGGGCATTTCAGGATTGATTTTTTTTTCGCATATGTGAAATTGGTTTCAATTTTCGGGAAGAGACACAATAAATCATTTTAGAGGCAAGAAAGGTCAAATAACTTAGGACAGTAAATAAAATTCTAAGCAACACAATAGACGTAAAGACAGGGGGACGGGACACAAAGGTCACTCAGCAACAGTTAATCCACTAATGCTATAGAATAGCCGTAACGAGATTAACGGCGGAGAAAGGTAATGGCATGAAAAAAGGTAGAATGCCGACGAAGTTTTGATCCATGAAAAAAGCTAGGAAGAGCTGACTATATCATCCACACCGGCCGGTTGGGAGGTTAATGCCTGTTGTTGTTTTGAAATTGTGTTTAAAGCAAAGGCTGGGAAGCTAGTGTATTTAAAACCATTAATAGCACACCTGACCAGTCTGCCTGTACTGCTAGATGAAAAATGAGAATTTCAGTGATGGAAACATCCGTCGATATCTGGATGAAACTGGTTAATTCCCATTCAATCTTTCACATCTTATAAGACTTACTTGAAAGTTTGATTTGATTAGCAAGATCACTATAATAGTGAACCAGTATGGTTAGCTGAGAGCATGGCATATTGAATCTCCGATCATTAGGCTGTGATTTTGACTCTACCGTGGCATGGATGGTTGGGAATAAATATCTTAAAGTGAAAGAAAAGAAATGAAGTTACCAGAATAAATACCAAACTGGTATAACAGGTGTTAGTGAAACAAAGAATTAAAAACAACAGGTGAAATTCTTCTAAGCAACAAATACAAGATATAATATTCAGGCAATAATGATCACAGAAGAGAAGGTGTAGCTACAGTATTCAATGCTAAATATGAGGATAATCTTCTATGCAATATCAAGCAGTGATATTGCATAGAAGATTATGCAATGCAATATCAAGCAGTGATGTGGGAAAACGTCAGAAGAATGGGAAATTGAACAATATGACTTATATGTCTATGGTTCCATTAGATACAGCACCTGACACAAAGAAATAGAAAAAGTTAGTCCTAGTTGGAGATTTATACAACAGGGCAGGAAATGATGCCAGACAAAGAAATGTTTTGGGATATTTTAGAGAAAAGAGGAAAGTTAATAATAATGTAAATGTATGCTAGATTTCTGTTGTGGACATGGACTAGTCACTATTACTACCACACTGTAACATAGACTTGTGCACAAATTCATATGGAGAGAAGATACATGAAATAAGAAAAGTCTCAGTGACTGTGTTATTGTTGATAGCAATAACTTCATACTGCTTCAGAACACAATAATATACATTTCAAATAGGAAATGATCATTTAGTTTTGATATAAAATTGAATACTATATTTTGATACAATAGGTGTGCAAGAAAATTTTGAAAACAATCAAAGTTGATCTGCTTTCAAAGGTGAACTGTTGACATAAAAGTACCATGAAAAAAAAATGAGTCTGAAGACAAGAATCAAATTTTGGAGACCCAATGGCAGATCCTGAAAAAACCATTGATTAATTCAGCCAGGGAAGCATGGTGACATGGTGGGGGTTTCTGCAAGGATAGAAAAATATTAACTCCATAGTGGATTGAAGAAGTCAAAAAGGCAGTCAAGAAAAAGAAGAAAGTAAATCAAAAGTTCCTGACAAGTAAGTCAGATTGTGTTCTGAGAGAACACAGAGAAAAATATAAGAAAGTGAAGAACTGTGTAAAACTAGTTAACAAATGCCATGGGAAGACTGGTGAGAATATAGAAAATAAATATCAAAAAGGTACCAAAATATTATGGAGGATATTGAAAAATCTTACAGCAGAAGGAAAGAAGATTACAGTAAAAAGAATCAAAAATGATAAAACTGACATGAAAATTGAAGATATTCTAGGATTGCAAACAACAGTATATATATCAATACCTGAGGTAGAAAAAGCCATCAAAACCCCCAAAAAGCAGTTGGAGTAGTTGTTGGCTTTGTGCATTTCTGATAATGGATCAGAAATGCACAAAGATCGATATACAAAAGTTTTACAGTAGTTATGCTATAATTCAGAAGGCCTAGTAAGAGGGTCAAATTATCGACGACTGGAATAGAACTCTCATAGTAGCCATCTATAAAACTGAATATGAGAATTACAGAGGAATTTCTCTGCTGAGTGATACTTGTAAGATTTTTTCAAGTACAGCTAAGAAAAATTGTGGAATGGAAACTTGGAGAAGAACAAGCTAGGTTCTGTCCAAATAAGATAATCAGGATTTTCATTTAACAACAAATAGTTGAGAAATCCTACAAAGTTTTGTAGATCTGGAAAAGGCATATGATAAGGTGCCAAGAGAAAAGTTGTTCAAAATACTAAAAGACAGAGTAAATGGGATATTATATTGCGCAATACATGGTCTATATTTGATTCGTAAGTCAACAGTTAGAATTGAAGGAGGTTAATAAATCCAGTATAAGTCTGCAGGATTCCCTAACTAAATTGAATAATTGCTATAGTAATTTTGGTATGAATATTAGTAATAAAAATACAAAGGTTATTAGATTTTTTTATTTTATTTGATTCGACTGCATTCTAAATAATTTATTTGCTTTTTTATGTGATTCGACTGCATTCTAAATAAAGATGGCATATTAAACATGGAAACAGACAAGAGAATTAGCAAGGCTAGTAAGATAGGAAGTCAAATGAATAAATTTATACGTAATAAGAAGAAATTATTTAAACACTATATTAGCTGGGTACAAGACAGTGTTCAAACCAATTTTATCTTACGGATCTGAGAGCTGATTTAGAAATAAAGCACATGATCATTTACTGGAGACCACAGATATGAAACTTCTAAAAAAAAATTAGGAAGAATGAACAGATAGCATCAATGGCAGAATCATAAATGAGAATTTAATAATGAACTTGTCATTGTTAGCATTCAGGATTGCGTGGGCAGAACTTATCTCCGGAGGGATTGTCAACTTAAGCGGAATGGGAGAGGAAAGATTAGCAAAAGAATTTTTTTTTTAAAACCAGGATTGCAGGAGAAAGATGCAGAGGAAGATCAAAATCTAGGTGGATTGATACTGTAAGAAGTGCCTTAAAAGAATGAAGCATAAGATCTGACAATACTGGAGTTATGATAGATAGCAGATTAATTTGAAAGAAAATTGTTGATAGGAGGTTAGTAATAATGTAAGCTTTTCTATGTGGTACTCACATAACAACCTGTAGATCTGGAAGTACATATCAGGAAGTTAATAATGATGATCTCCTCAAGTAAGTCATTCATTCTTCATCATTATCAGTACTATTCTGTTTGTCACAAATTTTCAAGATTAAAGAATCCATTTTCCTTTTCATAATTTTTTTTATTGAATTACTATACCATACATTTATAGTGTTCTGCAGTTCACCATCAGTACCTTACATGTTTTCCATGGGATATGCAGTATAATTCTATTAACATTTTATTGATAGCTGTCTATAAACTGTTTCCACCTTATAGTCTAATTTCTGTGCAATTTCTAGAGTGAAAACATCTTCCCGTTCTAGCTAAGCAATGGATTCATATAACTGTACCATCTGTATGAATACTTTATTTTAACACCATCCCTAAAATAATTGGTACAAAATAATAAATTTCTCATTAGTTATTTTAGCTGTACCAAGAAATTTACCTCAATTTGTTCTTCTTCTGGCATATCAACTTTCCATTCTTTGCTTGAGTCCCAGGTTCCAAAATGCATGCAGACTAATATACTGTTAAAAAGAATTTTTAAATAAAATAAAATAAACTAAGTAAAAAAACAAAATTAAATAAGAACATGAAAGTCCAAGCAAATATCATATATTTTGATTGTGTTCTCTGGTGTAATCAATCGTGACCTTTTCTGATGACACTGGTTTAGGCAAAGATGACAATTTCCCAGATATTAAGCAAGTTTTTCACATCCAAGTTTGTGTATATTAGAAATGTTCTGTAGAAAATAAGTCTATTCCCAAACTAACCTTTGACTTTTAGTGTAAGAGTTTTTCTCCATCTTACTGTTTGCATAGAATTTTTAGTATGCAAGTCCCAGTGCAGGGCATTGATTTCTAATTATAGGATCATCCATGCTCTCAGTAAAGATTTTAATTATACAATAGTACCTAAACAAATCGCTAATATTGAATGACAGTAACAGATAGATCCATGCAAGAATCATGATGATAACAACAAGATCTGCTATAATATGGAATCATATTTTCACTAGAGATAGTTTTTAAAATTTCTTTACGTAGTTTTCAGAGATGGGAGACTCATTCACTGAAATACAATCAACTCTGACTAAAACATGTGGACAGACTTATGTGTTCATCGTACATGTTGTTTATTTTTTAACAGTACATATATTAGAACACAGAAAAATAAGTAAATAATTAATTTATTAACTTATTGCTGATATTTCGCTGGTGTTATAACCAGCATCTTAAGAGCAGAAAAACACAGTTTGTCACAATACGTGAGACTATGACAACATAGTGTAATCAACAGACTAGTTAAACAAAATTGTAGCAGCAACACAAAGACTAGAGTCCTGATTTTGGCACCCTCTATCTATTAAAAAAAAAAAAAATTGCAGCTATCACATAAGACTAGAGTCCTAAACAGAGAAAACAGCGAAATATCAGCAATAAGTTAATAAATTAATTATTTACTTATTTTTCTGTGTTCTGACTAAAACAAATTACCGAGAAGTACTGCCAAAGCTCCATACATGCCTCTGGGGAAGGGGGATTTTATTAATGGTATCAGATGATTTGAGTCCAGTAGAAACTTGCAAAAGCAATAATAATGTCCCATGTAAAAATGAGTTTGAAGGTATGTGGAGGGAAGTGAAGGTTAACAAGCTGAAATATACAGTACGTGTTGCTACAGACCTAGCAGTTCAGTTGCTGGGCACTGATACTCAAATTACCATGATGGATATGAAAAAAGCAATCATTATGAGCAACTTAAATCATCTGATCACTAACTGGGTGGAAGAGAACCTTTGATAAAAAATAAAGCATAATTTATTGAGATGTTGCACAACTATCTAAAGCAGTGTGTGAAAGAAGGAACTCGAGAATATAGTTAGTGCTAGGTTTGTTCAGGGTGACAAAAAGGGATCTCACAGTTAAGAACATCACTAAAAGTTTTGTCGAAGTTGATTTTCATTACTCAATGTAAGATCACAATCTTGCTTATTTAATGTACGAAAATGCTTGAGTCTGATATCTGGAGTGGTTGTGAAGATTTCAGAGAAGCTAGTAAGAACATGTTATAAAGAGATTTGATCTCTGTTACCGACTGTTATAAAGAGGGGGATTATTTATTATCAATCCTCATTTGTTATTGAGAATTTCTCTATAACGATTATTTCTAATTTCTAACGTATACTTAATCACGCCTACTAGACTAAACACCTTGTTTACACAATAACAAACTGTTCATAGTCAGTTTCCTTGTTAAGGACTTTTTTCGAAGCTATAAGATTCTCTTCTTCTTTTTCCATAGAATCCTTTCTCATCACTCTTATGTAGCACACATTATTCCTCCTGACTCTGAAGTAAGATATTCTGAATTCACTGAAGTACAGGTACTCTTATCTCATGCAGTTCAATTTTTGTTAATTTCTGTACCAGCAAAAAAAGATTCTTCTACTGCTTTATCTAAGTTGCTAAATTCCATCTCCTTTTCCAGTAGAAATAACAGATAGATCCGGCATCCTTAAAACAGATGAAATTTTCAATCAGCATTTCCTTGAACATTCCTATAGAACATGCTGAAAGTTATATTTCGTCGTTATTAACTAAAATTAACAACAGATATTTGGATTATAAGACCATAGATTCAATACATATATGTACAAATTCGTTGACTAGTTTCGCTAGCAAAATTGACTAGCTTTGTCAAGACTAAATGGTGAAAAAAATAATAAATGTAAAAAAAACAACAAAAAATGAAGGAATGCAGTAACGGTTTACAACGGTTAGACAACAAAATTAGAAAGCACCGCGTGACATGGTATGCATGAAGCGATATACTTCAGTCATTATTATAAATACACGTCGCATTGTTTTTGGCATACTGTAGTTCCGCTAAACTTAATGAGTTAATAAGATTTTTCCATTGGTTTCTATTAAGGTTGTTTCCTGTTCGTAGGACCACTTCTTTAAATATTCGACATCTGTAATCTTCCTCCATATATGGCATTAAGCTGTTATCCCAATCTATAGCGCGATTTGAAGTTGAGAAGTGATGCGCTGAACCTGAGGTGTCTGTTCTGTTGCGATTAACGTCTCCGACATGTTCCTTCTGTCTAATTTATAATTTTCTCGAAGTTTGGCCTATGTACGATAGTCCACATGTACAAAGTATGCTGTAAACACCTGCATATTTGAAAAAAGGTACACTGTCTTTAGGGGATCTTAAAAACTGTCTAGTGGTAGCAGTCGGTTTAAACACCACCTTGATGTTATAAGATTTTAAAATTCTAGCTATTTTATTGGAGACTAAATCAACATTTGAAGTTGAGAAGTGATGCGCTAAACCTGAGGTGTCTGTTCTGTTGCGATTAACGTCTCTGACATGTTCCTTCTGTCTAATTTATAATTTTCTCGAAGTTTGGCCTATGTACAATAGTCCACATGTACAAAGTATGCTGTAAACACATGCATATTTGAAAAAAGGTACACTGTCTTTAGGGGATCTTAAAAACTATCTAGTGGTAGCAGTCGGTTTAAACACCACTTTGATGTTATAAGATTTTAAAATTCTAGCTATTTTATTGGAGACTAAATCAACATAGGGTATAACAATGGTTGATACGTACTGAGTTGCTATACGTTGTTGCTGGAGGTTGTTTTTATAGACCATTTTATTCATTAAGTTCAGAGGATACCCATTTTGAGAAAGAGATACAGAGATGTGGGAAAGTTCTGTACGTATGTCTTCTTCATCTGTGACTATGTTGCGAGCTCTGTTTCGTAGCATATGGGTGATGCTGCATTTTTGTGTATGATGATGAGTAGCAAAGTTTCTCAAATAAAAAAATTTGAAGAACTTTATAAGAAAAAATACAATTCTACTCCGAGTCTCCTGGATGATAAAGTGATTTTCAACCTATCAGATTATAGCCTTTCTAAACAAGAATCCGAAATGCTTAAAAAGGGTTTTAACTTTTCAATTGCTCCTAGTCACATCCCAAAAATGGACTTCATATGTGGTATTGAGAAAGGTCTTATCTAAAAATTCCACAGTACAATCATCCTTTCGACAGCTAAACCACCAAAACAAAATACTACTCCTTCAGATTTAAAAAAAAAAGGCAATTTGGAATTTAAGAAGAAACAAGGACATAATAGTTACTAAAGCAGACAAAGGAAACTCCACAGTCATTTTGAACACCAAAGATTATATTAGTCAGATCAATAGTTTACTATCTGACTGGTCCACATACAAAATATTAAATAAAGATCCAACCATGAATAACCATAATGAAACCAATCATCTGATTCGCAATATGAATGGTTGGCCTCAGGAGTTAAAAAGACAACTAAAATCTTCGCATCCCATAACACCTCGCCTTTACGGTGCACCAAAAGTACATAAAGATGATGTTCCACTCCATCCTATAGTAGATGGCAGATTCTCCCCCACATATCTATTAGCCAAACACCTCGCCAACCTATTACAAGGAAAAATCAGACAATCAGAGTCTTACATAAGGAACTCTCAACACTTTGTGGAGAAACTTAAGAAAGTTAAGCTATCCAAGACAGACATAATGGCAAGTCTTGATGTTTTGTATCCTTGTTTACAAACGTACCAGTTGAGGAAGTCATAGACATTATAAAAGATCTCTTTCCTAATGATATCACACAACTTTTCAATCACTGTCTTAAGTCTAATTTCTTTAAAGTCAACAACATTATATATATATCAACAATTAGAAGACCTAGCAATGGGCAGTCCCCTGTCACCACCATGTGCAGACTTGTTTATGGAGAAATTAGAAAATGATATTCTAGCTAACATTACTCCAAAACCAACAGTCTGGGGGAGATACGTTGATGATGTGTTTATTATCTGGAGAGAAAAAGTAGAAAGCTTACATGAGTTCTTAGAAAAAATCAACTATTTTTTCATGACAAAATAAAATTTACTTTAGAGTTAGGAAGTAATCATCAATTATCTTTTTTGGATATACTTGTCAAAAGACTAGAGAATGAAAATATTAAACTTACTATATATAAGAAACCCACTGATACTAGACGGTATCTCCATTATTCTTCAAATCATCATCATCATACACAAAAATGCAGCATCGTCCATATGCTACAAAACAGAGCCCACAACATAGTCACAGACGAAGAAGAAGACATGTACAGAAGTTTCCCACATCTCCAAATCTCTTTCTCAAAATGGGTATCCTCTAAACTTAATCAATAAAATGGTCTATAAAACCAACCTCCAGCAACAACGTATAGCAACTCAGTACGTATCAACCATTGTCATATCCTATGTTGATTTAGTCTCCAATAAAATAGCTAGAATTTTAAAATCTTATAACATCAGAGTGGTGTTTAAACCGACCGCTACCACTAGACAGTTTTTAAGATCCCCTAAAGGCAGTGTACCTTTTTTCAAATACGCAAGTGTTTACAGCATACCTTGTACATGTGGACTATCATACATAGGCCAAACTTCGAGAAGCTTAGAAATTAGACAGAAGGAACATGTCGGAGACGTTAATCATAACAGAACAGACACCTCAGGTTTGGCGCATCACTTCTCAACTTCAAACTTGTAAACCGTTACTGCATTCCTTCGTTTTTTTTTTTTTTTTTTTTTTTTTTTTTTTTGCATTTATTAGTTTTTTCACCGTTTAGTCTTGACAAAGCTAGTCAGTTTTGCTAGCAAAATTAGTTGACGAATTTGTACATATATGTATATTAAATCTATGGTCTTATAATCCAAAGATCTGTTGTGTTAGTTCCTATAGAACGTCAATCGCATTATTTTCTTTTATTTACCAATACATATTTACAGTCTTAACTCTTCCACTTTAAAGGCTCACAATTCTACAATTCCTTTTTCGGAATCTTCTATTAATATGCACCCGAATATCACATAAAAACTTAATTTCCTAAGAACAAAATTTTGCTGGCCTGCATTCTTAAAGTTCATTCAGCTCTCTCTTGTTTATCCTCCATTACTTCGATACTGAATGCTCTCGTTGTTTTCGTTACCTCGATACTGAATGCTCTCTCTGTCAGCTGTTAATCGCCCATCAAATTCCTTGGCGAGCATACGTACTCCATGAAAGCGGCAAGCAAGAAGTTATGTATAATGGCTGACAAGTCGTCTCCATTAGCGTTACGAGAATGTCTTTATAAAACACAGCACTTAATAATTTTAAACCACAATAAAATTTCTGAAAGTAACACAACTATCCAAATCCATTAAGTACATACATTTTTTAAATGCTTTACATTTCATTTTGACAAAATAACATCAATAACATAAATTTTTTTTAAAAAAAATTTAAATAATTATCTCACACCTAACAAAACTTTTAATGCTTATTCCTAGATCTTAAATAATAAAGTGATTCATGCTGATCATTATTTGCAATCTCGGAATCACTAATTTCAGAATCATCTGAAGTTACATCTTCCAATTCATTATACTTACAGAAATTTTTGAAAAAGTACAGAAATTTCATTTTTGTACTTTGCGAATATTTCATTTAAATTATTTGAATTATGCTCTAAATCTAAAGAATTATCGCTATCAGAAACAAATTCTACAGGTTTCTGAGATTCTTTATCCTTACTAACTAAATTAGAGGTATTTTCACATTCCTCTGGTTTATTTAACTCTAACTAACCTATGATATTCTGCTATTATTTCATCCATGTTAGAGTCTTTTTGATTATTATCACTCTTACATTGTACATTATCTGAATTATGTACCCTGAGGTTTCTAAAATTTCTTGCATTAGGTTTTTTTGTTTTTCCCAAATATAATTTTTTCCTTTGCTGTGTATTTGAATTATGAGCTTTAAAATTATTCCCTTTCTTACAATTTGATTGTGAATGAGATGCACAATTAGTAATAGGAAAACAACCCTCATCTTTCAATATTTTATTCATATTATCTCCTAATGTAATTAAATTTCTACTCCCTAAAAAGTACCTTTTAGCCAATCAGAGTGTACACTTATAATTTTACTAGGATTTTTGACATCTTGAATCCTAAAATTCACAGGAGAAAATTTGTCTAGAATTCTATATGGACCTGAAGCTTTCCTTCTAATTTTCCAACTCTTTTTATACTTGATTTATCATCTAACAATACTAAATCTGCTGGGGCAAATGACTTATACTTTCTGAAATAATTAATATACTGTTTAGTTTTCAGTGAACTTAATTTACTTATTCCACCTACTAACCTATGAGTAGTGGAAAATTTATCTACTACTGTTTCCAGATACTCATTTATGTCCTTTTATCTATTAGAAATAAGTGAAACAAGTTCATTAGGAAAGATTGGATCAAAGCCATATAAAGCAAAATATGGTTTTTCTTTGATAGCAGAATGAAAAGCAGATCTGCATGCAAATAATGCTTGAGAAAGATATGTGTCCCAATCATTCATTTTAGTGTTTGCCAGATTGGAAAGTATTTGCTTTATATTTTTATTCAGCCATTCACACATACCATTACACTGTGGGTGGTAAGGTGTAGTAAAAATCCTCCTAACATTGAGTAATTTATATAATTGTAATAACATGTAAAATTTGCTCCTTGAAAGTAAGGTCTGAGGAGTTCCATATCTACAAATTATCATATTCAACAACTTTCTTGCAATAGTCTTTGTAGTTTGATCCTTCATTGAGACTGCTTCAGGAAATCTAGTTAGCATATCTATGGCTACTAGAATATACTTATTGCCTTTTTTAGTAGTTGGCAGTGGACCTACTACATCAATAGCAACAGCCTGAAAAGGTTAGTTGGGATTGGAAATAGTTGTAGTGGAGCTTTTCCTCTGAAAGGGGAATCTTATTTGGCACTTATGGCATGATTTGACATATATGAGTATGTCACTCTCCATACCTTTCCAGATGTAACGATCCTTTATTCTTTCCTAAGTTCTAGAAAATCCTTGGTGTTCTGCCAAGACAGAATCATGAAAAGTGTACATAGTCCAAGGAATCATTTGAGTTGGTGCTAATATTTTCACTTTCAACCTTCCTTCTTCCATTTGTCTATATAAGAGTAATTCATCTTTATCTAAATATAAGTTTTCCAGATTTAAAAATGTATCCAGTTGAGTTTCACCCTTCAATACTGATTCATAAATAGTTACGAGTCGGATCATCTTTCTGAGCTTGGACAAGCTCATCCTTTTCCCAAATTTGTGAACAAGGTTCCTTATTCTTTAGAGTCTCAATATTAAACACTTGATCATTATCATCAGGGTGTTTAAAAACTTCAGGAGACTGCTCTAATTTTCCATTGTCACCTGATGTCTGGTCCAAACAGTATTCTAGTTTACACAAGGACACTGTGCCATCAACAAAATTACATGCAAAAGCATGACGTTGCAGAAAATCAATTCCAAATATCACCTGTACATTTGGATTAAAGGATTCTAGAAGAACTATAAATGGATGACAAACTTTCAAAGGAAAACAAGGAATTGAGATATAAGCATTTATTTGCTTATCAGCTGATTTTCTGATACAAATATACCCTTCAGTTTAATTGGATAACTTAAAATTAAAATATCATTTAGAATTAGAGTTTTAATTTTATTAAACAAACTATAAAAAATGACTGAAATATGTGCACCAGTGTCAAGTAAGATTTCACAAAGCACATTCTCAATAAACCCTTGTAGAACTGTCAAAGGATTATCTCCATTAGCATAATGAGCTAATGTTACATTAAACTCTCTTTCAGGGATTGAGTTGTCTTTAGCTTTACACATGTCTAATCAGTAGGTTGACATTTCTGTCCTAGCCAGTATGATATTGGAATAATAATGATTTTCAGATTTTCCTTTATTCTCAGATTTTATCATCATCATCATCAAATTCCTGCCATGTACCCACAAGGGGTGTACAGGATATGATAGTACTACATGAAAAAATTATATCATTACTAACTTCTATCTACAATTTTCCTCCAAATCAATCTGTTACTTGTCAAGACTACAACATTATCAGATCTTATATTTCTATCATCTAAGGCACTTTGTACCGTATCAATCCACCTATATCTTGGTCTTCCTCTGGGTCGTTTTGCTGCCAACCTGGCAGAGAACACTTGTTTTGCTAATCTTTCCTCGCCCATTCTGTTTAGGTGACCATACCACCTGAGATTAGCTCTGCTAATGCATTCCTGGATGCAGACAATGTCAAGTTCTTTCCTAATATCAGCGTTTTTAATATGATATTGCCATTGATGCCATCTCTTCACGCCTCTAATCTTTCTCAGGACTCTCATATCTGCAGTCTCTAGTCTTTGGTCAAGTGTTTTACTTCTGACCCAGCTCTCAGATCCATAAGTTAAACTGGTTTGAACACTATCTTGTATACAGCTAATTTAGTGTTCCGGCTAATTTCTCTCTTATTCCATATGAATTTATTCAATTGACTTCCCACCATACCAGCTTTGCTGATTCTGTTGTCTATTTCTATATTTAATTTACCATCTTCAGTAAAAATTGTGCCTAAGTAGCTGAAATGTTTTACTTGTTCCACAGGTTCTCCATTCACAACACAGTTGACATTTTCAATGATTCTGCCTATTTTCATTGTCTTTGTCTTTTTATTGCTGACCTCCATACCATATCTATTACAACAGCTATTCAATTTAGTCAGAGAATCTTGCAGACTTGTAGCGGATTTATTTAGAAGTATAACATCATCTGCATAAAGCAAAGAGCTCACATTAACATCTCCAATTTTGATATCATGTTTAATACCACTTTCCTTCATAATGTGATCCATATAGATAATGAATAACAGAGATAATGTACATCATTGTTTCACACCAGATTTAACATTAAACCATCTTCCTGTACTTCCTTCAATTCTGACTGCTGACTTACAAATCAAATAAAGACTAAGTATTGCTTGATATAATGCCCCGTTGACACCATATAACTGCAGCGTATTGAATAGCTTCTCTCTTAGCACCTTGTCATATGCCTTTTCCAAATCGACAAAACTTAAATACAGATCTTTGTTATATTCCCATGCTTTCTCGACTATTTGTCGTAAAGTGAAGATCTGATCCTGACAGCCTCTGTTTGGCCTGAATCCACCTTGTTCTTCACCAAGCTTTTCTTCCACAATTCTTCTCAATCGTTTCTCAAGGATACTTGCACAGATTTTGCCAGGAACACTCAGTAGGGAAATATCTCTGTAATTCTCACATTCAGTTTTATTTCCCTTTTTATATATGGGTACTATGAGAGCTCTACTCCAATCATCGGGAATTCGTCCCTCTGTCGAGGCTTTTTCCTGCCTGCATGCCTGGTCAGTGTTTTTTACCACTGTGCTGTCATCACTGCTTGTTTCATTTAGCAGTTTTTCAAAGTAATTACTCCATACTTCAAGGATATCTTTGTCTCCTGTTTTCATGTTTCCTTTATCATCTCTAACTCCTTTTACAGCACTCTTTCCTCCATTCCTAAGCTCCTTCAATAACCTCCGGAATATTTTGCCACCTTCTTGATATTTATTTTCTATATTCTTGCCAAAGTCCTCCCATGACTTTTGTTTAGCTAGTTTTACACAGTGTTCAGCATTCTTGCATTTGTCTCTATATTCTCTAAGAACACAAGTTGACGTATTTGACAGGAACTTTTGATATGCTTTCTTCTCCTTTTCCTTCACTGCCTCTTTAACTTCCTGTGTCCACCAGGGTGTTCTGATTTTTTTATCCTTGCAGACAACCTCACCACATGCCTCTCTGGCAGAATCAATCAAGGTTTTCTTCAGAGTTTGCCACTGAATCTCCAAGGTTTGATTCCTGTTCTCAAACCCTTTCATTTTTTCTTCAATAATCTTTGTGTATTTTAGTCTACAGTTCACATCTGAGAGCTGCTCAACTTTTATTCGCTTTAAAACTTTCTTACATGTTATTCTTTTCAATATGAAATTCAATTTTATCCTGCTCAAGACTAAATAGTGATCACTTCCAATTTCAAATCCTGTGTACACTCTGGTGTCCTGCACCAGGGAGAAAACATCACTACCAACAATAACATAGTCAATGAGACTTTTCTTATTCCTTGCCTCTTCGCTCCATGTGAATTTGTGCACATTTTTATGTTGCAACATGGTGTTAGTAATAACCAGTCCATGTCCTGAGCAGAAATCCAACAGATATTTGCCATTATTATTAGCTTTGCTCTTTTCTCCAAATTTTCCCAAAATATTTTTGTATGTCTCACAATCATTTCCTACTCTGCTATTTAGATCCCCAACAAGGACCAACTTTTCCTTTTTCATTGTGTCAGTTGCTTTTTCTAAAGCCTCAAAAAATTCCTCCACTTCTACCTTAGTAGAACCTTCTGTGAGACCATAGGTACAAATAAGTCTCATTGTCCAGTTCCCCATTCTCATATTTGTCCTCATTACTCTACTTGAGACTGACTGCCATTCAAGAAGATTAGCCTCGTATTTTGTGTTGAATATTATGGCTACTCCTTCTTTTCCTTGATTGTTATTGCCTGAATATAACATTTTGTATTTATTGCTCAGAGAGATCTCACCAGTTTTGGTCTTTTTTGTTTCAGTCACCGCTATTATGTCGATCTGGTACTTATCTAATTCCTCAGCTAGCTCCATTTCTTTGTCATTCAAGCTTCTTACGTTGATAGTATCGATCTTTAACTCTGGTGATGTTGAGTTGGGGTTTGTTTTCAGATTTGTTCCAGTAGCTGACTTTTCGCCGTTCACCCTGGTTCCCTGGCGAAAACAATGGGGGCCTTGTTTAACCGGACGACGCCCCAGCCGGCATGAAATTTTGTCATGTTGTACCATCATTTTTTATTTTGGTTTAACCAATAAGAATACAATTTGGTCGGCTAAATCCCAAATTGCCAGCCCATCCTCGTTCGTTCAGTATCCAAGTAGATACCCAACAGGGTGCACCACGAGAAGGTGAGGATTGGACATTAGGTTAGAAGCCCTGGTCGGTTCTCCGCATTCCTTTAAAGGCTATGTGGAGGTCTCCTCTCAGTTATACAGCTTTGACCCTTAAGCACACCGATTTCTCAGATTTCTTATGTTGTAAATCTTGTTTTCAACATAAGAAATCCTAACATAACAGTCTTTAGCAAAATGACCAGGTTTATTGCATCTAAAGCATTTTGGAACATTATCTCCTTTGAGATGTTTTATTCCTGTCAATACCATGCGATTTACAAAAGAAAGATTGATTATCTGTAGGGTTCTTGGATATTGTCAAATCAGATATCATCTTAAACAGAAGTTCCTTTCTTCCTTTTATTATTGGTTTCTATTGTCTTTCTATTTCTTCACTAAGAAATATTTTCAGTTCCTCTGTTTTTCCCAAATCATGTGATTGTACGTTGGACTCAGATTCTGGAACATTTTTTGTTAGATTTACAGAAATTTCCTTAGATCGTTTCTTTTTTCTTAGCACCTTTCAATTTTTGAAACTTTCCTTCTCTCACTTTATCTGCAGCCGCTGTGTTATGAGAATAAGTTTCATTATACTGAAAAGTTTATTATTACCTGTTTATTATTTGTGGAATGAAATATATTTCTAAGTCTTCTCTTTAATCTCTCTAAGTTTACATTCCAGGCCACCTACAACCGACCTTAGAGGGCGCTCCACTTGGATAGGACTTTAGTGTCACCAAGTTGGTTGGGCTTAGTATTGTGTGTTATTTGTTTTTATGTTACATTAGTTTTTTTTGTAATCCCTGAAGATGTCTCATTTACTGAGACAAAATATATAGGAAGTATTAAATTCTGTTTTAATCCTTTCTGAGTGCTGTGTACAATCCATTAAGCCTCCAATATGATGTCCTCATAGCACTTAAGCCTCTACACATGGATATCTCTAAGTCTCTCTTCCTTTTCACTAACAATTTGAAAACATTGTTCAAGATTTTTAACCCTTTTCTTGTATGCTATTTCTTTCAAATTATCTTTAAAGCCATGCTTAAATTGATTAAACAGCAACCATTCTAAAGAGGATCTCTCTTCAGATGATACATTAAATTTATGAGCAATGCTCCAAAGTGTGTGGTAATACTCTGAAACGGACTCATTATTACTTGAATGAACTGATGAATTTTCCAAATGTTAGGCCCTAATTCTCCCACACTTGAAAATTCTGATATTAGCAAACTTTTAAATGTTGCATAACTAACAGTGTCTCTCAGCAAAGGGTATGCGTTTAAGAATGTTTTGGCTTTGCCCAATAATTTATTATGAAGTATATAATTATCAACTAAAAATGACCATTTTCCTAAATCTCTAATATTTTCTGCATATCTTAAAAATGTTTCTATGCTTTCACTACTATCTCCTGAGAAACAAGGTATTACTAAAGTTGGATTAATTAACTTAAAAAATTCCTCATCTTTAACTAAAGAAACTTCACAACTATAATTACTATTTCCTGCAGCCATTTTACTTGAGTCAAGATTTACTTTCTGGAGTCTAATATAAAGTTAAGTCATAACCAATCCTGTCAGTCGACTGCGCCATTTTGTCATAAAGAGATTTGATCTTTGTTACCGACTGTTATAAAGAGGGGGATTATTTATTATCAATCCTCATTTGTTATGAGATTTTCTCTATAACGATTATTTCTAATTTCCGAGTGTTTTTATTTATATGACAAGGGTTCAATGCCGATTGGTGCGATGACTTTTTACTATTTCTTTCAGAATCCAAAAAATCACTGACTCAAGACCAAATACAAATTATACACATTTAATAAAACAAAAACAATATATACACTTCAAATAAAATTACACAACTAACTACAAAATTAACTGGATCCAAGGCCTTTTAAAATAAATTTACACTTTAGAGATAACCCATTCTCTGACTCATTCTATTACTGGTTTATTTAAAGGTAGAGTGGTGTGTGCACTCCAATGATGAGTCCTTGGACTCCCTGGAGATGTCACATAACAATAATAATAATAATTTAACGTATACGTAATCACGCCTACTAGACTAAACACCATGTTTACACAATAACAAAATGTTCATAGTTAAGGACTTTTTTCGAAGATATAAGATTCTCTTCTTCTTTTTCCATAGAATCCTTTCTCATCACTCTTCATGTAGCACACATTATTCCTCCTGACTCTGAAGTATGATATTCTGAATTCACCGAAGTATAGGTACTCTCATCTCATGCAGTTCAATTTTTGTTAATTTCTGTACCAGCAAAATAAGTTTCTTCTACTGCTTTATCTAAGTTGCTAAATTCCGTCTCCTTTTCCAGTAGAAATAACAGATAGACCCCATCCTTAAAACAACTGAAATTTTCAATCAGCATTTCCTCAAGCATTCCTACAGAACATCAATTGCAATATTTTCTTTTATTTACCAACACATTACAATCTTAACTCCTCAACTTTAAAGGCTCCTTTTTTGGAATCTTCTATTAATATGCACCTGACTGTCACATAAAAACTTAATTTCCTAAGAACAAAATTTTGCCAGCCTGCGCTCTTAAAGTTCCATTTATTTTAAATGCTTCACATTTCATTTTGACAAAATAACATCAATAACGTGTACATCTCAAGTGCCGACAATATGTATTATGAAACAAAAACTAATAATTACTAACATAACAATTTGTAAAAATATTCAAAATTTTAAATTATGCCTATTTTTACAAACACATGTGGAAATGAATTGACTGAGAAGTTATATACTTGCAAAGAACAGCATAGGTAAGCTGTTGCATAAACTGAAGAAGAATATGTGATTGGAATATAAACTTGGATATATGGCGTTCTGATATCAGAAAGTAGAATATGGTGGTGGTGGTGGTGGTGGTGTGTGTGTGTGTGGGGGGGGGGGGGGGGGATTGTACCAGATTTAAGGTGACCAGTGGTGTATACCAGAGATCAGTACTTGGGCAACTGTTGTTCATCCTATACATTAATGATGGGAAGGACCTGAAGGGGTGCTTAAGGGTCAAAGCTGTATAACTGAGAGGAGACCTCCACATAGCCTTTAAAGGAATGTGGAGAACCAACCAGGGCTTCTGACCTAATGTCCAATCCTCACCTTCTCGTGGTGCACCCTGTTGGGTATCTACTTGGATACTGAACGGACGAGGATGGGCTGGCAGTTTGGGATATAGCCGACCAAATTGTATTCTTATTGGTTAAACCAAAATATAGAATGATGGTACAACATGACAAAATTTCATGCCGGCTGGGGCGTCGCCCGGTTAAACAAGGCCCCCGTTGTTTTCGCCAGGGAACCAGGGCGAACAGCGAAAAGTCATGGAACAAATCTGAAAATAAACTCCAACTCAACATCACCAGAGTTAAAGATCGGTACAATCAACGGAACCAGGGCGAACAGCGAAAAGTCAGCTACTGAAACAAATCTGAAAATAAACCCCAACTCAACATCATCAGAGTTAAAGATCGGTACAATCAACGTAAGAAGTTTTAATGGCAAAGAAATGGAGCTAGCCGAGGAATTAGATAAGTACCAGATCGACATTATAGAGGAGACTGAAACAAAAAAGACCAAAACTGGTGAGATCTTTCTGAGCAATAAATACAAAATGTTATATTCAGGCAATGACAATCAAGGAAAAGAAGGAGTAGCCATAGTATTCAACACAAAATACAAGGCTAATCTTCTTGATTGGCAGTCAGTCTCAAGTAGAGTCATGTGGGCAAATATGAGAATGGGGAACTGGACAATGAGACTTATTTGTGCCTATGGTCCCACAGAAGGTTCTACTAAGGTAGAAGTGGAGGAATTTTTTGAGGCTTTAGAAAAAGCAACTGACACAATGAAAAAGGAAAAGTTGGTCCTTGTTGGGGATCTAAATAGCAGAGTAGGAAATGATTGTGAGACATACAAAAATATTTTGGGAAAATTTGGAGAAAAGAGCAAAGCTAATAATAATGGCAAATATCTGTTGGATTTCTGCTCAGGACATGGACTGGTTATTACTAACACCATGTTCCAACATAAAAATGTGCACAAATTCACATGGAGAGAAGAGGCTAGGAATAAGAAAAGTCTCATTGACTATGTTATTGTTGATAGTGATGTTTTCTCCCTGGTGCAGGACACCAGAGTGTACAGAGGATTTGAAATCGGAAGTGATCACTATTTAGTCTTGAGCAGGATAAAATTCAATTTCATATTGAAAAGAATAACATGTAAGAAAGTTTTAAAGTGAATAAAAGTTGAGCAACTCTCAGATGTCAGCTGTAGACTAAAATACACAAAGATTATTGAAGGAAAAATGAAAGAGTTTGAGAACAGGAATCAAACCTTGGAGATTCAGTGGCAAACTCTGAAGAAAACATTGATTGATTCTGCCAGAGAGACATGTGGTAAGGTTGTTTGTAAGGATAAAAAAATCAGAACTCCTTGGTGGACACAAGAGGTTAAAGAGGCAGTGAAGGAAAAGAAGAATGCATACCAAAAGTTCCTGTCAAATAAGTCAGCTTGTGCTCTTAGAGAATATAGAGACAAATGCAAGAATGCTAAACACTCTGTAAAACTAGCTAAACAAAAGTCATGGGAGGACTTTGGCAAGAATATAGAAAATAAATATCAAGAAGGTGGCAAAATATTCTGGAGGTTGTTGAAGAAACTTAAGAATGGAGGAAAGAGTGCTATAAAAGGAATTAGAGATGATAAAGGTGACATGAAAACGGGAGAAAAAGATATCCTTGAAGTATGGAGTAATTACTTTGAAAAACTGCTAAAGGAAACAAGCAGTGATGACAGCACAGTGGTAAAAAACACTGACCAGGCATGCAGTCAGGAATACATATCCATATTTGAAGTAGAAAAAGCCATCAAAGGCTTGAAATGTGGAAAGGCAGCAGGAGTAGATGATATTCGACCAGAAATGCTGAAGTATGGTGGTATAAGAGTCTTACAGTGGCTGCACTGCATAGTTCAGAAAGCCTGGACAGAGAGACGAATTCCCGATGATTGGAGTAGAGCTCTCATAGTACCCATATATAAAAAGGGAAATAAAACTGCATGTGAGAATTACAGAGGTATTTCCCTACTTAGTGTTCCTGGCAAGATCTATGCAAGTATACTTGAGAAACGGTTGAGAAGAATTGTGGAAGAAAAGCTTGGTGAAGAACAAGCTGGATTCAGGCCAAATAGAGGCTGTCAGGATCAGATCTTCACTTTACGACAAATAGTCGAGAAAGCATGGGAATATAACAAAGATCTGTATTTGAGTTTTGTCGATCTGGAAAAGGCATATGACAAGGTGCCAAGAGAGAAGCTATTCAATATGCTGCAGTTATATGGTGTGAATGGAACATTATATCAAGCAATACTTAGTCTTTATTTGAGTTGTAAGTCAGCAGTTAGAATTGAAGGAAGTACAGGAAGATGGTTTAATGTTAAATCTGGTGTGAGACAAGGATGTACATTATCTCCTCTGTTATTCATTATCTATATGGATCACATTATTAAGGAAAGTGGTATTAAACATGATATCAAAATTGAAGATGTTAATGCCAGCTCTTTGCTTTATGTGGATGATGTTATACTTCTAAATAAATCCGCTACAAGTCTGCAAGATTCTCTGACTAAATTGAATAGCTCTTGTAATAGATATGGTATGAAGGTCAGCAATAAAAAGACAAAGACAATGAAAATAGGCAGAATCATTGAAAATGTCAACTGTGTTGTGAATGGAGAACCTGTGGAACAAGTAAAACATTTCAGCTATTTAGGCACGATTTTTACTGAAGATGGTAAATTAAATATAGAAATAGACAACAGAATCAGCAAAGCTGGTATGGTGGGAAGTCAATTGAATAAATTCATATGGAATAAGAGAGAAATTAGTCGGAACACTAAATTAGCTGTATACAAGACAGTGTTCAAACCAGTTTTAACTTATGGATCTGAGAACTGGGTCAGAAGTAAAACACTTGACCAAAGACTAGAGACTGCAGATATGAGAGTCCTGAGAAAGATTATAGGCGTGAACAGATGGCAATATCATATTAAAAACGAGGATATTAGGAAAGAACTTGACATTGTCAGCATCCAGGAATGCGTTAGCAGAGCTAGTCTCAGGTGGTATGGTCACTTAAACAGAATGGGCGAGGAAAGATTAGCAAAACAAGTGTTCTCTGCCAGGTTGGCAGGAAAACGACCAAGAGGAAGACCATGATATAAGTGGATTGATACGGTACAAAGTGCTTTAGACAATAGAAATATAAGATCTGATAATATTGGAGTGTTGACAAGTAACAGACTGATTTGGAGGAAAATTGTAGATAGGAAGTTAGTAATGATGTAATTTTTTTCATGTAGTACTATCATATCCAGTACACCCCTTGACGGTACATGGCAGGAATTTGATGATGATGATGAGGACCTGAAAGATATTCAACTGTTTGCTGATCAATCAGGAATGCTCTACTATTCAGCACCTTCTATGTTAGTAAGCATAAAGTTATGTACATTGGCCTGGTGAGATTCCCAACATTATATTATATTGGTGGGATTAGAGAAACTGATGAGGACAGGGATACTGGAGTTATGGTGGATTTGAATAATTCCACCCTTATAGTAAAATTAAAAATTTAAATGTTGAAAATTATCCTCTGAGCTGTATTTGCCATTCAAAGATCACAGACGAAAAACAGCAAATGCAGCTGAGAGGAATAATTGCAATGTTGAAATGAACATTGACATGTAAGGAAAAGAAAGTCATATTGTCTCTTTACAAGACAGAGTTGAGGTGTGCACTTCATCCACTTGGATGTGCACATCCAGGTGGATGAAGAAGCTCTCAAAAGAGAGCAAAGTATAAATAACAAAGATACTGGGATTACGCAATGTAGTCTGCAGACACTGGTAAACAGGAAAAGGAGGAGTGACAGGATAGATGTTTATAAACTTTTGAAAGGCTTTTGTTATTGGATATAAATCAAAATTTTTTTTTTTTTTTAATATATGGAAGGTAGTGAGAAGACAAGAGAGCACCTGTGGAAGTTTTAAATTTGTGCATGGTTAAGAAAGGAGACTTAGATTTTACTCATGCTGAACAGTGTGTGTGAGTGGAATAGTTTGACTGTCAAAGTGGTGCTTATATTTAGCACAAATGCGTTCAAGAGAAGGTGAATATCAGCTGGTGTTGAAAGTTTTTTCACTTGATTATACTCTATATTAAAGATGCCAAGAAATTATATTCTTGGTTTCATCCTTTATCCAAGTGTAAGCAAATAAAGTTTGCACGTGAAGTAACTTCACAACTGGGCTACTTGTATATAGAGGCTAATGATTTCAGATCAATTGCCTTAGTATTCCCCAATGCAATGCACAGATCCTTACAGACATGTACGAGAGTGGTCTGAAAAGTTCTCAGCCTCGACCATAGATGGCAATACTATCGGCAAAATTTTTTTTTCTAAGTTGGTACATCTGTCATAAGCATTCATGTGAAATTGCAAGTCATTCTATCAAGTAGTTTTTTTTTATACAGCTGTCTGAAGCAAAAGTGTTCTCTGTATCCCTTGAAATGGATAAAATTGAATATTGTGTCATTATAAAATTCTTTGTAAAAGAAAGTTTAACGCCAAAAGAAATTCATTCGAAGTTCACAAAAGTTTATGGGCACTCTTCTCCTTCGTTTTTGAGAATTAAGGAATGGATTGCTGAGTTTAAACGTGGCCGTACCAGCTTTGAAGATGATCCATAAAGTGTAACACCACCAGAAATCATTGATCAAGTGCACGATATGGTATTGGATGACCGGCAAGTCAAAGCACGTGAAATTGCTGAGACTATAGGCATTTCAAAAGAACACGTAGGTTATATTTTGCATGAAGAATTGCAAATGAAAAAGCTTTGCACAAGATGTGATGTGCTTGCTCACAGCAGATCAAAAACGCACTCGCATGAAAATCTCTGAACAGTGCTTGGAACATTTTAACAAGAATAAAACTGATTTTGTGTGTCGATTTATTACTATGGATGAGACTTGGATTCACCATTATACACCAGAATCCAAACTGCTGTTTTGGATTCTGGTGTGTAATGGTGACAGCAGTTAAAACAGTGGACAGCAGCCGGTTGTTCAGTGCCAAGTCATAGCATCGGTGTTTTGGGATGCTAAAGGCATTTGTGTATTAATTATCTTATAAAGGGTAAAACAATAACCGAGGAATATTATTCCGATCTTTTAACCAGACTAGACTAAAAATTCGTGAGAAGAGACCTGGTTTGCAAGTCATCCTTCATCAGGACAAAAAGAAGAAAAAGTCATCCTTCATCAGGACAATGCAACTGCCCACAAAGGTGTTTTGGCTATGGAAAAATTAAGGGATCTGCACTGTGAATTGTTGGAACATCCACCCTATTCCCCAGATTTGGCTCCCTCTGACTTCTATCTCTTCCCAAAACTAAAACTCTTCCTTGTCAGTGTTATTCTTCGAATCAAGAGGTGATTGCAGCTGTAGAGGGGCATTTTGCAGATCTTACTGAGAACCACTACAGGAATGGGATAATGGTGCTGGAATAAATGTATTAGTCTTATGGGAGATTATGTTGAAAAATAAAAATAATTTTGAAATATAAAGTCGTATTTTCATTGTTAGGCTGAGAACTTTTCAGACCACCTCGTATAATGTTATGCATTATGGGAAGGGCCACTAGCGAGACTGATTGACCTTTGTAAAGGAGATCTCCAAAAACTCAAGCGATCACTCAGATCATCCAACAGTGAGTGACCCAAAGGATCATTTAACTGAGTAGTTTTTCTACTCAGTGTTAGGCCCACCCTGCCACAGAGAAGAACCCTCAGCAGTGGCAGGCTCACCCCCACCACTGAGCAGAGTCGCTCATAACCCAGGGAAGAGCATTCACGAAAGAGCAGCCACAAGACCACTTCAGCAGACTTCCCACATCAACAGAAAATTGCATCAGTGGAAGCCAGACCCAGAAGTGATACCAAGGTTGAAGTAATGCAGAAGTCATATTTCCATATACAAGAAGGCAAACGGTGTCAAACCTTATTACTAAAATACTCTGGATTAGAGACAGAAGTTGAAAGTTTTTTCATTTGGAGAGCAGAGATCCTCCCTACTCCCCCAAGAAGCAAGCCAGCCCAGAGATGATCATTAATAAATGTCATCAGTGGGAGCTAGACCCAGAAGAGATACCAAGGTTGAAGTAATAAAGAAGTTATGTTTCCCATATATGAGTAATGAAAAGGTGTATCTCCTTATTACTAAATTATTTTGAATTAGAGATTAATTAGAGATGTTGAAAGTGTTTTTCACTTGGTTATACTATATGTTAAAGATGCCAAGAAATTATATTTTTTTTTCATCCTTTATCCAAGTGTAAGCAAATAAAATTTACACGTGAAATAACTTCACAACTGGGCTACTGTATATAGAGGCTAATGACTTCACATTAATTGCCTTAGTATCACATAATGCAATACACATATCCTTACGGACACATATAATACTATAATACTTGTCACATATGGGTCCATCTAGATGGTGATACTGAAATTCTGTATTTTTTAAAAATTTTTTATTTGCTTTTTGTATGTGATTCCTACTTACAAAATGTTGTATGCTCTAGTACCATAATGGAAGTATGTTTTTTTTTATTCTGTTTTTATGAATTTTAATAATTTTTTTGTATTTTTGATATTTGTTTTTTTTTTACATAATTAAGAAACCCTGCTCTAGAGACCAAACATGGACATTTTTCAAGCTACTTCAGGCCTCCAGTAAGCAGGGCTGTAGTCTCACACCAGACAAAGAAATTCATTCTTACATTAACTGATGGGAGAATAGAGGATGAAGATATGGAGGTGCCAAGAATATTGCAGAACCTCAATGTGAACACAGCCATGGAATTCAATGCCATATCAGCCAGTGTATTGCAAGAATGTGTAAGGGAATTATATAACATCTTGGTTCTGAACAAGCTGCTTAATATAAACCTCAGTACTGGGAAGGTGCCAATGGAGTAGAAAGAGGGCAAAATATTCACACTGCATAAAAGAGGTTGCAAGACAGAAGGAGTAAATTATAGGCCAATCAGCATCTCAGGAGTGTAAGGAGAGAAACTAGCAAAACACAGAATTCAGGATTAGAATATGAAAGTTAATAAGAGGATAAATAGCATCATTAAACAAGAATTGTACACAAAGAAAAAGCTGTGGAGGGAGTATTAAAGAAAACAGTGATCAGCATGCCTATTAACAGTATAAAAATCACAGGAGAAAAGGTGACCAGTATGGTAAAGAAGACCAAAGTTAAATTAGAGAGAAAGATTGCTGATGAGGCCAAAAGAGATTCTAAAGAGTTCTATGTGACAAGTAAAAAGAGGAATGACACAGTTTTGTGAAGGGTAGATTATGCCATGGTAATTTTCTTACTTTTTATAATAAAGTGACAATGGAGTTGGGTAAGGGAAATGGCTACTTATGGATACTATGGACTTTGCAACGACATTAGACAGGATTCAACATAGAACTGTGTTGAATAAATTGGAGCAAATGGGAATGGATATGAATCTGGTGATTTCGATTAAAGGGTGCCTGATGGACTGATATCAAAGAGTGGTTTATGCAGGAGTTGAGTGCAGAAGGCTGGTGACCAGTGGTGTACCTCAGGGCTGAATACTTGGTCTTCTGTTGTTTAATTTGTACATCAATAATATCTACCCTATATATAAATGATGATAAGTCTTTTTTATGTCACATTTTTTGAAACATTTTGAAACTCAGGGCTACCCTGAGTGTCGAGTCTTCAAAATACGAGTCATCAGAATTCAAGGAGAACCGGCCTCCAGTCCAGAACTGGGGGGGCTCCCCTGGTAGGAAATAATTTGATAAGAAATATTCAGTTGTTTGCTAATAATACAAAAGTGGAAAGACAACAGTAAATGAAGGTGATGTAGAGATTCTGCAAATGACCTAAGTAGACTAGCAGCATGTTTTTTCAGTAAAGGCTGCGAGTTTAATGTGATCAAGAGTAAGGTAAAGAGATAGAAGATAAGGTGGATAGAGATGTTACTGTTCCCTTTATAAGGCCATGTCTGAACTACTGTACACAGATCTGGTCACCTGGATTCTGTGGGGATGAAGAAGTCGTGGATATGATTCAGAGGTGAGTGACAAAGATTGCTGCAAGTCTATTGAATGCTCCCTATGACAACAGCTTGTCATAGGGAGATTGAAGAAGCATATAAACTGTTAAAGAAGATTTAGAAAACTAATACTGAAGATTTCTTTTAGTACATGCAAGGGAAGGAGAGAATAAGGGATAACCCATGAAAATTGTGTAAGAGTGTAGTTAGCTAGAGTGTTAGGACTAGATTTTTTGCATGGAGGGTGGTGAATGGGTTGCCAGAAGTGGTTGTGAGTACTTTGTTAATGAATGATAGGTAGTATGTGAATAATGGATTTCCTAGGATGACTCCATGGAAGTACCTATATAATAATAATAATAACAGTAATAATAATAATCTTTAGAAGAGAGACAAATTTCATTGTCTGATGTGTGACTACCACCATGTGCTTATTAAAGTAGTAAAAAATTTCCATATTTGGTCGCTAGAGCAATGCTTCCAGATTGTGTAAAAATAAACAAATATATATATATATATATATATATATATATATATATATATATATAGGAAAATAAAAATAGAAAAAATCCCTAGTTCACACACAGTACTAATGTATTTTACTTTTTTTTTTCATGCATAGGAGTCACAAAAAACAGTAAGTTAAGTATGATTACTGACATGAAATAAAGTCTACTGTAGTTTGTTTTTTACAAGGATTCAAAGGATACAAGGACTCATCCTTGTTTTTCATAAGGATTCAAAACCATACTGCTGCTGTTGCTTAGATGTGTGTGTGTGTGTGCGTGTGCGTGTGTGTTGAAATTATTTTTCTTTGATCCCCATCTTCATAGGCACAAAGGTATGATTAATTTAAACAAAGGAAACCAAACAATAATCTGAGTGTCCTGTTCCCCCTCCCCACTGATATGCTATAGGTCTTGTGATCTTTCCTGTGTTGGTCAGATATTAAAACTGGAGTTGGCGCCAGCGATCATAAATGTTTGGCAAACAGTCTCTAATTAACAATGACCTTCAAAATTTTAGCAACTAATGCAGATTACCAAAAAATAGTCTCTCAAATTTAAATATGCATTATACTTGTAATAGTCTTCCATATTTCAGGCAACTAAAGCAAACAGATTTTTTTACTGGGGGGGGTATTAAAGCTGTGACAAATGACAAAAATTAGACCCTTGTATTGAAATGTGCATCGTGACCATAATCTTCCAGATATCAGTCTACTAAGGCAGCCATACTGTTTAAGTTTGGGAAATGTAAAAATGCCAGATAACAGAAACACAGTCTCTGAAATTTAAATCTGCATCTATATGTATAAAGTTGTTGGAATGTGTGCAACAAATCTATCTAGAATAGCATTCCTTAAGTTTAAATATAGTCGCCAAATATTGCCTAAAATCAGGGAGAAGTGACATTATTATGAGACCATCAGTCACATTTGAAATCACTTTACCACACACACACAAAGAGCAAATTAGGACAGTACAACCCTCAGGCTACTATTTAGCATCTGTATGTCTCATGTATGGAAGAAAAGACATCTTAATGAACTAATCATATACTGACATAATTAAATAAAACAAGTTATTATCCTTAATTCGTTTCTTTGAATGATAATCAGCACTATAAATCATACCGTATGATTATTAGATATACAAAGATACTGCAAAGAAACTCAGAATTGGTCACAACAAAAATATTTGAATGTCCAATAGGGCATTGGACATTCAAATATATACATTCAAACATCAATAACGTAGCGCAGTGTAAAGCTGTGGTTGTCCCTTTCTTTTCCCTTGAGTGGAATCTAAACCAAATTGTTCCACAGTTTGACATAAACAAGAACACCTATGACTAACATTTTCGTATACATTCTCTTTGTTTCTCTCTCTTGAAAATTAAATTTAGCAAAACAAAAAAGATCTACAATTCCAAATTTCGTGTATAACTTCTTTTAAGGTATAATAATTGTTCTTACATCACCCCACCCCCATGCAACACAAGTTATATCTGGCTCAAACCAAATTTTTGCAAAATTATATCTAAACAAAAGAAACTGCAATCTTCAAATATACAGTATACAGTTTTCTCTTTTGGAATGACTTTTAATGGGATTATATTGATCAAGTACATAAAATAAAGAACTGTTATACCAACTAAGGCTGCTGGCATCTTCAGGGTACATAGCTGATGTAAGGCACTAAAAAGTAAAAAACTGTTAAACTATAATCAACCGATTCCAACAAAGAACAGAGCACATACAATACATGCATAGAGAGTGCATGATCTCACTTGTTGTAATTTAGGAACGTTCTATAGTTGGTACTGTAATTCAGTTCTGGCGAGTTGAGAGATCTGATAAGGGTCTTCCAGATCATGGGTAAGATTAGTCCTCGGTTCCTTTAAGGTTTTGTATACAGCGGGCAACTGTTGTGGCCTCTTTAAAAATTCGGGAACAGAAATCCTCCTCCATGTAAGGAATTGTGCTTCTTTCCCACTCTATGGTATGGTTCGTTCTTGAGAAATGAAACGCAAACCCCGATTTTTTCTTCTCTGTTATTATTGACGTCACCTATGTGTTCTTGACCAGAGCTTTTTGGTCAAGAAACTTAAACATTTTTTTTAAGTTTTCTCTTTTCATAAGATAAGATATTGTAAGGCTTAAGTCAACCATCTTCATCTACATCTTTTTGTCCCAAAATCATGTGAATTTTCTAAATGGAACATGATAATTATTTGTGATAATTAACCATGTGTTTCATTTTCTAGTTTTAAAAATCCATGAAATAAGAAATTTTATAAGAAAAATAAGTAAAGTTTATCTTGCACTGCTATATTACACACAAAAATTAATATATTGTTGCTTTCCCCACCACTAAGTATATTTTTTATTCACCACAGTAACACACTACTGTAAAATCTCTTCTGATAAGTCACTTATCGTGATTGTTTTTAATGCTTTTCTAGGGAGATTGCACTTAAAGAAATGTAAATTTTGTCTGTACTAATTTTGTATTTATAATAACTTATTAATGGGCCTTGGTTAAAATAATGTGGTGCATGATGTCATATGGCAATTTCAAAAGACACATGAAGTATGACATCATAATGTTCGGATGTCAATACATGACCACATATGGAAGTTTCGAGAGATGCGTGCATGCATACATCAGAATTCCAGGCCTTTATAAGGTGAAATGCCGAGAAGGATTTTGTCTTAGGTTTCTCAATCTTTTCTTACCTGAATCCACCATGAGAAGTATTATGTCAATCATCGGAATATCACGCTAGGAAAAAGCTGCACATTGCCACTATGTCAAGGATCCTAGAAGGCATAATCGACAACTCAGACAAAGAAGAAATTTGGCAGGCATTCAAGATCAAGCCAGCAGAAAGAAAGAAGAGAGAATCATTTTTGTGTGGACAAAAGATTTATTCATGTAAAAGGCAGCGCTGAATGAGCATTGTAAGTACTTAGATATGTGATAAATCTGAGCAAGAGTGTATATCAAAAGAGTCTGTTTATGGATACAGTAAGATTATGTAAATAAATATTAAAGTAAGTTCACTCAAGGTGCATCTTAATCTCAACTGTGTATAAAGTAATTATTGTCTGAGTAAGAAGAGTACTGTACTAGATAATGTAAATTAATTATTGAATTAAGCTTACTCAAGGTATGCCTTATTTTCAGTTTGTGTATGTATGACTAGCAGGATATTCAAGACTGTGATTTAGCTTAAAGGAAAAAAATGTAGAACTAATTCTGAATTAGAAAGAATTGATTTTAACAAAGAATATATTTTAATGCAGATCAGACTGTCTAAATGATCCTCATCATCATCAAATTCCTGCCATGCACCATCATGGGGTATAAAGGATATGATAGTACCACATGAAAAATTTACATCATTACTAACTTCGTATCTACAATTTTCCTCCAAATCAGTCTGTTACTTGTCAAGACCGCAACATTATCAGATCTTACATTTCTATTGTCTAAGGCACTTTTTACCGTATCAATCTACCTATATCTTGGTCGTTTTCCTGCCAATCCGGCAGAGAATACCTGTTTTGCTAATCTTTCCTCGCCCATTCTGTTTAAATGACCATACCAACCTGGGATTAGCTCTGCTAATGCATTCCTGGATGCTGACAATGTCAAGTTCTTTTCTAATATCCTCATTTTTAATATGATATTGCCATTGATGCCATCTGTTCATGCCTGTAATCTTTCTCAGGACTCTCATATCTGCATCTCTAGCCTTTGGTCAAGTGTTTTACTTCTAACCAAGCTCTTAGATCCATAAGTTAAAATTGGTTTGAAAGCTGTTTTATATACAGCTAATTTAGTGTTTTGACTAATTTCTCTCTTATTCCATATAAATTTATTCAGTTGACTTCCTACCATACCAGCTTTGTATTGATTGTGTTGTCTATTTCCATATTTAATTTACCACCTTAACTAAAAATCGTACCTAAGTAGCTAAAATGTTTTACTTGTTATATTGGTTCTCCATTCACAATGCAGTCGACATTTTAATAAACACAAAGCATTGTCTTTGTCTTGTTATTGCTGACCTTCATCCTTCATACCATATCTATTACAACAGTTATTCAATTTAGTCATGGAATCTTGCAGACCTGTAGCAGATTAATTTAGAAGTATAACATCGTCTGCATGAAGCAAAAAGCTGACATTAGCATCTCCAATTTGGTATCATGTTTAATACCACTTTCCTTCATAATGTGATCCATATAGATAATGAATAACAGAGGGAATAATGCACATCCTTGTCTGACACCAGATTTAACATAAAACCCTCTTCCTGTATTTCCTTCAATTCTAACTGCTGACTTACAAGTCAATTAAAGACTAAGTATTGCTTGATACAATGCCCCATTGACACCATACAACATAGCATATTGAATAGCTTCTCAATTGGCACCTTGTCATATGCCTTTTCCAGATCTACAAAACTTAAATACAGATCTTTGTTATATTCTCATGATTTCTCAACTATTTGTGGTAAAGTGAAGATCTGATCCTGACAGCCTCTATTTGGCCTGAATCCAGCTTGTTCTTCACCAAGCTTCTCTTCCACAATCCTTCTCAACCGTTTCTCAAGTATACTTGTATAAATCTTACCAGGAACACACAGTAAGGAAATACCTCTGAAATTCTCACATTCAGTTTTATTTCCCTTTTTATATATGGCTACTATTCAGAGCTCTACTCCAATCATCAGGAATTCGTCCTTCTGAATATGCAGTGCAGCCACTGTAGGACTTTTATACCTCCATACTTCAGCATTTCTGGTCGAATATCATCTACTCCTGCTGCCTTTCCACATTTCAAGCCTTTGATGGCTTTTTCTACTTCAAGTATGGATATGTATTCCTGACTGCATGGTCAGTGTTTTTTTATCACTGTACTGTCATCACTGCTTGTTTCATTTAGCAATTTTTCGAAGTAATTACTCCATACTTAAACATCTTTTTCTCCAGTTTTCATGTCATCTTTATCATCTCTAATTCCTTTTACAACACTCTTTCCTCCATTTCTAAGCTTCTTCAACAACCTCCAGCATATCTTGCCACCTTCTTGATATTTACTTTCTATGTTCTTACGAGTCTTCAAATGACTTGCAAAATATTGAGTGCAAAATCTCGCACTCAATACATGGTCTAACTGGTGCAGTCGAAAACAAATAAATTTGTTAGACAATAGAGTGTAAGAGCATAAGTACAGTAGAAATAAATAAATGGCAGCAGTTGACCATTTACGATATCTCATGAAGTTTAAGTAAAAAACCAAAAAGACAAAGGTGGGCTGTAATAAAATGAAACAAACAGTGACACTTCTACTACTAACTGGTTTAACAAAAAAGTAAGACAAACCTTGAGTTTTCATCTGCCTTTTCACATGCTAACAACAAAGCTTCAGAAGAAAGAGAAGCCATTGTATGGTTTAAAGTGTTATTAATATGAATTGCATGATGAATACTTGTGTCATGAAACTCAGCATCAATTGAATTTTCTTCTTCTGTATTGTAATTTCGTACTACACCTACTGTATTCCACACCTGAAAAGAAAACAACATACAAGGTATTACTATAATTTACGTATTTTGTAATATTTTAATTAAACTAATTTTTAGGTGTAAGAATAAAAGTATTAACTTGTTCAAAATAAGGATATAGAATTAAAGCACTGTGTTGTAATAAGGTTCATATAGATATTATTATTAGAAATACACTTTTATTAATACAGACCAGTATTTTACAAATAAACATTTATTAAAACCTACCAGTTTCGCCAGCAAACTGTCTGGGTTTTTCAAGGTATTACGGAGATATGAAAGTAAATGCAAATTAAAAGGAACATAAAAAACGTTGTAAACCAAACTAGTATCTATGGTTACACGTTTCGCGTGACAAAGATGGCTTATTGTTCTTATTCATTATCACGCATGCGTGTTTGTTGTAGACTTGTAATGTGATTACTGGCTAGCTGTAGTTCAGATTGACTGAGAGAGAGGATCAAGTTTTTTCACGAACTGTTGAGAATCATACCCTGATTTCTGTTGAGGTTTCCGCCGGTTATTAGTACTATTGTGGCTTCCTTAAATACACGATGCCTGTAGTCGTCATCGAGGTATGGCATGGAGCTGTTTTGCCAATCTATCGTGTGGTTAGACGTGCAGAAATGATGTGCTAAGCCGGAAGAAATGCTTCTGTTGTGGTTTACATCACCAACATGTTCTTTTTGTCTAATTTCTAAACTTCGTGAAGTTTGTCCAATGTAGGCAAGACCACAGGAGCAGGGAATGTAATATACTCCTGGATATTTGTAGAACGGAACTTTATCTTTTGGAGATCCTAAAACTTGTCTGATGTTGGTGGTTGGTTTGAAGACCACTCTGATGTTGTTGGCTCTTAGTATTCTTGCTATTTGATAAGAAATTGACTTGATGAAAGGTATCACTACAGTAGAAACGTGCTGACGGTGGGATTCTTCTTGTCTGGGGTTGTCATTGTATAGATATTTTTTGATGATGTTTTGAGGGTATCCATTTTGTGATAATGTGTTGGCTATTAGTGAGAGTTCATTCTGTGTATCCTCCTCTTCTGATATAAACTTTTTGGCTCTATGTTTCAACATGTGGATAATACTCAGTTTGTGTGACTTGTGGATAAAATCAACTCAATACATAGCAAGATAAAATTCACTCTGGAAGTAGAAAACAACAACCAACTGCATTTTTTAGATATTTTGATAAAAAAACAACCTAACAGTGTCAAATTATCCATTTACAGAAAGCCCACAGATACTGGAAGATATCTTCACTATACTTCAAACCATCACAAGTCACACAAACTGAGTATTATCCACATGTTGAAACATAGAGCCAAAAAGTTTATATCAGAAGAGGAGGATACACAGAATGAACTCTCACTAATAGCCAACACATTATCACAAAATGGATACCCTCAAAACATCATCAAAAAATATCTATACAATGACAACCCCAGACAAGAAGAATCCCACCGTCAGCACGTTTCTACTGTAGTGATACCTTTCATCAAGTCAATTTCTTATCAAATAGCAAGAATACTAAGAGCCAACAACATCAGAGTGGTCTTCAAACCAACCACCAACATCAGACAAGTTTTAGGATCTCCAAAAGATAAAGTTCCGTTCTACAAATATCCAGGAGTATATTACATTCCCTGCTCCTGTGGTCTTGCCTACATTGGACAAACTTCACGAAGTTTAGAAATTAGACAAAAAGAACATGTTGGTGATGTAAACCACAACAGAAGCATTTCTTCCGGCTTAGCACATCATTTCTGCACGTCTAACCACACGATAGATTGGCAAAACAGCTCCATGCCATACCTCGATGACGACTACAGGCATCGTGTATTTAAGGAAGCCACAATAGTACTAATAACCGGCGGAAACCTCAACAGAAATCAGGGTATGATTCTCAACAGTTCGTGAAAAAACTTGATCCTCTCTCTCAGTCAATCTGAACTACAGCTAGCCAGTAATCACATTACAAGTCTACAACAAACACGCATGCGTGATAATGAATAAGAACAATAAGCCATCTTTGTCACGCGAAACGTGTAACCATAGATACTAGTTTGGTTTACAACGTTTTTTATGTTCCTTTTAATTTGCATTTACTTTCATATCTCCGTAATACCTTGAAAAAGCCAGACAGTTTGCTGGCGAAACTGGTAGGTTTTAATAAATGTTTATTTGTAAAATACTGGTCTGTATTAATAAAAGTGTATTTCTATCTATAAAAACGACCAAAAATGTATACCTTGAGATATTATTATTATCATATAGGTAATCTCCATGAGGCAGAAAACTCATCGCAGGGGATCCATTATTCACAATACCTATCATACCTCACCTTAAACTCACTCAATGACAAAGCATTCACAACCACTCCAACTCCTGACAACACACACACTCTTGCCATTCTTCATGCAAAAAATCTAATCCTAACATGTTTGCTAACTACTCTTAGACAAATTTCCAGGGATGACTCTCGTTCTCTCCTATGCTGCCATGTACAAAAAATGAAAGAAGTCTTAGTTGTCAGTTCCATATTCCTTTTAATAGCTTATATGTTTCAATCAGCTAGTTTTTGAAGTCCACAGACAGTCAAAGTATTCTCATAGGAAGCATTCCACAGACCTTCAACAATCTTTGTTACTCATCTCTAGATCCTTTCCAAACTTCTTCATTCCTATGGAATCGTTCCAGATATGGCCTTATTAGACTCACATATGGAAACAATAACCTATATATATCCCTGCTTGTTAGTGAACTCTTCAACAATCACATAATGTGATGTGATGTGTTGTTTTTGCCACCTTTGCAACATGCCCTCTAAACTTCAACTCCCTGCCCATAATCACATAAGTCTTTGGCCTCATCAGTTTCCTGCAGTTCAGTTCTATCAACATAGTACACAGCTTGGGATCTTTTTCCCAAAGTGAATGACATTACACTTGGCCACATTAAACTCACAGCCATTTTTAACCTTTGCCCATACTGCTAGTCTGTTCAAGTCTTCCTGTAGGATCTTTGCATTGACTTCATTTAGCGTTGCTCTTCCCAGTTCAGCATTGCCATCAAACAACTGAATATTTCCTGCCAAATCATTTATACATAATTGATATAGAAATTAAACAACAAAGTATCAAGTACTGAGCCCTGAGATACACCCGTGATCACTTGCCTTCTCCTGGACCCAACTCCTCCATAAAACCACTCTTTAATACCAACCCATCAGCCATCATCTAATCGAAATTGCCAGATTCATATCCATCCCATTAGATCCAATTCATGCAACAGAGTTCTATGTGGAATCCTGTCAAATGCCTTCACAAGGTCTAGCAATATCACCGAGCAGCCATTTCCTTTATCCAACTTTATTACAAAAAACCATGTTGTCCCTTATTCAGTATCATATTCCTACCAACTCAGTACTGTATTCTGTCCTTCATCAATTTTTCCAATATCTTAACCCCCCCCCCCACTCCTGAGATGCTGATTGGACTATAATTTGCTCATTCTGTCTTGGAGCTTTTCTTTTATGCAGTGGACTGTGTTTCCCTCTTTCCATTTCAGTGGCGGCATCTTCCCATTGAGGCTTAAATTAAACAGTTTGGTCAGAGGAGCTGATAATTCCCTTGAATATTCTCATAATGCATGGTCCAATATGTCATCTGATCCCATGGATGTATCGGCATTGATTGTCTGCAATATTTTAAGCACCTCTGTTTCTTCAACTGCTATTCTCTTATTGGTCTCTTATTATTTGGGATTCTAGCATTGCAACATCACCACCTATAAGGTACACTCCTGCAGAGTGTACCATATAGGTGGTGATGGTAGCAGAGCAAACCAATATGGTTTGCTCTGCTACCTCCCCACCATCAGAACTTTTTAATGTTACCTTTTCATAGCCATTCCTCTGTAAGATTAGCTATATATTAAAATTCAGATATCCCACAAGTTTAAAATATAGAAATTTATATAAAAAAATAAAAAATATTCATCTATAAAATATATAGATGAATTAAAGTTAGAAGGTAATAATAAAGTAATTTCTAAAGGTAGTTATTTAAACATATATTTCCTTTCGTATGTCACAATCAAACATTTTGAAATGTTATTTTTGTCTTGGCTATAGAAGCTTTGCTTAGATGTCAAATAAATTTGTTTAAATTAAAGATATTAAAGCATAATTATGGCTTTGTATGAGTTATCTAACGTTATGTGATGTTGGTGCCATATGTATGCAAACAAACACTGTCTATGAAATGCTGTCAATAGCAAGAGAAGAAAGCTGTGAAGTTTGTGTCTTCAATACATAAAGACTGGAAGAAATTAGAACAAAAGTTAGAAACAGAAGACTGAGAGAGGATATCCTTGTATAAAGAGGTGTGAAGTTTTTATTAGTCATCAACCCATATAGGATTTATTTCAGTTGAAGCTGAAAGGAACTTGATTGATTTCCAGTTTATATAAAATGGGCCCAGTAAAGTTGTATTATTTGGGATTCTCAGTCAGATAAGTGATTTCTAACTATTAACATTGTTTTAGTTATTTCTTCAGGTGCTTTCATACAGAAGGCAAAGGTTGTTCTAAAGCAGTGATGGCAAACCTTTTTACCCAGGTGTGTCAAACATTCTTTTTTTTTAAATATTGAAGTTGTTGATGTGCCACTTGCATACATGCATTATAAATTTAACTACATAATCATAGATGGTGACTTATACATATCATACAATTAATTTAATAAAGTGAAATCACACAGTGTCTCCTGATGTATAATACAATGGAAACAAACCAGGGGATGACCAACATATACTGTAAATTGTTTGATAAAACCGACATTACGGCCAACCATATTAGGCGTGCCATCAGTTGTAATCGAAAATATTTTCGATAAATCTGTTTCTCATGGAACACTTTAACAACACAGTCGCATATGTCTTTACCTGTCATGTTTTGAGGTAAATTTTATAACTTTATCAATTCCTCGTGCATAGAATCACCGTGAACATACCTTGCAATAATACCCAATAGAGCTGCTGACATAACATCTGTAGTTTCGTTGAGACAAATGGAAAAACAATGGCATGAGTTCAAATCTTCTTGTATTTGATTTTCTATACTAGCATTCATTGATATAATTCTGTCTTTAATAGTATTTCTACTTAATGGTAACTCTTTCATGCGCTTTACAATAGCTTCCTTATTATGAAAGTCCTCAAATAAAAATGGTGCACACTTTACGAAAGCCTCTTTAATATAATCACCATCACTAAGTGGTTTCCCATGTTCAACAATAGTATGTGAAATACTGTAACTTGCGGCTATTAAATTTGAAGATCCTGAAACAAATTTAATTAAAGTCCCTGATTGTGATTCTGCCAGTTTTAGATGTTCCAATATGTATTCTTTGCGTTCTTCAAAAGTTTTTTCTAGGAGCCATTTGTGCTTAGTTTTCAAAATGTCTTCTTACATTCCAAGTTCTGCTCACAGATAGCTCACCACACAATTTTATTGCCTCTATCAATAACATCATATTGTTCAGTCCAGGCATCTTGGAAATTTCTTCCACTTCCTTTCTGTGATAATTTTAGTTTTTTATTAGTGCTAGCTGCCATTGTAAAAGGTTTCGCAAATTAAAAAAGAGCACAATTATATACGGGGTGCTTAAGGGTCAAAGCTGTATAACTGAGAGGAGACCTCCACATAGCCTTTAAAGGAATGCGGAGAACCGACCAGGGCTTCTGACCTAATGTCCAATCCTCACTTTCTCGTGGTGCACCCTGTTGGGTATCTACTTTGATACTGAACGAACGAGGATGGGCTGGCAATTTGGGATTTAGCCAACCAAATTGTATTCTTATTGGTTAAACCAAAATAAAAAAGATGGTACAACATGACAAAATTTCATGGCAGCTGGGGCGTCGCCCGGTTAAACAAGGCCCCCGTTGTTTTCGCCAGGGAACCAGGGCGAACAGCGAAAAGTCAGCTACTGGAACAAATCTGAAAACAAACCCCAACTCAACATCACCAGAGTTAAAGATCGGTACTATCAACGTAAGAAGCCTGAATGGCAAAGAAATGGAGCTAGCCGAGGAATTAGATAAGTACCAGATCGACATTATAGGGGAGACTGAAACAAAAAAGACCAAAACTGGTGAGATCTTTCTGAGCAATAAATACAAAATGTTATATTCAGGCAATGACAATCAAGGAAAAGAAGGAGTAGCCATAGTATTCAACACAAAATACAAGGCTAATCTTCTTGATTGGCAGTCAGTCTCAAGTAGAGTCATGTGGGCAAATATGAGAATGGGGAACTGGACAATGAGACTTATTTGTGCCTATGGTCCCAAAGAAGGTTCTACTAAGGTAGAAGTGGAGAAATTTTTTGGGGCTTTAGAGAAAGCAGCTGACACAATATAAAAGGAAAAGTTGGTCCTTATTGGGGATCTAAATAGCAGAGTAGGAAATGATTGTGATACATACAAAAATATTTTGTTAAAATTTGGAGAAAAGAGCAAAGCTAATAATAATGGCAAATATCTGTTGGATTTCTGCTCAGGACATGGACTGGTTATTACTAACACCATGTTCCAACATAAAAATGTGCACAAATTCACATGTAGAGAAGAGGCTAGGAATAAAAAAAGTCTCATTGACTATGTTATTGTTGATAGTGATGTTTTCTCCCTGGACACCAGAGTGTACAGAGGATATGAAATTGGAAGTGATCACTATTTAGTCTTGAGCAGGATAAAATTGAATTTCATATTGAAAAGAATAACATGTAAAAAAGTTTTAAAGCGAATATAAGTTGAGCAGCTCCCAGGTGTGAACTGTAGACTAAAATACAGAAAGGTTATTGAAAAGAAAATGAAAGAGTGTGAGAACAGGAATGAAACCTTGGAGATTCAGTGGCAAACTCTGAAGAAAACATTGATTGATTCTGCCAGAGAGGCATGTGGTGAGGTTGTGTGCAAGGATAAAAAAATCAGAACTCCCTGGTGGACACGGGAAGTTAAAGAGACAGTGAAGGAAAAGAAGAAAGCATATCAAAAGTTCCTGGCAAATAAGTCAGCTTTTACTCTTAGAGAATACAGAGACAAATGTAAGAAAGCTAAACAGTGTGTAAAACTAGCTAAACAAAAGTCATGGGAGGACTTTGGCAAGAATATAGAAAATAAATATCAAGAAGGTGGCAAAATATTCTGGAGGTTGTTGAAGAAGCTTAGGAATGGAGGAAAGAGTGCTGTAAAAGGAGTTAGAGATGATAAAGGTGACATGAAAATGGGAGAAAAAGATATCCTTGAAGTATGGAGTAAATACTTTGAAAAACTTCTAAATGAAACAAGCAGTGATGACAGCACGGTGATAAAAAAACACTGACCAGGCATGCAGTCAGGAATACATATCCATATTTGAAGTAGAAAAAGCCATCAAAGGCTTGAAATATGGAAAGGCAGCAGGAGTAGATGATATTCGACCAGAAATGCTGAAGTATGGTGGTATGAAAGTCTTACAGTGGCTGCACTGCATAGTTCATAAAGCCTGGACAGAGGGACAAATTCCCGATGATTGGAGTAGAGCTCTCATAGTACCCATATATAAAAAGGGAAATAAAACTGAATGTGAGAATTACAGACGTATTTCCTTACTGTGTGTTCCTGGTAAGATTTATACAAGTATACTTGAGAAACGGTTGAGAAGAATTGTGGAAGAAAAGCTTGGTGAAGAACAAGCTGGATTCAGGCCAAATAGAGGCTGTCAGGATCAGATCTTCACTTTACGACAAACAGTCGAGAAAGCATGGGAATATAACAAAGATCTGTATTTAAGTTTTGTCGATCTGGAAAAGGCATATGACAAGGTGCCATGAGAGAAGCTATTCAATACGGGGCATTATATCAAGCAATACTTAGTCTTTATTTGAGTTGTAAGTCAGCAGTTAGAAATGAAGGAAGTACAGGAAGATGGTTTAATGTTAAATCTGGTGTGAGACAAGGATGTACATTATCCCCTCTGTTATTCATTATCTATATGGATCACATTATGTAGGAAAGTGGTATTAAACATGATATCAAAATTGGAGATGTTAATGTCAGCTCTTTGCTTTATGCGGATGATGTTATACTTCTAAATAAATCCGCTACAAGTCTGCAAGATTCTCTGACTAAATTGAATAGCTGTTGTAATAGATATGGTATGAAGGTCAGCAATAAAAAGACAAAGACAATGAAAATAGGCAGAATCATTGAAAATGTCAACTGTGTTGTGAATGGAGAACCTGTGGAACAAGTAAAACATTTCAGCTACTTAGGCATGATTTTTACTGAAGATGGTAAAATAAATATAGAAATAGACAACAGAATCAGCAAAGCTGGTATGGTGGGAAGTCAATTGAATAAATTCATATGGAATAAGAGAGAAATTAGTCGGAACACTAAATTAGCTGTATACAGGACGGTGTTCAAACCAGTTTTAACTTATGGATCTGAGAGCTGGGTCAGAAATAAAACACTTGACCAAAGACGAGAGACCGCAGATATGAGAGTCCTGAGAAAGATTAGAAGCGTGAAGAGATGGCATCAATGGCAATATCATATTAAAAATGAGGATATTAGGAAAGAACTTGACATTGTCAGCATCCAGGAATGCGTTAGGAGAGCTAATCTCAGGTGGTATGGTCACTTAAATAGAATGGGAGAGGAAAGATTAGTAAAACAAGTGCTCTCTGCCAGGTTGGCAGGAAAACGACCCAGAGGAAGACCAAGATATAGGTGGATTGATATGGTACAAAGTGCCTTAGAGGATAGAAATATAAGATCTGATAATGTTGGAGTCTTGACAAGTAACAGACTGATTTGGAGGAAAATTGTAGATAGGAAGTTAGTAATGATGTAATTTTTTCATCTAGTACTGTCATATCCTGTACACCCCTTGAGGGTACATGGCAGGAATTTGATGATGATGATGATGACAATTATATACGGCGGTAATTAAGCAGTAATAATTAATAAGAAGAATTACTGGAAATGAATTATACACCAGCAACTCAAATTACTTAAGTGGCAGACCATGCAAGACTACCACTACTTCAGCAGGATTGCCAGATTTATTACCGGTACATTCATAGCAACCTTGTTACGATTTGCTCTCTATCACGCTACTAAATAACAGCTATTTAGTAGGTTTTGTTACTATTTGCATTATTTAACAAAATTTATTGAATTTATTACAACTATAAAAATGTTTTCATTATTTACTCAGATAAATTCAATATTTAATGCTGAGAATTATATTTCTGTTAAAGTGGTTTAATCAAGTTTAGAACTTGTATTACTCAGTTGAGAGACTTGGAATGCATACATGAACGAATTTCACACAGAAGTCAAATGAAAACTTTAAGTTTATAATATATAAAGC
Organism: Typopeltis vanoorti; assembly: GCF_054136105.1. Taxonomy (NCBI): domain Eukaryota; kingdom Metazoa; phylum Arthropoda; class Arachnida; order Uropygi; family Thelyphonidae; genus Typopeltis; species Typopeltis vanoorti. The sequence continues at coordinate 82,472,948 of NC_143558.1, forward strand.
ACATATTTATAAGTTTGTATCGTATAATATTGATAATAATTTTTATAAGTTTTTATAATATCATATGACTATGCAGAAATTATAATGATTAAGAAAGAAAACATAAACTTAAAAAGCTCGTTGTTTATAGGCTAGTTACAAAATAAAATAGAAATAAGCTAACTACAAAATAAAATAGAAATAGGCTAACTATAAAATATAATTCTTTCAATGAATCGAAACCTACCTTTGTCTTAACTGAGAGCAATCTTACACGATTTATTGCAGTTTTTTTTTTTATCAGAATACCAATATCTTTCAACATCCAAGGTGTGTCACCTGAAACCTTCAAGTGCATCAGTGCTGACACACGTCATAGGTTCGCCATCACTGTATTAAAGTATTAACGTATTTTTAAATACTTTTTAAAGTATTAAACTGTTGAAATGCTTTCAAGAAGAAGAATGTTGAGACTATCACACAGAAAGTTAATTCATCCTAAAATGATGAGTTTTAGCAGCTTATTCAATGGAGCTTGCTACTACTTTTGTATAGAAAGTAAAGTTACACAAGTGTTGTGAATGAAGACAAGATTTGTTTCATTCAGTGATCTATGATTTTAAGATGCAAGAAGAATTTGTCTTATGTTGCTGTCATATAGAGAGCACCTTTGTTTTGTGTTAGTCTTTCTTCTGTGTGAACTCAAGAAGGAATAAAAGTTATCTAGAAGGCAAGAGTCTACGGTTCCAGGAGTGTTATCCAGATAGGACAATATCTACACTGCTCAAAACAATTAGAGATATTTTAGTTTCTGTCGGATAATTATAAATTTCTGCAAATAATTATAACTATTGGGTACTTTATACATTAATAAATATTTCTTACTTATGGATAGGGTGTAATTGATGACATATTGTTTAAATAATCAATATTTATTACAAATTTAACAAATTATACATTTTAGCGTGAAATAAAATTAACAAGAATAACAACCAGAATATCCCCTAATTGTTTTGAGCAATATATTAGTTTATGTGACTGTAAAGTTATAGTGTTTTTCTTGTTGTGATTTAATTAAAATGCACTGTTGCTTGCACATTAGTTAATTTGATGTTGTATCTCTTACAGGGTTAAAAGTTAGGTTACATATGGGATATCCAGGTATACAAACCTGTGTATGCAAGCTAGATTTAGAATTCAGTTTAAGATGTTCTTTTTAATTTGACTTTAAGAATTTAAACCACTTGGAGTGTGTGGAAGTGATTAAGCATATATACTCATATCACCCCCCTACCCCCCACACACACATACCTCCTTTTTCTTGTCACATAGCAAAAGAACTCTTTAGGATTTCTTTTTGTCTCATCAGCTAGCTTTCTCTCATAATTGACTTTGGAATTCCTTACCATATAGATTACCCTTCTTGCTTATGCCTTGTACTGCTCATGGACATGATGACCACTTTTTTCTTTGTGATCCTTCACAACCTTTTCTTTGCCTACAACTCTTGCTTAATGAAACTATTCACCCATCTAACTCCTATCTGATTTATTCTTTTGCCTCTGTGTATACATTCTCATACTGCTTTCTTCAAACACCCCATGACCAACTCCCATGCATCATCAACATCTCTGCCTTCTATATTCTTACAGATGGCACTGCTGAAAGCTGACTCCTTAACTTGTCATAATCACCTGCATTGTAATCCACATATATATTCCTTCTTAACAGAAAATTCTGCATGTTTAGCAATCTCCCAGATCAAGACTACATTATCAGTTACCGTCTAGTGGATGCAGTGTAGCTAGATTGGTTACTATTAAGTTTTCTGACGCTATGATCCAACGCTCTTAAGCCTCGTGGCCCCTCTCTTACATGCTGCTTCAGGTAATTATCTCTCATCGGGTTTATAAATTCCAGTTCTTTCCCTTCTATGACCATTTCTCTTCCAAATCTATATCCCCCATTTTAATTACTTGACATGCACTAATTGTTCAAAATTTGCCAATGTATGTCATCTACATTCTTCATTATATCCTGGATTATAACAACAATCGATTATATATTTCATCCTGTTGTCCTCTAATCAATGCCAACACCAGATAGCATCAAATGATTGCCCTGTACATTCCTGTCCTCCTACTCTCTTTTGCTTTTGATATCATTAGCAAAACTCCTTCCCTCATATCCTCTTTGAAGATACTATATCCTTTCCACTCTATTTCTATGAGCAGGACTCCAGGTATGTATGTATATGTATATCTCTCTCTCTCTCTCTCTCTCTCTCTCTCTGTGTGTGTGTGTGTGTGTGTGTGTGTGTGTGTGTGTGTGTGTGTGTGTGTGTGTATGTAATGTATTCTCCTCCATTTCAAAACATCATCTCATTCAGCATCATGATTTAATCATGGGCAACCTCCAGTGAATGAAGTTTAATTTTCAACCAGGAGATTGCATCTTATGTAGACAACTGAGATGCCAGTATTCTTTGGTAGAAAAGCAGAAAGTAAAAAACTCAATTCACACACCAAATATCTAGTTAAAATTCTCTCGATCAACAAGTTTTCATTCTATATTACATGCGATTTCGGAAATTTTTTCACTTGGTTGCAAATTAGATTAAACTTGTCAAAAAAATTATATTGTTGTTTTACTCTTTATCGAATTGTAAGCAAAAAGTCTAGTCATTAATGACTAGGTTACTTGTATATAAAGCTAAATATATATGAAGTCTAATTGTGATGTTTTACGAAGAACTATCTGCAATAGTTTATCTTGTAACATTTTTTTGCTAGCTTTATCGTTGAAAGCAGATTCTGCTGAGTCTGCAAATTACAGTTGACTTTTATGGAGAACTCGAAGCCACCATAGGAATTGTGTTGTAGTGGATAGTTGTGTTGCTATGATGTTACTCTTGACTTCTGCTCCACTATATGGGATTATCTCACTGTTTGAATTTGTAAAAAGGCAATCCCTATTATTCTGCATTTGTACATATGTGTGTGGAATAATTTTATATATAGGATGTGTGTTTTGCATTATGGGATACAAAGGCAATAAATGTGAAGGCATTTAGCCTATATACAGAAGTAACCTAGTCTCGAACATATTTCACATGTAAATCTTGTTTGCTTATACTCAAATACAAGCCCCACAAACACCCACTGTCTGGCTATGCTATGAGGATGATGTGCTCACTATTTGGCCACATGGCTTAGATACACTCCACAATTTCTTAAAACACTTAAACAATCAATTAAAGAATCCAGTTCGCCTTGGAAAAGGAAAACAATAACAGTCTTCCTTTCCTGGATACTCTGATTACACACCAGGCTCCCGGTGTGTGTGTGTGTGTGTGTGGGGCTTAAGATTTTTTTGTTGGGGGGGTGCCTAGAGAGAGCAGCTTGAGTCTCCGGGGAAAGTGTTTTCTGACGTGGCCTGTGTGGGGACTTTGTCAGTGGATTCTTTTCCCTGGAATATGAGCGGTTCTGCTCAATGGTATGTAAGCCTGTCACTGAGTAGAACCAACACTGAGTTGGATGATCTTTTGGTCACACTCGTAGGGAGTGGTTCAAGGAATCATCTAATTTTTAGAGATAGATTTACTTAAGCATCTGCCTGGTCTCTGATAAAAACCAACCAGTTTGAAACAGCTGTCAGGCCAGTGAAACCTTATCAAAATGGACCAACAGGATGCGAATATATGGATGCTTGAGCAGTGATCATGTTCTCCTATAAAGTCCAGTTAGGGCAACTTGTAAATGCCAGCGAGTGTATTCCCATAAGCTCTCTGGTTAAATTTCGTACAAAACTTCTATAGTTTCTGTATTCGGCTTTGAGATAATGCTGGTTTTAATATCCACTTGATTTATATAATTTTGCATAGCTGAAATGAAGGGCTCTTTATTTTAGTAAATATTTCTTCCTTGGTCATCAAGGCATCTCCATGGACACAAAGAAGTGCAACTAAGCACATACACAGTAGCAGGAAGGCAACACACAGACAGTATGAAAGGCAGGAAACTGCAGTCTTAACTGGCACCCTCTATATGTGCAGCAATGAAAACTTGCTGAAGATCACAAAGACCATCGGGATTTCCCCCTTTCTGGATGTTTGTTGTGTCAAACCATATGGCAATCATGGCAGCAGGGCACTGGATGCCAGTGCTGATGATCTAGAAGATTAAAAAGAGAGTCAAGATAAGTAAAGTGAAGAATACAAAAGAAAAGAAAAGAATGGGTACCATCACTGGGAGGTTCTCTTCATCACAAACAAGTACACTACATGGCGTGATAAGAAATACAATAACACTGGTTAACCTAAAAAATCAATTTTAGACCTGTTTACATACATAAAAATAACAGTCACAATAAAGAGAGCTTGCTAATTTGGCTTAATCAAAATGATTCATTCCTGAAACTTATAAATTATCCCAAAATTATATCATATCTGTTTTGAAAGAAATTGGCACCCATCTCTTATAACATTACACATCTGAAGTTAACCCTGTTTTGCTGGTTAATTGTTGTTGTAAAACAAACAATTAAGTTGTTTATAAAAACAACTATAAATGATTGACAGCTTCAAACTAGAACAAAAGAAACAAATGTAAACTGAATCACCATTTACCGTATTTTCCACTGTATAAGACGAACTTTTTTATCTTAAAAATGGGGTGCGTCTTATATAATGAAGGTAAAGATTGTTTCCTCTTTTCAAAGTCATACGCACTCCCTTTTAGGTTCCAAGATCTTTGTAGGCAGTTAATGGTGCAATCAAATTGATGCGTGACCTTAACGTGACTTCTAGCGCGTCATTGGCTAAAAACGGGAAGTCCCTATTCAAGTTTCATAATATCTTATCCGAGTAATCAGTTACTGATGTTTATCAGTATTGAGTTGACGTGTTGAGATAATTTGTGTTCAGTTTGATATTTCCCCGTAGATTTTAGTGATGGAAAAAAACAGGTGACATTCATATACTTCAAGTTACAAATTGCAGGTTGTAAAATATGCGGAAGAATACGGGAATAGAGAAGCTGAAAGACATTTTGGACCTCCGCCTATAGAAAAAATGATTAGAACTTGGCCTGGTCAGAAGGAGATTTTGTACAATTTGCATAATGAAAAGCGTGCGGAACGTGGAAAAATTGCAAAGTGGCTAGAACTAGAGACCGAAGTTTTGAAATGGGTGCAAGAAAATTGGCAAAATGGCATTGCCATTTCAACAAAAATGGCTCGTACACATTAAAAATTACCATTTTTTTAAAAATCATACTTTAAAGTTTAGGTTTTTTCCAGAAAATTGTATTAAATTTCTTGGGTGTGTCTTATACATAGGAGCATCTTATACACCAGAAAATACAGTATGTACAGAGCAGTAAAATTCATTATTATATGTAAAGTATCCTGAATGATCTATCAATCATACAAATAGCTCCAAGTTACCATAAATCTATGCTGTAAATGAATAGGAGTAGAACCAGGTTGAAATGCAGCCTGAAGTTGATTAACTGGTGATACAGGAATATTCAAAGGCTTATCGATTGTGCTGACTTTATTAATCTGTTGTTCTTCAGGTGGATAATCTACACCAAATATCTTTGGTTCAAATGTAGCTTTAATAGCTCCAAGATCAATCTCTGAAATGAAAAATAAGAATTAAATATAACCTTTTCCAATTCCTAAAACAAATGCATCAAAAAACATAAAAAGTAATTTTACACCTGAATTCTGATTAGGATCTGAACATATTCTTAACCTACTATTTGTGGCAATGCATACCATTTTCATGAAATTCATCTATTGTAAATGTTTTAATGCATTACATAAAATACCGAAAAGAATATTTTCTTTAAAATATATTAAAGGGAAAAAAACGAGAGTGGTATGTATGTATGAAAATAGTATATTTATGTGTACTCACTGCAACACATGCTGTTGTTATACAGTACTTTTGTTAATAATTCACAGCATATTCTTTTCTGGCTATAGTATTTTTTAAGGAAATTACAAAGTAGTCTAATTTGTTAACTAAAATAAATTTAATTAATATCTCCAATATTTCGGCAAAGTGAAATTGCCATCATTACAATAAGTAATGAAGATGAAGCATGTCAGCTGAGAGTAGGCCTAAAGTCCTAAATAGTGCCCCTTAGTGAGCTAAATTGGGTGTCTTTGACTGATGGGCTGAAATGCAGAGAATGAGAGCTTCCCAAATTTGGAGCAGTTTCATGCAACCAAATTTGTTGAGGTTAGGATAGTTTCTTAAAGCAGAAGCAGAGAAAAGTCTTTTGTATTCTTCCAGTGTACCTATGGCAAGTGTCAAAAGCATGGTCAGCAAGTCCTGAGTAGCTATAGTCATGGAAACAGATATAGTCCTTATGTTCAGCAATTTTGATGTTGGCTGTCTTCCTATTTAGCTATAGTAGGATAGTTTACCACTACAAGAGATCTGGTAAACATGTGGCAGATCTAGGAACTGTGGCTGGTCTTCAGTGGAGTGGACAGGGGGATGCTAATTTTTTATATGGTCTGTAAGTGGTTGTCAGGTTGTATTTTTTAAAGATTTTTGTTAGTTTTTCGGTTGTGCCTTGCACATAATGAATACTGATAGCTTTGGTGTAGTCTCTGTTCTGCAGAGGGTGTGTGCATGTGTGTGGGTGGGTGGTGGTTAATACTTCCAAATTTGGGATTTTAATGTTTTTTTTGATATGGTAAGGATTGTAGCCATTAGCTAAGAAGGTTTTATGAAGATGGTCAAGTTCAGTGAGGAGAGGGCACTGTTATCTGAACTAATTAATTTATCCCTGTTTTATACAGTTTTAGCAACTGCACACTGTTGGGAGCGGGGATGATGATGTGACTGTTTGTGAATGTATCTACCAGTATGTGTGTGAATGCCAAGGATCCATTAGACTGGTATGAAATTAAAATGTCTAGGAAAGGATTGTCATTTACATTTTCTAATGTGAACTAGATCCAGGGATGTTGATTGTTTAGGTGTGTTAAAAATATGTTGAGAGCATCCAGGTCATGTGGCCAAATGGACAACACATCATCAACAAAGTGTTGCCAAACAGTGGGTCTATATGGGACAGAGTTTAGAGCTTTCTCTTTAAATGTTTCCATGATGAAATTAGCAGGAAGAAGAAAGCAAAGAGCCCATGGTTGTCTCCTCTTTTTTTTTTTTTTGGTAGAATTTTCCTTGACAAATGAAAATAGCCAGGTGCATAGTGAATTTAGACAAGGCTGAAATATTGGATTGTGAGGTTTTCTATACTATCTTTAAAGGGAGCTGGCTTTTTTTATGTGTGAGGGCTACTGCTGGTATATTTGGAAAGCACTTTTGCTAAATATTTGGTTAATTTGTATGTGGGGGAATCAATGCCATCTACAACTGGATGTAATGATACATTCAGTTTATGAAATTTAGTGGATGCATGAAACTCCTCCAAATTAAGGAAGCTCTCATCCTCCATACTTCAGCCCAACAACCAAGGACACCAAATTTAGCCCACTAGGGGGGCTCTATTTAGGACTATAGGCCTACAATCAGTTGACATGCTTTATTTTCATTACTCAGTATGTTGTATTAAATTAACCATAATACGGGTTTATACCCCAATAAATGAGAAGGTTCTTGCAGAAAAGGAAAACTTTTATGATAAGTTACAGAAATGTATACAACAAGTACCGAAGCATTACACGATTATTCTTATGGGTAACATGAATGATAAAGTTGGCAAAAGAAATAATGAAGCTGAGAGGGGAGTAATTATAAATAACCTTGCAATAAGAAGTTCATTTAAGAATAAAGACATATACATGCAATGACCTAGATATCCAGATAGAAAAACCGAAATCTAAATTGATCATATTGTAATCAAAGGTGATTTTAGGATTTCACTCTTAAATCTTAAATTAAGGCAAGGGGGCTGATGTTGAACCTTATTATTTAGTAACTCATTGTTGAACTCATTACTTAGGAAGAGCCAAACTTAAATTAAAACTACATTTGAGTAAAAAATTAGAAATCAAAATTAAAAATAAATGAGATAAAGGAAAATTTTTCTATCATGATAAAAAAACTGATTTCATTTTGGAAAATGAGAAGCTAGAGACTGAGGAAGTAGAAAGCCCAGAAGACATGATGGAAAAACAGTGGGGAAAAAAAAATTAAATGTTATATAACGAATGGCAAGAGACTGTTTGGGTGCTAAAAATGGAAGAAAGAAGAAAGATACAAAGATTGATTAACAGACAAAATCTGAAAACTCATAGATAAGAAATTAAAACTGAAAATGCTAAATTAGGGAAATCCATTTGAGCAATTATAGAGAGAAAGAGAAGTAAGTTAGTTAAAAGATCTGCAAGAGAAGGTAAAGGAATTATGTAGACAATTTAGGCAGAAGAAGCAAAAAAAAAGCTGCAGCATTAGGACACATTGTACAACTGTATGAGGTGACAAAAATGCTTTGAAGAAAAAAGACAAGTAAATCCTATACAGGATAAAAAATTGTTTGCTGCTAAATGAAGAAGATTGTTAAAAGATGGAAAGAACACTTTGGTGAAATTTTAAATGTAGAAAGAAATATAACTGACATGATTAGAAGTTGGATAATAGAAGTACCTCATAAAAGCATAAATTTAAATATTCACTAGAACTAATATGTAAAAATGAAATAATGAACGTAACAGAGAAGATGAAAAGTGGAAAAGCATGTGACAATTGTGATATAGCAACAGAAATGCTTAAGACAAATAAGGAAATTGCTGCTAATCAACTGCAACTGATTTTTAACAATGAGCTAGACACAGAAGATTCCTAAACAGTGAAAAGATGCAATGATAATCCCAAAGAAAGGAGATCTTACATCGTCATCCTGATATGTACCCTAAGAGGTACAGAATAATTATGACACCACTACATGAAAAAGTTACACCTTTACTGACTTCCGATTAATACTTTCCCTCCAAATTAATTTGTTATCTGTCAAGATTCAATATTATCAGGTCTTATATTTCTGTCTTTTAAGACCTCTTTTTACTGTATCAATCCATCTACATCTTGGTCTCCTTCTGTGTCTTTCTCCTGCAAAACTAGCAAAGAACACTTGTTTAGCTAATCTTTCCTCTTCATTATGTTTAAGTGGGATAACTAATTTCTAACACGTAATTTTAAAATTACATAATTAAACAAATTGCTGTGATTATTATGTTGGAGGTTTAATGGATTTTTTACAACACTCAAAAAGAATTAAATTAGAATTTAATGCTTCCTATATTTCGTCCTAGTCACTAGGACATCTACGGGGATTACAAAAACAATTAATGTAACATGCACACAAAAACTTACAATACTGAGCCCAACCACGTGGGTGACACTAAAGTCCTATCTAGGTGGAGCACCCTCTAAGGGCGGTAGTAGGTGGCCTGGAATGTAAGGTGGGACCTCTGGTGATGAGTGTTTCCCAAATCTTCGGAAGCTTAATGCAACCGCATTTGTTAAGATTTGGTTGGTTTCTGAGAGATGCTGCTGCTTCTCAGAAAAGTCTCTCTTTCTTGAATTTGCTGTGGTGGAGCATGGAGGTTTTCTTCCATGATACTCTGTGGGTGGTGTCCAAAACATGGTCAGCCAAGCCTGAATGGCCATAGTTGTGTTTAACGATGTACGACTTGTGTTCCTCCAGGAGGATGGATGCTGATCTGCCTGTCTGTCCAAAGTACGCAAGCTTACAGGAACAGGGTACTTTGTAAACTCCAGGCAGAGAGAGAGGAGGGAGCTGATCTTTCGTAGAACAGATAAGGGTAGCAAGTTTGTGGTAGGGCTTATATGCTGTGTGTAGGTTATACTTTTTTAGTATCTTGGCTATTTTTTCCGAGGTGCCTCGGATGTAGGGTATGGTGATGGCATTTTTAAAATCTTGTTGACGAGAGGGACGGGGAATGGAGGAGGAATTGATTAATTTTTTTAATACTGTGTTCGCTGTAGCCATTGGAGAGGAAAGTTCTGTGTATGTGGTTAAGCTCAGTAGTGAGGGCGGTTCCACTAGAACAAAGATTGTGGGCTCTCTTGGTAAGGGTTTTAATGATGCCATATTGTTGTGAGGGGTGGTGGTGGGAGAGTTTGTGAATGTATCTGCCTGTGTGTGTGTGGGTTTTCTGTATACAGTGAAGGCAAGTGTATCATTAGGCAGGCGCGTGACTAAGGTGTCTAGGAAGGGTAAACAATTGTTCTTTTCCTTTTCCATAGTAAACTGGATTCTTGGATGTAGGCTATTGAGATGACCGAGGAAGGAGTCTAACGTGTCTGGGCCATGAGGCCAAATGGAGAACACATCATCGACATATCTTAGCCAGATAGAAGGTTTGAGTGGAGCTGAGTCTATGGCTCGTTTTTCGAAATCTTCCATATAGAAATTGGCAGGGGGGGTGAGAGGGGGGAACCCATGGCGGTTCCTTCTATCTGCTTGTAGATTTTGTTATTCCATGTGATACCGAAATGTGTTAAAATGAAGACCAATTTCCATTCCAAAAAAGCACTCCGTATATATAAACATGCCAGCCTAGCATTACTACGCGAACAAATCGCCTCTACTCGTGCCGCCCTCGCAGTGACGAACGCCGCCATTGGCTCCTTACAGTCAGAGCTTTCCACCGTTCTTAACCCTGCACTTTGGTCGATTCTCTCTGACATTTTGGAAACTTCCGCACAGAGAGAATTTCAAAAAATAAAAAACAAACACGTCAAGAAATACAGCAACCTGGTTAAAGACAAACCACAACCACAAATTCAACCACTCCAGACAGTAATAAACCTCTCTTCCAAAAGGCTCAACGAGGATGCCATCAGCGCCCTTGGCCTCGGCCGTAATTTTGCCGTCGCCCCGAAAGAAGTGCCGGTGCTCGATGTAATGATTAACGTCGAACGAGGGATCGGTCGCTTACCGTCGGAGGTATCCAACAACATCAGACTCGACGTAGCCAACATCCTCGCTCACTCTTCGCCTCCTAAAAGTAACTCATCTTATGCCCAACGCATGGCTCTCCAGAAACTACGCAAAGAAAAAAGTATCGTCATCACCAGAGCGGATAAGGGTAATGCCAAAGTTGTTCTTAATACCAGCGAATACAAGCGTAAAACGAACATTATCCTCCGCGATCGCGCTATCTACATCCCGCTAGAACACGACCCCACAAAAACACAAGTTAAGAAATTAAAAATCTTACTTAAAAAAGTAACCTCCTGGACCCCTTACGTCACGAAAAAACTTAAACCTTTCCGCTCCCATCCCCCCCGAATATACGGTTTACCAAAAATCCACAAACCCAATTCCCCACTCAAACCTATAGTAGATGCCACCAATGCCCCTTGTTACAGACTGTCTAAACTGCTGGCCAACTCTATGTCCCCCTCACCGGAAATTCAGCTTCCTATATAAAAAACTCGACCCACTTTAAAGCCCTCACAGAAAATTTAACCTTGAACAATACAGACATATTAGTAAGCTTTGATATCTCCTCTTTGTTTACCAATATTCCCTTAACTGACACTTTATCTCTCTTAGAAAACGTTTTCCCCTCTGACATCTTAGATCTCTTTTCCTTTGCCATCAACTCTGGGTATTTCTCTTGGAATAACAAAATCTACAAGCAGATAGAAGGAACCGCCATGGGTTCCCCCCTCTCACCCCCCCTGCCAATTTCTATATGGAAGATTTCGAAAAACGAGCCATAGACTCAGCTCCACTCAAACCTTCTATCTGGCTAAGATATGTAGATGATGTGTTCTCCATTTGGCCTCATGGCCCAGACACGTTAGACTCCTTCCTCGGTCATCTCAATAGCCTACATCCAAGAATCCAGTTTACTATGGAAAAGGAAAAGAACAATTGTTTACCCTTCCTAGACACCTTAGTCACGCGCCTGCCTAATGATACACTTGCCTTCACTGTATACAGAAAACCCACACACACAGGCAGATACATTCACAAACTCTCCCACCACCACCCCCTCACAACAATATGGCATCATTAAAACCCTTACCAAGAGAGCCCACAATCTTTGTTCCAGTGGAACCGCCCTCACTACTGAGCTTAACCATATACACAGAACTTTCCTCTTCAATGGCTACAGCGAACACAGTATTAAAAAAATAATCAATTCCTCCCCCATTCCCCGTCCCTCTCGTCAACAAGATTTTAAAAATGCCATCACCATACCCTACATCCGAGGCACCTCGGAAAAAAGAGCCAACTAAAAAAGTATAACCTACACACAGCATATAAGCCCTACCGCAAACTTGCTACCCTTATCCGTTCTACAAAAGATCAGCTCCCTCCTCTCTCTCTGCCTGGAGTTTACAAAGTACCCTGTTCCTGTAAGCTTGCGTACTTTGGACAGACAGGCAGATCAGCATCCATATCCGCCTGGAGAAACACAAGTCGTACATCGTTAAACACAACTATGGCCATTCAGGCTTGGCTGACCATGTTTTGGACACCACCCACAGAGTATCATGGAAGAAAACCTCCATGCTCCACCACAGCAAATTCAAGAAAGAGAGACTTTTCTGAGAAGCAGTAGCAGCTCTCAGAAACCAACCAAATCTTAACAAATACGGTTGCATTAAGCTTCCGAAGATTTGGGAAACACTCATCACCAGAGGTCCCACCTTACATTCCAGGCCACCTACTACCGCCCTTAGAGGGTGCTCCACCTAGATAGGACTTTAATGTCACCCACGTGGTTGGGCTCAGTATTGTAAGTTTTTGTGTGCATGTTACATTAATTGTTTTTGTAATCCCCGTAGATGTCCTAGTGACTAGGACGAAATATAGGAAGCATTAAATTCTAATTTAATTCTTTTTGAGTGTTGTAAAAAATCCATTAAACCTCCAACATAATGTCCTCACAGCACTTAAGCCTCTACACAAGAATGCTGTGATTATTGCTAGTGTCAAATGAAGGGTTATGGATGGAGATATTTCAAATTACTTAATTAACCCTTAATTTCTGCATATTTTACAAATTATGACTGATTCTTTAATTGTGAACTATAGCAAGAGCCTCTTGAGTTCCATCAGTTTTGATGAAGCCCTCTGCCTGGAAAGATCTGGATTCTGATTCCATCTAGCACATACAAACTTTTACAAAACTTTGCAGAAACTGAAGGTGAATTAGACTACCTTGTATGAAGATGTGGGGTTTTTCCAGGAGTGCTTGCAATTTACAGACAAAACTATACTTTATTATTATTATTACCGTTATTATTATTATTATTATTAAGCGATACCTACAGAAAATCAGAGACTCATTGAGGGAGGCCACATACTGCACATACCAGCTATCATACTTATTCTTGAATTCATTCACACTGCTTGTACACACAACATACAATGGCAATCCATTCCAATCACACACTACCCTCTGAGAGAAAAATCTAGCCCTCACACCCTTCTTGGCAACCTTCATTCTCAGCTTTCAAAGATGCCCTCTAGTTCTTTCCACACCCTCCATAAATAGAAAAATTTTATCAAATGAAATCTTGTATGACCCTTTTAGAAGTTTGTAAGTCTCAATCATAACACCCCTCACCCTTTCTCCTGTTTGCTAGTGTCTGCAATCTACAAATTCTCAATCTGTCTTCATAATCAGTATTCCACAATCCTGATACCATTTTTAACGCTCTTCTTCATACTCTCTCCAATATATCAGAATCACAACAGAAACCAGGAGACAAGACCTGCGCACAATAGTTCAAGTGAAGTCTTATCAAGGCCTTGTAAAGAGGCAAAATGACATCCTTATCTTTACATGTGAGCTATCGTTTCAGCATTGCTATTACCTTTCGAGTTGGATTTACAATCTTTGCCACATTACCCCTGAACTTCAACTTCCTATCTACTAACACTTCAAGATCCCTAGCCACAACAGTTTCTTGTAACATAATCCCACCAATATAATACGACATTGGATATCTAATCATGCCAAAGTGAATGACTTCACATTTACTCACATTGAACTGACATCCATTTTCCCATGTCCACAATTCCAGCCTATTCAAATCATTCTACAAGTACTGCATATCAGCAGCATTCCTGATTATCCTGCCTATCTTTGCATCATCAGCAGCAAATAGCTGTATGTCGCTTGTCAAATCCTTCCCAATATCATTAATGTACAGATTGAATAACATTGGACTAAGCACTGATACTTGTGGTACACCACTTGTTATCTTAAACCTTGCAGACTCACATCCCCTGTATACCACTTTTTAATATCTGTCAGTCAGCCATCCTCTTATTCATGCTAATATTGTATAACCCAAACCCATTTTCTCCAATTTATGCAACAGTCTACCATGCTGTATTAAAGCCTTAGCAAAATCCAAAAGTATCATGGTGTATCCATTCCCCTTGTCCAGTTCAATGGTAACATTGTTAAAGAATGTGAGCAAGTTGCTAAATCATAACATTCCCTTAGTAAACCCATGTTGTTCATTGCAAAGTAGAGATTTACTGTCAACCCATTTCTGAATGCATGCCCTAAGCAATTTTTCCTTTGTGGGCTTAAGGGCCTGTATAACATGGATTATTATCATTATGATTATTACTATTACTACTACTACTACTATAACAGCATTAAATCCTATTAACTTTCAGTACATGTAGTGGTAAATATAAAGACTCAGGAGTGTTCCAATTTGCATATGCCCCCACAGATTGGCAAAGTACAATCACAAACAATTGTTATAGTGCTAAACACAGTAATGTTCACATGAATTTTTTTTTACATAGCTGACTTTAACTATGGAGAACTTGCAGGTACTATGAGAATATTTAGTTATAGCAAATTGTTTACTATAGTAAGCTTTCTTTTTTTTAAAAAAAAAAAAATAAATAAGTTGTGCCTATAAAACTTTATAGGCTTTTTATAGGTCTTTTTGGTAGTCTGTTATACAGACAGTCAATTGTATTTATATACAGTATGTACATCTTCACATAGCATTTATATATAAGCACAGTGGTATACATGTTCCAGTGTATATTACTGTGTATGTGCATATAAATATATATATATATACACACACACATACAGTATTTACAACTGTAAACATATAACATATATAAAGTATAACTATTTACATAGAGTTATAAATTGTATTCATTATACATTTGACATTTACAATAGTCAACACTATTATAACAAATTCACTCATTATCTGCTGAAAAGTTTACAATAGTAAACCATCCACTATAACAAACTAGAGAGAGACAGGTCTATAAACTTATAAGAAATGTCAGCAGGAAGTGGCAAACAAGATCAGTAGTAGTCAAAGATGATCAAGTATTAATGGACAAAACAAAAATCATAATACAAATGGACAAGATATTGCAGCAAACTATATAAAAATCAACTAAATAATAGTGGAACAGAGTAATCAAAGACTTAAAAGCAATCTCTATACCAGCAGAGATATTTGAAAATGACATCTTGGAAGAGAAGGTGAGCAAGGATATCAAACATTTCAAGAACAACAAGAGTCCTGGAAATGACAACATAATAGGCAAGATTTTAAAATATGTGGGAGAATTGGTTGTAAAAGAAATGCATAAGCAATGTAACAAAATATGGAGATCAGGGTATTCCCCTGAAGAGTAGAAAAAATCAGTCTTATTCTTCATAAGAAAGGGAGTGTTTTAGAATGCACTAATTACAGAACTATTGCACTAATGAGTCATCTTGGTAAAGTGCTGACAAAAATACTTACAGGATGGCTGAAGGGTCATATGGAAGCACATCTTCCTGATGAGCAAGGTAGATTTCAAAAAGATCAAAGTACAATATAACAAATACTCTCACTAAGATTAATAGCAGAGGAAACTTGAAGAAAGAACAAAAATATATATTGTTGTTTCATGGACTTCTTAAAAACCTTTGATAATGTTGACCAAAATATAACATGGACAGCCTTGGAATCGTATGGTGTCGAAAATAAATTGATCTGTCAGTTGAAAGATATAAACAGCCAAGCACAAGTAACAGTCAGGTATCAGGTTTGACTGGAGATTGGTTTGCCACCAGTCGAGGCCAAAGACAAGGGGACCTAATATCACCAATCATCTTCATCACACATACAGGAAGAACACTAGATAAGATTAAAGAAGAAGGTAGAGGCATTTCAATAAATGGCATGAAAATAAACTACCTCTGCTTTGCAGATGACATTGTCCTGATTGAAGAAGACATAGCAAGGCTGGAACAGACACTGCAAACACTACATGCAGAAGGAAAATGATATGGGCTAAATGTCAACCGTTAAGACTAATACATTTATTCCAACGATGCTCCAGGATCATTATTCCATCCCTATAGTGGCTCTCAGTAAGATCTGCAAAATACCTCTCTACAGCTGCAATCACCTCTTGATTCGAAGAAAAACGCTGCCAGCGAGAAAGAGTTTTAGTTTTGGGAAGAGATAGAAGTCAGACAGAGAATGGACCTATCTCTCATATGAGGAATGTAGCAGAGGCGCACAGAATAGGACATGGTGGAGACACATGGTAGACAATCTCCTGGAGGTAGAATACACTCGACAGGACAGGAGAAGTCACAGGGAACCAAATCTGGAGAACAGGGTGGATGTTCCAACAATTCACAGTGCAGATCCCTTAATTTTCCCATTGCCAAAACACCTTTGTGGGCAGGTGCATTATCCTGATGAAAGATGATTTTTTTCCTTCTGCAAACGGGTCTTTTCTCACGAATTTTTCGTCTAGTCATTTTAAAAGATCAGAATAACAATCTCCGGTTATTGTTTCACCCATTACAAGATAATAAACATAATGCCTTTAGAATCCCAAAACATAGATGCCATGATCTTTCCTGCTGATGAAATCGATTTTGTCTTCTTTGGGCTGAACAACCAGCTTTTGTCCACTATTTTGACTGCTGTTTGGATTCTGGTGTGTAATGGTGAATGCAAGTCTCATCCATAGTAAAAAATCGACACACAAAATCAGTTTTATTCTTGTTAAAATGCTCCAGGCACTGTTCAGAGATTTTCATGCAAGTGCGTTTTTGATCTGCAGTGAATGAACAAGTGCAGCACCCATCTTGAGCAAAGCTTTTTCATTTGCAATTCTTCATGCAAAATATAGCCTGCACATTCTTTTGAAATGCCTATAGTCTCAGCAATTTCATGCACTTTGACTTGCCGGTCATCCAATACCATACCGTGCACTTGATCAATGATTTCTGGTGTTGTTACACTTTTTGGACGTCCTTGACATGGATCATCTTCAAGTCTGGTACGGCCACATTTAAACTTGGCAGCCCATTTCTTAATTGTCGAAAACGAAGGAGAAGAATGCCCATAAACTTTTGTGAACTTCCAATGAATTTCTTTTGGTGTTAAACCTTCTTTTACAAAGAATTTAATAAAATAACTGCACGATACTCAATTTTATCCATTTCAAAGGATACAGAGAAAACTTTTGCTTCAGACAGCTGTATAAAACAAACTACTTGATAGAATGACTTGCAATTTCACATGGATGCTTATGACAGCTGTACCAACATAGAAAAAATAAATTTTGCTGACAGTGTTGTCACCTGTGGTCAAGGCTGAGAACTTTTCAGACCACCCTTGTATAAAGATACACTAAACTGCATATTGTGGAAACCTGTATCTTCAGAAGCATACTCTATGGATGTGAGGCCTGGGTACACCTGAGAGAATCTGAAAGGAGGATATTAGCATTCGAGAAGTGCTATACAAAGATCTTGAGAATAAGCTGGATGCAGAAAGTGAACAATGAGGAAATATATAGACAAATACAACTAAAAGAAAACCTGAAATAGAATGCAATGGAAGAATCGTATCAAGATTTATCAAAATTAGCAGAAGATAAGACTAGATAAGTGCCTCAAGGGCTCACTTTAGTGAGTACGGGCATTTTTTTTCTTTCCTTTCTTTTAGCTCTCCCCCAATGCTATTAGAGTATTCGAGAGTTAGTAAGAGCCAAAGTAAGACTAAGACTCTGAAAACTTCCAGATCAGGCACATCCCACTAGATTGGATGTTAGAGTAATTCCTAGTGGATTCACAGAAGAAACACCAACTTGGTTGGAAGATTTTTTGGAGCCCAATAAGGAGAAATCACCAGAAATACTTTGGAAAGGAATCAAGGTGATAATACAGGATACAGCGAAGAAGTATCTCGGCCCAATAAGAAGACCAAGAGACCCATGGATATCAGATTCAACATGGGAACTAATCAAAAGGCGGCAGCTGGAAAAACAAAGAGAGACAGGGAATGAAGAATACAAGAGATTATATAGAGAAGTCAGAAGAGTCATCAAGCAGAACAAGGAAAAGTTCTAAGTTTTAAAAGAGGTAAACCGTGAGTAGACATAACTATACATAATAAATAATGGAAAAACTCACGTAGAAATATTATTTAATGGTATAATTTTCGCCTGTGTGTCACAGGCATCTTCATGGAACGCCTTTATAAAGAAGCATGTGAAACTCTACTTCATTCTCCTAACTTAAACAGATCCGACGGCTTACGTCTATCCCCTTTATGGGAGATAGTACTTTACAAATCAGCTAATCTTTCCTAACTTTTTATTGTATTAATTTTTTTTTTTTTTTTTTTTTTTTTTTTTTTTTTTTTTAGGAAAGTTATTGACCTTTTTAGTCATCTTACACCAGCTACTTAGGTGGCGCTTTTTGGAATTGTCAGTTAGTGTTTAATTTTTGTGCCTAATTGTACTGAAGATGCCTGTGACACACAGGCGAAAATTATACCATTAAATAATATTTCTACGTGAGTTTTTCCGTTATTTATTATGTAAAGGAAAAGTTCTATACTAATAAATGTGAAGAAATAGAGTTCCAGATGAGGAGGCACAATTATAAAAGGATGTTATATTTAGTTTGTGACTTAAAGCACAAGTTTAAGCCTAAATTGAATGTCATCAAAGACAGGCATGGAGCATTGCTAACAGAAGAGATGGAAATCAAAAACAGATGGAAAGAATACTGCGAGGAACTGTACAGCAGAGTGGATAAAGAAAATGTGGAGCCCGCTCACTAGGAAAATTTTGATTTGGAACCTCCTCCACTTAGGCATGAAGTTGAAAGAGCAGTTAAGCAGCTTAACAGCAATAAGGTCCCATGTGCAGATGAAATCCCAGCAGAGTTAATTAAGGGCAGAGGGAATGGAGGGATAAGAGTGTTTCATAGATTGATTACAAAGATATGGGAGACAGGATCATGGCCTAGAGACTGGAAGAAGTTGGTTTTCATACCACTACATAAGAAAGGTAATATGAAGGTGTGCAAGAATTATAGAACTATTAGTTTAATATCTCATGCAAGCAAAATTTTATTGAAGATCATGCTAAATAGGATTGAGGCCAAAGTTGAGGCAGAGATGCCTGAGGAACAAGCAGGTTTTTAGGAAAGGTAAGGGCACCAGAGATCAGATCCTTTGCCTTAGACAGATCATAGAAAAATATAAAGAATTCAGACTTCCTCTGGTAATGAGTTTCTTAGACTACTCTAAAGCTTTTGACTGTGTTGAGCATGTGAAACAGTGGGAAGTAATGAAAAGAATGGGTTTTCCTCAACACACTATCAGGTTGATAGCCAACTTGTATAGGGAACAAGATGCCACGGTAAGAACAGGTGTTGGATTGACTGACTGACTTCAAGTTGGAAAAGGAGTTAGGCAAGGATGTTTACTTTCTCCTCACTTGTTTAGTATATATGCGGAGGACATCATGCGTGAAGCATTGGATGAGCTCAGGACAGGAATTAGGATAGGAAGTAGATCAATTACAAGGTAACTGATCAGTAATCTGAGGTATGCTGATGATACAGTACTTCTTTGTAATGACATGGAAGAACTAGAACTAATTCTTGACAAAGTTAACAAAATCAGTAATAACAGAGGACTTCAACTCAATCCTAGCAAGACAAAGATTATGGTTCTCAAAGGAAATACAAACAGAGAAGCTCTTGAGAAACAAGTGTATCTTAGTGGAGAAAGAATTGAGGAAATCAGCAAGTTTGAGTATCTGGGATCCATTATTAATGTGAAGAATTGCTGTTCAGAAGACATCAGAAAAAGGGCACAATAGGAATGGCTAAAACAACAGTCAGAGACCTATTGGAAAGGATGGATCTATCTCCATGGGAACAAAGTTGAGGATTTTGGATGAAGTTGTTTTTCCAACAGCGACTTGTGGATGTGAGACTTGGAACCTAAAGAAGTCAGATAAGAAACAGATATCTGCTTTTTAGATGTGGTGTTACAGAAGGCTGTTGAGGATATCATATACTGAAAGGCGTACAAATGAATGGGTGTTAGAAAAGATCACAGCAGGAGAACTTTAAGGCTCCTTAAGGATACTGACAGAAGAAAGTTGAAATATTTTGGACACACAGAAAAGATGGAAGGGAGACTTCTCAGAAACAGTAATAGAAGGTATAGTTCCTGGGAAAAGAGGAAAGGGTAGACCATCGATGAGATGGATGGATGGTGTGTGTGGAGTGACTGATCTTCAGAGTTGAGGCCACCAGAAAAGCAAACAACAGGACTACATGGTGAGGCACATCACTGAGCATCAGAGTGATGATATGGCATCTGTAGATGCCCAGTGAACATGGAGAGAGAAAAGACTAGATAAATGAATCAATCTAACCTTTCATGGGTGGAAGCCATAAGATCTCAACACACCCTCTGCCCCTCACTGGTGTCAGTACACTTGTTCAAGTGTACACATAATTATGCAGATACTGACAGTACACTATGCACTGCCTATTATTTATAAAATAAAGTAATAAATAAAACTGGTTATTTATAGTGTAATGCAATAACAGCAGTAATTAGCATTTTTATGATTTTTCAATTTTTAAAATGCTATAATCTGAAACTTTAGTTATTAAATTTCAATTATATTATTCATTTTTAACCATGTTTTTTTTTTAATATCATGCCTACACACAATAAGTTACAAAATGTATCACACTACAGTACTGTGGATGGGCAAGTAATCACAGAAAAACAATCTGTTACTGTGTATTTTGTAGAACTGAAAGTTGTTCTATTGTAGAACACAGTAAATATTTTATTCATGTTTAAGGGAAAGTGGAGGTCATTTCAGTTGTAGGCCATTAAAAAATTCCTATAAAAAAGACAAGGCAGA
Organism: Typopeltis vanoorti; assembly: GCF_054136105.1. NCBI lineage: Eukaryota > Metazoa > Arthropoda > Arachnida > Uropygi > Thelyphonidae > Typopeltis > Typopeltis vanoorti. The sequence goes on from NC_143558.1 coordinate 82,494,148, forward strand.
AACTAAGTCTATGAGAAAGTGACATGAGAGAGAATATTAGGGATGAATTATCTATTAAGTGAACTGCTTAATCAGGATGCCATCAAGTACGCATTCTTTGGTGAGGGTAAGGGGGCGTACACAATACAAAATATGCAAATAGTGAAAAATGACTCTATTTAGTATTAGGAATTGTACAAGTGACAAGCATATTATTCTGAATGAAAGAGCAAAATGACTTATTTTCTTTTTAAGGCTGAGAAGGCTAGGGATGTGACAATTGCGAGAGGATGAGAAAGGTGTGAGAGTCAATGCAAGAAGAAAAAAACTGTCTTGACCTAGACTGGAATGTTATCAAAATGAAATTTTGATAACATTCCAGTCATTTGAATCAAAGCTTGAATCATTTGAGCACTACAGATTGCTGTTGATATATCCCATTCCTTTTCTTCATTCAGGAAGAAAAGGAATGGGATGTACCTGTCATCAGTAAAACTGGAAAGGATTAATGGTTACTGAGATAAGGTCATTAATGGATATGAGGAGGATTATGAGTGAAAACACAGCTCCTGGGAGAACTCCATCACTGACAGAGAAATCTGATGATAGGAAAACTGGAGACTAACTGCAAAGGAGGAAGAAGACCATATAGTGGTAGTTTAGTTAGAAGGCTTCCATTTCTGGTTGAATTAAATGCCTTGGAAATATCAAAAAAAATCAAAAATAAAAAATAAAAACCAAACATTTCCATGGTTTATGTTCAAAGGTGAATAGGGCTAACAAAGGGATCTGCTGCGCAGTGGAATCCATACTGGAGATTACTAATTCAGTGGTGAACATCGAGGTAGTGAAGAAGTTAGCTGTTAATGATTTTCTCCATTATTTTGAAATGGTGAGAGCAGTTGAGAGATAAATTTATAGCTAAATTTTAGTGCCCTTTTTGAAGACAGGTAGCCTTGCTTCCATGTTAGATAGATGCTAGATGAACATAATAGCTTGTGTAGGCAATGCAGGATAAGTATCTCGAGTTTTACCACAAATGGAGGAATATCATTTGGACTAAGAGACTTGTTGTCATCTAGATCAGTGGTCTCCAAACTTTATTGATCGTGTACCCCCAAGACAGAAAAAATAAACAGCACGTACCCCCAATTGATTGAGCAAATATCTATTGTAATAAGTATTATTAAGAGGAAATATGCCTTATATCATCATATAATAATTAAAAATGCTAGATATTTTTACACATTATTTTTATTATTAACAGCTTACAAACATATTGATTACAATATTTAATGTGAACAATGGCCTTGTATTTCTTTCATAATTTCTTGAATTCTGGTTTGATGGCTTCTGATACTGCGATACGTTGCTTCTAAAATCATCTGCAATGATTTCTATACGTCTACCAATAGTACTTGCTGATAAGGGAATATATTTTAGTTTATCTGCATATTCTTTTCCATGGATTATTTCTACCATTTTTATGGCGGTTGGGAGTACAAGTGTTTCCCCAATGGTGTGTGGCTTTTGGTCTTTTGCAATTAAGAATGCAACCTCAAGAGATGCCTCCAAATATTTATCGTTAATTTTAGTGAATTTTTTTAAGTTGTTAGATTGAGAATTACATGTCTTCGAACATTGTTCAAAGAATTGTAAAGATTTGTGTTCATATTCAGGATGTTTAGTAGTTTTTAAGTGTCTTACTAATAATGATGGTTTATACTTCCATTACATAGCATCTCATGACACAATACACATGTAGAACGAGGTTCATTGTTGACTATCGTCGATGTAAATCCCCATTTCAAATAGTCTTCTTGATAATTTTGAACTTTCTTGGGCAAGGTTTTGTTAAGTTTCAGATTAATGTTTTTATCACTTAATTTGACTGATAACGAACTTGTTTGAATAGAAGAATCAATCCTATCTTTTCCTTGTAGTTCGTCTGATGTAGAAGTACTATCATAATTATTTTCAATTCGCGGTTTCTTTGAAGGAAATTTTTTTAACCATTTATCCATTTTGTGAGGGTTAATTTGTAAAATTTAAATATAATTCATTTACTATTGATAATATCAAACACTTTTAAAAAATGTAAGCAATTTTGATAATATTAATTCACTATTTCTAGTGTAAACGTAAAAGCAAGCACAAAAAAGGCATTGGAATTGCACAGAAACAATATATACTAAAAAATCGTTAAACTTACTACTGATAGTCAAATAATTAATACAACTGTGGTGTCATATGTAGATAGCAGGATAATAAGTAATTTTCCTTCTCTAGTTGGGCTTGTCAACACTAGGATGCTCTACAAACAATGTTATGAAGTAAGAGATTTACTCCTTAGTTTTAAAAAACATGACAGCTTTGCCACAGACGATTATGTGTGCAAAGTTGCCCAGTGTGTGCTACTTGCAAATTTAAGTTTACAGGATCTTTGTAACATCTTTGTCTATATCAGATATATGTTTATTGATGAAAGAAAGTAATATTCTTTAATTAATTAATTTTTTCCCTATCAATATAAAACTTTTTTTGACGTACTCTCACGTATCGACTCGGGTACCCCCTGGAGTACGCATACCACACTTTGGAGACCACTGATCTAGATTGAGGATTTTTCTCATATAAGAAAAAGATGAAGACATCCAATGAGCTGTTCAAAGTATAGGAGGTGATCTCCTTGGCCATCTTTGGGTGATGTCTTTGCAAGATGTTAGCATGCTTCCATTAGGCCTGTGAGAGGTGGACTTAAAAAAAAAAAAGGTTGAAAATAGAGTAGTTTGGGATTGTAGTGCAATACCGAACAACGTATGGCAAAGGTGGGCATTATTGACATGCCTATTCCAACGTAATGCACTGGATTTCTCAGTATATACACTGATTTGCCTACTTGGCAAGAATTGTATAATTTACTTTCATTCTGAATAACTTAATCACTATGATGAATTCTTTTAAAGCACTTTAATAATAAATAATAAATATAAAATATAATAAATATAAAAAACAAATAATAATGATTTTAATTTCAAATTAACACCAAACATATTTCAAGCTATAGACATTAACATAAAAATTATTACCAGCACTCTAGTCTCTGTCTTTCTCTGTTCTACAAAAAAGGTCAAAATCTCAAAATAATTGCTACATCAGTGAAAGACAATAATTTGTCTTTCGACAACTTAAAATTTTAATGTGTCTTTATAAAAAACACACAGGATTACTTCTTTTAAATTAATTAATTTATTATTATTTTTTAACCAAAGCAATACAAGGTATCTAGGTGGATCAAGCTCAGTACTTTATCACTTTTAGTCTGGAATCACTTCATTTCAAAGATTCCATCCATCATCTGGATAATCCATGAGTCTGCACATTCCCATGTGCTTGCAAATTAGCATACTTGAACCAGATTGCAAAAATTGCTAAATTGAAACAAACATAAAAATTACATCCAGTGTCATTGATATTGAACGCTGTGATACAGCAAAACTGAACAACAGATTCTTACTGCCATACACAGTGGAGAGAATCAGTTGCATGATCTATTATACAAAAACAAGAAGATATAGGAGGGAGGAGAGTAATCCTGCCACTGAAACACTTCTCAATTTCAACAAATATGAGGGTGGTCCAAAAAGTTCTCAGCCTCAGCCATAGATGACAACACTATCGGCATGATTTTTTTTTTTTTTTTTCTAAGTTGGTACATCTGTCATAAGCACCCATGTGAAATTGCAAGTCATTCTATCAAGTAGTTTTGTTTTATACAGCTGTCTGAAGTAAGAGTGTTGGCTGTATCCTTTGAAATTGATAAAATTGAGTATTGTGTGGTTATAAAGTTCTTTGTAAAAGAAGGTTTAACACCAAAAGAAACTCATTTGAAGTTCACAAAAGTTTATGGGCATTTTTCACCTTCGTTTTTGTCAATTAAGAAATGGGCTGCCAAGTTTAAATGTGGCCGTACCAGACTTGAAGATGATCCATGTCAAGGACGTCCAAAAAAGTGTAACAACACCAGAAATCATTGATCAAGCGTACGATGTGGTATTGGATGACCGACGAGTCAAAGTGCATGAAATTGCTGAGACTATAGGCATTTCAAAATAAAGTGTGGGATATATTTTGCATGAAGAATTGCAAATGAAAAAGCTTTGTGTAAGATGGGTGCTGCGCTTGATCACAGCAGATCAAAAATGCACTCGCATGAAAATCTCTGAACAGAGCTTGGAGCATTTTAACAAGAATAAAACTATTTTGTGCAGGCATTTATTACTATCATGAGACTTGGATTCACCATTACATACTAGAATTGAAACAGCAGTCAAAACAGTGGACAAAAGCTGGTTGTTCAGCGCCAAAGAAGACAAAGTCGGTTTCATCAGCAGGAAATGTCATGGCATCGGTGTTTTGGGATGCTAAGGACATTATATTTATTAATTATCTTGAAAAGGGTAAAATAATAACCAGGGAATATTATTCCGATCTTTTAACCAGACTAGACGAAAAAAGTCGTGAGAAAAGACCCAGAATGTAGAATAAAAAAAATCATCTTTCATCAGGACAATACACCTGCCCACAAAGGTGTTTTGGCAATGGAAAAATTAAGGGATCTGCACTATGAATTGTTGGAACATCCATTCTATTGCCCAGATTTGGCTCCCTCTGACTTCTATCTCTTCCCAAAACTAAAATTCTTCCTCACTGGTCAGTGTTTTTCTTCGAATCAAGAGGTGATTGCAGCTGTAGAGGAGTATTTTACAGATCTTACTGAGAACCACTACAGGGATGGGATAATGGAGCTGGAATAAATATATTAGTCTTATGGGAGATTATGTTGAAAAATAAAAATAATTTTGAAATTATAAATTTGTGTTTTCAATGTTAGGTCGGGAACTTTTCAGACCACACACGTATCGTTACTTCTGAGATTTCTGTGATCATGTTGAAATTGCTAAATTCCAGTATAAAGACCACACATGAGATAAAAATGTACACCTCATTAGGAGATTTGTATAGAAATAAGCTAAATGACTGCATCAAAGCTAACAGCATTGGAATTAATGTTTGAAAAACAATTTAACAATGGATGCATGATGGCACAGACATTTTAGAAGTACTGCACTGGAAAACATAATGTACATATCTCTACACATGGGATATCTGATAAGCAATGATCGAACTTGCTATATGATGATACCCTTGTTTTTTATTATGTTGAGCAGGCGTGCATTGCATTTCTGAAGCTGCTTTAAATTTTATGACAAAGCAATTTATAGTCCATATACAACATTTCTGCTTTCTGCTAAAAGTAGTACAGGATAACTTTTCACTAACCTTCATTGGCTGCATGATAGACTAATCTGAACTTGTGTTTCCTTTCCTTTTCCATGCAATTAACATGTTTTAGCATGCAAATATCTCTGGATATTTGCATGCTAAAACATGTTAACAAATATTCTATTTGTCTAATAGAATATATGCTTAATGTAACACAAAAGCAACTTCGTTGTTAGTAGCCTTTCTATATACCAAGTAAATGAGCTTTTCATCAGTTAGGAGTACTTTAACAAATGGTAGAGTCCTACTGTTTTAAGTTCAAGAGTGAAATTTATGCATAGATATAGGCAGATTATGTAGACTGAATTCTTTAATTCTTCTACTGAAGCTGGCTTGACAATGAAAATATCATCCACAAAATGCAGCCATATTTTGAATTTTTCAAAATATCAGTAGTTTTCTACCGCATTCTTTTGATACGATTCTGTGAATAAATTAGCTACAAGAAATGGATATAGATGTGAGTACAGCAAGACCTTCATCCTGTTCAAATATTTTTCTTTGAACTAGAAGAAAGTATTTTCTATGCAATGTTTGAAAAGTCAGATGGTGTCCAAAAGAAAATCATTCTGAAGTTTCTTCTAAACTTTATATATATATAGAAATGTAAACTTTATATATATATATATATATATAAAGTTTTTTTACCTTGGGAATAATGTATTAGGGTTACCAAGTAATTTTATTAACTTGGTTATTTTACTCCTAATCCCAAGTAAGCAAACAGTAAGTTTGCGTCTGAACATGGTTCAAGTCTAAAGGTGGCGCAAACTTAACTGTTTGCTTACTTGGGATTAGGAGTAAAATAAACAAGTTTATAAAATTACTTGGTAACCCTAATACATTATTCCCAAGGTAAAAAAACTTATTTGCATCTATATCTCCTCCAGAGATTCTTATTAAAAATAAAAACACCTTGTAGCAACTTATATAGGTAAAGTTGATAAGGCTCTTTATTACTAAAACCTTGGTATTGGTATTGAATGATGATGGAAAAGAAATTACCCTTGGAGGGTAATGGATGGCAATGCTGTAGCCAATGAAGTTCTAACTGAGGTTCGGCTATTGCTGTTACCCTCCTGCCATGATCAGAGCTTTAATAGCTTAATAACAACTTATCCCTACACTGTCCTCTACAGATAACGGGGAAGATGAAAAGCATTCTTGCTTCGCCCCTTTAAGCCAGTCCTTATAAGGATAAGGAACCTTGGTATTTAGGGTCTAGCTACTCACTGAGGAGACCTCAAAAAAGGTTGAAACTGGTCTGGGTAGTGACCCCACCCATAATGTATTGCAGTATACATCTCTTAGTGAGATGTGCTTTACATGGAAACTACTAAGAATAGTGATCAGAGCTTTACCCTCCTTTACAATGAGTTGTCCTGGTGTTGCAACACCTTTAGACTTGAACTACGTTCAGGTGCAAACTTAACTGTTTGCTTACTTGGGATTAGGAGTAAAATAACCAAGTTTATAAAATTACTTGGTAGCCCTATATATATACCACATACCACACACACACACACACCAGCTATCATACTTATTCTTGAATTCATTCACACTGCTTGCACTCCAAACATCTAATGGCAATCCATTCCAATCACGCACCACCCTCATAGAGAAAAATCTAGCCCTCACCCCCTTCTTAGCAGCCTTCATTCTCAGCTTTCTGCATCCTCCATAAATTGGAAAATTCCATCAATTGAAATCTTGTATGACCCTTTCAGAAGTTTGTGAGTCTCAATCATATCACCATGAAGACAGATTGAGAATTTGTAGATTGCAGACACTAGCAAACAAGAGGAAGAGTCTGCAGTCTACAAATTCTCAATCTGTCTTCATAATCAGTATTCCACAATCCTGATACCATTTTTAACACTCTTCTTCATACTCTCTCCAATATATCAGAATCACAACAGAAACCAGGAGACCAGACTCGCGCACAATAGTCCAAGTGAGGTCTTATCAAGGCCTTGTAAAGAGGCAAAATGACATCCTTATCTTTACATGTGAGCATTCGTTTCAGCATTGCTATTATCTGTTGAACTGGATTTGCAATCTTTGCCACATTACCCCTGAACTTCAACTTCCTATCTACTAACACTCCAAGATCTCTAGCCTCATCAGTTTCTTCTAGTCTAATCCCACCAATATAATACGACATTCGATATCTAATCACGCCAAAGGGAATGACTTTAAATTTACTGACATTGAACTGACACCCATTTTTCCATGCCCATAATTCCAGCCTATTCAAATCATTCTGCAAGTATTCCTGATTACCCTACCTATCTGTGCATCATCAGCAAATAGCTGTATGTCGCTTGTCAAATCGTTCCCAATATCATTAACGTACAGATTGAATAACAGTGGACCAAAAGTGATCCCTGTGGTACACCCACTTGTTACCTTAAATCTTGCAGACTCACATCCATACCACTTTTTGATATCTGTCAGTCAGCCATCCTCTTATCCATGCTAATATTCTATAATCCAAACCCATTTTCTCCAATTTATGCAAGAGTCTATCATGCTGTTCTATCAAAAACCTTCGCAAAATCCAAAAGTATCATGGTATCCAATTCCCCTTATCTAGTTCAATGGTAACATTGTTATAGAATGTGAGCAATTTAGTAAATCATGACCTTCAATTAGTAAACCCATGTTGTTCATTGCAAAGTAACAACACCCCTACTATATAATTGATCTTGTTAGATTCCACCTCGCACCAGATGGCTTCTAACTCACTGTCACATGAAATACTATTAGTAGTATTTCTACAATCATAGGTCTCAACGCTAACTGAATTCAATTCATCCAATATCATTAGCAGCATGCCTCCTCCTCTACTATCCATCCTAAAAATATTTTACCCTTGATACCCATTAGTAGGTCTTTTTTTTTTTGAGAGAGCCAGGTCTCACTAATACCTACAATCAGAGGTCGCAACATATTGACTAAGGAAACAAACTCTACCCCTTTATTTCTGATACTCCTAGTATTCGTGTACAGACATAATAATCTACTTGTTTGTTCTTTTGCGTAGTCTTGTCTGCAGTCTGCCTGACACAATTGGACAACTTGCAGATCTCTATTTTTCTCTAATGCCTTATACATGCACACATCTTTGATGGGTCTGAACTGGATGAACACAAAGCTGAAATCATTCTTTTCTCATCAACATTTCCATGACAAAGCCCATTCCCATCATTAACACAGTTATATAATATTGTTGCTTTTTCACTCACATTTGCAGCATTCCTCCCTTTATAATTTAGTTTCCCTGATTCTCTCTGTTAAGTCTGATAATTATTAGTTTTTCTAGACTCCTGATACCAAACGCATTCAAGATGCAGGCCGTCCCTCTTATACAAATCCAATCTTCCCTCAAACTCACTCCACACATCCAAAAACTCGCATCCATTCCTTCTACATAGCCTACACATCGAATCATTTGCCGTCATAGTCCTTATTATATATACAGTAAAACCCCTTTTTTCACACTTTTCAGGGGACTAATGGAAAAAATTGTAAATAGCAGGAAATGTAAAAAAAAAAACATTTAAAAAAGGCTAAAAGATGACTTACTGCTAGTATGTGAGTCTACATACTAGATAAAATTTAATAACTGAAAATAAATGAATTTACAATTACTTACATTTGTCTATTTAAAAAAATTGTTGATTGTTTTTGCTTTTCGTTTTTTTTTTTTTTTGACACAGTGCCAGATTGCTTTGCATTCAGTTCAATGCTTGACCTGTTTTTTACTATCATGTTCAAAGTGGACACAGAGAGTCCAAGATCTTTTGCTAAATGCACACGTGTTCCGGCATGCCAATGTACATGTCACAGAATTGAAATTTTTTCTTCTACCAAAATACATTTTCTGTCTTTTTTCTCCATCCTGGTGGATACTCCACCAGCACAACTTGAAAGCAACTTTCACACGCTAAATTACGTAGCAGAAATTCTGCAATATCAATTGGTGATTTTTCAATCACAGTACCACTCATCACTACATTACTGCTGCAAGCATGCAAGTCACCGTGTTGGCAGAAACTACAGCCGAACGCAACACCATCTGGGAACAGAAATGCACAGATTTCCACAGAAATCGATTCAAAAATCAGTATTGTCACCGGGAAAAAAAATGCAAATTACGGGAAATAACATCCACATCATCGAGTTGTTAATGGCAGGAAAACAATATATCGTAAGAATAGGCCTTAAGACGGGACCAACGGAAAATGACGTAAATGGCAGGAAAACATAAATTGCGGGAATGTAAAAACGGGGTTTTACTGTGTGTGTGTATGTGTGTGTGTGTGTGTATCAATAAGCAAAACTATATACAGATTGACAGTTCAGTTAACCAATTGATGGCAATATCTAGCTATAAATACAATTTCCTGAAGCCTCCAGATAATGAGTGTGTGTGGAGAAGTCATCAGTGATATGATACATTCTGCACAGCACCACACATGCAAAAGATTGACTGTGAAATTCTCCACAGATATAATAAGTTGGAACAGTGGCCTTGCCCTGTCCTAAATCTGTTCAACTGGCTCCAAAGGTGTTGAGATAGATTGAAATCTCGAGGTTTGACAGTTGATATGTAATCATGTACTTGTTTGTAGTTTGTTCCAGAGTCTTCTCCATGAGTCCTAGGGGACATCATATGATATTTCCACAAGCAAATGGGAGATGATTGGGAAGTGAGGAGACATCCTGATGAACAGGAAGGTACATATTCTTTCTGATTTCATTTATTTCTTTGATGGTAGCTTCTTTGCTGAATTCGGCATGGAGGAGTGACGTGGGAAAGAATAGACTACCATGGGAGAGGAGTAGATATCAAGGTACCAGATGGTTTTCATTGTTATGTTAAGCTGCATGTTCACAAGAATTTTGTGATGAATTTGGCACAAACTGGCAAACAATACTCTGCCACTGGGAAAAACCAGAGCCAGACTGCTGTTCTAAGAGTCAAGGCATTACAATCCCAAGTTGTGCCACGAAGGCTTCTTTATGATGTTATTCCTGGCAGATATCTTTAACTTAGTTTTTCCCAATTGTTTTTGGTATGTTAGACTACGATCAATTAGTGTCCTGTTGCAGAAGTTTATTTTTAGTTTTACACGAGCCTCGTAGTTATTTAGGTGGAAAGCTGAAACGATAGCTTTGCTTGAATCAGGAGTGTAATTTTGCAGTAAGCTCAGATCTCTGTTCAGTGTTTCTTCAAGGCCTTGGTAGCAAGGATGGCATTTACAACAGGCCTCAAAAGCACTTCTGTTTCATATATCTTTGGGCTCCATAAATTCTCACAACTAACAATGTTTGGAAATTACTTTTTTTTTCTTTTTTTTTTTTTTTGACTCAAGTCAACCAGTGAGACTTGTTCTTGTGGTATCATGTTGGATATTATGAGTCTAATAAACAGCAGTAGGTGTTGATGGCATCCATTAAGTCATTCATTTTCAGATGCACATTCTTCAGCATCTTTAACTACTATAGCATTTGCTTTGTATGGTTAAGTTACATAACTGTGATGCAGCTGCTGTTAGAACATAATTTCTTGAGAGATGTAACTTCCATTTTGGAAATATCTGACTGGTCATTTTGCTTGTATCACAATATGGCTGTGGTTTAAATGCAGAATAGGTTTCCAGAGACTTTCCATGTTCTTACAGTACCTTTTTATATATTAGCTTTAATGTCTGCTTTGGGGATGTTGTAAGGAGTTAAAGCCTTTCAGTAATATATTCAATTCTGTATGCATTAAGGCCTGATAATGAGCATTAAATATGATATGGCATAATGCTACAAGCAAAATAGCCAAC